>NC_079284.1:307176-614353 GCF_947243775.1 Saccharomyces kudriavzevii IFO 1802 | reverse complement strand
CTTTTATCTTCCGAAATAGATAATTCATTTACTCTTAACGGGTTAATTTTTTGGGTTTTCTTCAAAAATAGTCCATATATCCATATATTCAAAAAAAATTGACCAGAAGCGCCATATTCGTTGGGGTGACCTGTAACTAAATCATTGAGTAAATCCGTCGAAGAATTTTTAGACAACGATATGAGAACGTTGATAACGTCATTCAGTTTCTTTGCCGAATGATCGCGCAACGGATGATTGAAAATGATGGAGTAGATTTTTTTGAAAAGAAAGTCTTGTACAATTCTCTTATTCCTCGTGTAGAACTTGGAGATTAATCCATTCAAACAAGTGACTAGGACAGGTCTGTTCACATAAGTGAGGCCGTCGTAAATTTGTTCGAACAATCCGGTCAAATATTGCAAGTTTGTCATTGTTTTCGGTTTGCTCATCAAAATCTGGTAGATACGATTAAACTTTTCGATATCAATATCTTCTGCATCTCTTACACCCAAGATAAAATCAATTAAGCTGATCAGGCCGTTTTCTGGTCTGCGTAAGGTTAGAGTTGTTAGCCTTGATAGTATTACTTCCCTTGTCTTTCCATCCTGAATTGTTTCGACTAGTAAAGTATACACCGTAAATAAAATATAAGTTTCTTGAGAACTTTCTAGTTTTGTAATCATTTGTGAAGTGAACTCGTTGGGAAACTGCAGGTGTAGTACATTTAAACCCAAGAAAATGTTCGCATACGCACTGCCCTTTAAAATTATACTTCTCAAATAGTCAGAGGACTTTTCATCGGTCAGAATATTATAAAATACAATTATAACTTGAGATAATGTATCACTGTTTATGATATGCCCTCGAGGAGTTTCATATTGTGTGTTTTTTTCGCCCTTCTTGAAAGCATTCAATCTTTTCGAATCGAACGGAATTTTCATTGCTGAAGACAAATTGGCATCTATACCGTGAATAATCAAAAGATTTATTAGTTCATCCACGTACTTCATATCATGCAATGAGATGGGCAATAAATCACTTTTGTTTTGAGCGAGCGTCCTTTGCTGTTCAAGTACTTCAATATGCAAATTTTCAAAACTTTGCAAAAGCACCGCAACAAACCCATTATTATTTGTACATCCCAAAACCTGATAAATGGAAGAATGACAAGCCGAGTCAAACTCAAATTCGTTTATTGGAGTAATTACATGGTCATCCAGATCCTCAAAGAAAAAATCTAGCGGCGTCTTTTGCGTGAGCTGTGGCTTTTTGTTCAGTATATCACGTATGCTAATTTTTTGCTCTTTTTCTTTACTCATTATCAATGTTACAGTTAACCAAATCCACACGGCAAGAACGTATGTGAGGCGTTGGTGAGCGTTTAAGGTCGTGAATTGTTTGATGTGATGAGATGATTTTCTTTACTACATGAATTTCACAAGCTGAATGCGGGTAATTGTAAATGCTTTTTTCTTTCTTAAGAATTCAAAACGTGTTAACAAAAAAGAAAGAATAAATAATGTACTTCATCTTGTATAAATGTGATTATATTATGGACTACTCAAAGGCCATTTTCGAAAAGTTTCAAAAATGCGGGACACCAGTTGGAAATTGTCGTATCGGTAATCATCCAATGTTTGATGGTCCTCACAGCCACTTGCTTATCCTTTTCGTCAAGGATCTGCGACAGCACGGCTTTAGTGTGATCATTTTGTAAAATATTGGCAATATTAGAATCTAACTTTTTTTTGTAAAATTCCAGCTCCCTCGAGGTCAATTTCGAACCGAGCCCAGAGAGATTGTTGATCTTAGCAAGTAAATTGTCTTCACTGTATGACGTCTTTTGGGGCTCACTATCCCCTTGGCTCTTGGCAGGCACATTCTCACTGCCGGATTCTTGTTGAGCAACGGTTGAAGATGGCCTTTTCAATATCGGCGGCGGCGTGGTGGCTGATTTGGTGTTCCCATAAAGATCAAATACTCCTGTGGCAAGTGTGCCGCTCACACATCTTTTCGTCTTCACTCTTGCTTTTGTTTTCGATCTGGGGCCGCTATTAGTATCGATGGAAAACAGGACCGTAGGGCAATCATTATAACCGGGCACTTCAGCCTCAAGACAGTTCTGGAAACTTTTGGTTGATTTGATAGTCATCGTATGTAATCGGATGTGAAGGGTCAAGCTGAATTTATATCCGACAGATGCAGAAACGCTGAAGCTCTTATAAGCAGCATATATGTGCAGAGAGAGACTAGCCAAAAGGCGGTATGTGGCATCTTTCTGGCATGTCCGGTCTGGGTAACACACAGCCGAAAGGGTCCCCCTAAACGATGTGCTTATCACCCGGCTGTTGTTTACGAAATGGCCATTTCTGGTGCCTTCAGTTTCAGTGATGGTTGAAAAAAAAACAAGCAAAATGGTATGACATATATGCTGGTGACAGATTGAATTGCATGGTATATGGGAAAGAGAGCCGGAATAGCGTGCAATAGTGACATATACACACACACAAAACAGCCAGTACACGCACACATTGCAGAGATGAGCAACGCTAATCCTTACGGGAATAACAATCCGTACGCTGAAAACTATGAAATGCAAGAGGACTTGAACAATACCCCCACTGGCCACACGGATGGCAGCGACGATTTTGTTGCATTCATGAACGTGATCAACTCGATTAACGCTAACTTGTCCAGGTACGAAAACATCATCAACCGAATCGATGCGCAGCACAAGGACCTGCTGACCCAGGTGAGCGAGGAACAAGAAATGGAATTGAGACGCTCTTTGGATGACTATATCTCTCAAGCCACAGACTTACAGTACCAATTGAAAGCAGATATTAAAGACGCTCAAAGGGATGGCTTACACGACCCTAATAAACAGGCCCAGGCGGAAAACTCTAGACAGAAGTTCTTAAAGTTGATTCAAGACTACAGGATTATTGATTCCAATTACAAGGAGGAAAGCAAAGAGCAAGCCAAGAGACAGTATACGATTATCCAGCCGGAAGCCACTGAGGAAGAAGTGGAGGCCGCCATCAATGACGTCAACGGTCAGCAAATCTTTTCTCAAGCCCTGCTAAACGCCAATAGACGTGGTGAGGCAAAGACGGCCTTGGCTGAGGTGCAAACAAGACACCAAGAATTATTGAAGTTGGAAAAGACAATGGCAGAATTGACCCAGCTGTTTAATGATATGGAAGAGCTGGTCATCGAACAACAAGAAAATGTGGATGTCATTGACAAGAACGTAGAAGACGCTCAGCAGGATGTAGAACAAGGTGTAGGCCACACCAACAAGGCTGTCAAGAGTGCCAGAAAGGCAAGGAAGAACAAAATAAGATGTATGATCATCTGCTTCATCATATTTGCTATTGTTGTTGTGGTCGTTGTTGTTCCATCTGTCGTGGAAACAAGAAAATAATAAAACAAACATGCGCCTCAACTCCTATTATGTATAATCATACCACTTCTCTATCAAAACCGATAATCAAAAATTGTAACGAAACGTCTTTCCTCTTCCCTAGTGTACCTGCCTTTTTACTATTAGTATTATATTTTCTTTTTTCCTTAAAAGACAGTGCCGACTCTCTAATAAATAATTTGAATACGTATGTAATTTCGTTAAGAACAAGGAATCTTAACCAAGAAAATTTTATATGAAAAAAAAACAAACTGTCGCCCTTAATGTTAGTCCCAATTTTGTAACGAATGAAATACAAATTGGGGTGGAAAAAGGGAATTTTACAACTTTATTATCCCAAAAACTAGTTTTCAAAAAGTAAATCGTAGGGGTATGAACAACAATTGGTGTAGTCGCAACTACGGTAATTGGTCCTGAAAAATTATTTTCCGGGAGGAAAAAAGTAAAAAAAAAAGGAAAAAGAAGGGCCTGAAACATAAGTTCCGGGACCCTTCTCCCCACCATTTTTCCCTCTTTTCCGCCAAGAAAAAAGCAATTTATTGAAAGGCTTTTCTTGATGTTTTTGGGTGTCTGTATGTGCGTGAGCAACACAAAGCTAGAATGGGAAATGCCACAACTACGACATTTCCAGTTCTCACTTGCGCGCTCACCTGCATACTGCTCTTTTTTGATAAAACACGCCAGGTCAAGAGGACGCAATCTGGAGAGTTGTAAAATGGTAGTTTTCCTCTTCGCTTTTTATAGCGCGCCTTGCAGTTTTCACGCCTACCTTCACCTCTATTCTATACGCCGACTAAGCCCTTGTTACCCGCTCCTTCATTTTTTTTGAGGGCTACAGCAAAACTAAATATCCAAGGACACAAGGGCGAATTGGAGGTGTTGCTTATTAACAACCGCCCGGAATAGGGCAACAGCATGCTCTCCATTGAGTGCATCTATTGTTTTTTTGCCAGGAGGGAAAAGCAGGAATAAGGGCTTGCTTATTTGCTCTCTCTTTTTTGTTTCTCGTGGCAACCCTGCGGTACATTTAGGCTACAAGGTTGCTAGCACCCATTCAACGAGGGAGAGAAAGCGTGCATGCATGACAATGCAGTCCAGCTTTCTTGCTGTCGTTTCTTTTTTTGGGTTTCTTTATCTTTCCATGTCAATTTTCTCTCCTATGACATGCTTGCGGATACGCTACTCGGTCATTCCCCCCCACAAAAAAAAAACTTCCGTCGCTCTTTGGGAACCTCGTAACTGATTTTTTTTTTTCCTCTGCTCAGTTTAATATGAAAAAAACCCCTGCTACCAAGTTCTCGAGCCATAGGGTCCTGCACAGTTTTCCATGTCACCGCACGGACTATTAAACTACGTAGATGCGGGACTCCTAAGCCATGGGAAAGTTTATCTTATTTAAGCAGAGTTTTCCCTTCTTCTCAATTCCGAAGATTTTTTTATCCTTACCATTCCTAAATTTTTTTTCTTCTCTTACTTTCTTTATTTTTTTTCATTTCTCAGCGGATCCCTTCAATCGTTTATAACAATATTTCCCTTTTCTTTTCTCTCATTATATCTTCTTGATGTTGCTAGAGTTTGTGTGCATATGAACAGACGCCCCCTTCTCTTTCTCTCGTTTATTCTTGATTCAATTGCGACTTCATAGCTCTAATCCCCCCCATCTTCATCTATAGTCTAGGACAACTAGTATGCCACTGAGTAAACATGCGAGGAAAACAGCCGAAAAGGACGAAAGAAAACGCCTCAGTCAAGAGAAATTATAGATGCGTGGGATACCCTGATTGCAATATGAGTTTTAACAGGGCCGAACATTTGGCTAGACACATCAGGAAACACACAGGGGAGAAACCATTCCAATGCAATATCTGCCTTAAATTTTTTAGTAGAATCGATAACTTAAGACAGCATCAATCTTCTGTTCACTCAGACGTTGACCTGATGTCCCTACGTAGACAGAAGCAGTCCTCCGGTAACACTGTGAACGGGCCAAATGCAGGGACAAGAATGTTCCCGCAATTACGCCCATACGGAATTGTTGTCCAGCCTGCTCCCCTTCCTTACAACCTACCTATAGCGACTCCCGCTAACGCACAAAATGCTATTTCTCTTTACGCTTCACCGTACTTCCCGCATCCTATACCCTCTGCGCCCATCTCGTTACCGCATCAACCTCCCCCTCGTCCTCATCCGCTCCCCATATACAATTACATGCAGCCACTTTTCCTGAACCAACCGCCAATCCAAAATCGGAACATTGTTGAGCTTCCTCCGGATAGTAACGACACTTTTGCATCGCCGTCAAAGGTGCAAACTTTCGATCACACCAAAGACGCTCCACCAGACGCAAAAAAATAAGCTCCAGCGCACCCACTCCTCCATCTAGCCACAAGCCGCATCACTGCTGCTATTGTACCCTCTTGGCCATCCGCGTGCGCGTTGATTGCCGTTGTTATGCAGATATTTTGATGTCGCTTGCAGTTTTGCTCATCTCCGCGCCCTTAAAATATATCCGCTTCTGTTGGGAAACACCGAGCATAAAAATGCCGAAATTATAAAAAGAACAAGAACAATACCCTCGAGCGGAACACTGTTTCCCACTCTACGCAACTTTACTCTCGTGCCGTCTACACTAACCCGTTCGTATTGCTTTTGCCGTCCTTGCTTGTTATTGTTGTTTGTTGACATTACTGTTGAATAACAAGTAGTGTTTACTCTACGGATTGTTTATAAGGAATTTGTTCGCAGCCCCTTATATTTGCTGCTTCCCCCCACTTTAATTCTCGTGATTTCATAACAGAAAAACGTAAAATCAAAAAATGACTCCACTTTTGCAAGCGGAGGCAAAAATGAACACAAGTCTCTGCCTCACGCAGAGCAACCAACAACATGAATTCCACCTCAGCAGCCCTCAGTCATTCTATTCACCCTCGGCGCCCCACAGTAACAATAACTCTGACATCTTCAGCTATAGCACCCCCAACAACAGTGGAGTGTGTTCTAATGATGAGTTCACCGATCAGAAAGATTGCATGAACACCATAATGTATAAAAATAATATCAGTAAGACGTTCAAGGACGATATCTTCTATTGTCCAAGAAGTTTGCTGACCCCGGAAGAACAAGTTGTATATCAGGAGATTGACAAGTATTACATGGAACATGCCTTATTGACCCAATTGCAAATATCCCAACCATATTCTTCTTCCACTCCAAAGGAGGAAAAGACTGTCAAGTTCAATCCCTACACTTCGAAGAGCTTCAGTCCCGCCTCTTCTGAATGACTAACGAGACACATTCGTTGCAGGCACGAACTTTTTCTCTTTCCTTCATTTCTCTCTTTTCTATCATTCTGGGTATTTTTGTCAATCGGTCGAATTATGTATTACGTCAAAGCTTCTTTAATATCTCTTTGTATTCTTCATTTCACTTCATTTATTTTTTCAATAATTCTGGGGCTACAGGTAGATGTAGCAAAAAAAAACAACCTTTTCTATTGTTCCGCAACGATCATCTATATACTTTATACACTTTTACAGGGAAAAATTTATTACTTCTTGACTATTTTTTTATGTTTTTTTGTTTGCCTTGGATTGATTGCCTCATTTGTTTATCATCAAAGTGAGAAAGAAAAACATTAAAGCGGGTTCCAGATATGCCTGATCAGCCTGAAATTCATTCCAACAAGAGTGGTTCTCACGACGACGCCAGCACAAAAGTTGCTGATAGTGATGTGGTTCGGAAGCTGGGAAGTTTACATATCTCGAAAACAACTAGGCCAGTTAAATCAGCAAGGCTACCAAAGAACTCCGGTGCTGTCAAGAAGTTCCATAAACACGTCTGTAAACTGGTATGGACTCATCTTACTCGTATTCGTAAAGATTCGATACCCCATATTGAAATCGAAATTAAATTTGGCATGATAACAGACAAAAAGACACATCGCAGAATAGCACATCGCAGTAAGCCTTCCATTGTTCAGGGTAGTAATGGTCGCTTGGTATCTAATGTTTCCGGAAAAACGTTCTCGAGATTTCAAGAATTACTCTGTTCAAAGCCTGTAAATACAAAAATAGGTTCACTAAGCGCTGTCAGACGGGCACAAACTTATACGAAAGATACGATATATAACGTTAAGAACGTTCCCAAAGCCGATAGGCTAGCTTCCTGGCGTTGTTCAGAAGACCTGAAAAGCAAGGAATCAAAAAGCACTTATATCAAAAAGATTCGCGTCAAGGATCTTCTTCTTCATTATCCTCAAAGTTCACTAGACGCTAAAGTTAGCATCAGTATTGAAGTACCTCAGTACGAAATTTCAGCCTTTTTAGGGAATGATTCTGTATTACAAAGATTTAAAGAGCGCTCTACCTACTGCTTCGATGATAAGATGATACCTTTGCACTTGGATTTGACTAAAGTTACTACTAAGCGGAATGGGCTTTCCCATCAATTCACAACACGTGAAGTAGAGGTAGAGATGAATCCTATATTCAAAGATACCATTTTTGCCAATGATGAAGAAAAGTTTGATGATTACATGAATTTGTTTTTACACACAAGCAATCTCATTTGTAAGGCAGCTGAGCCCGAAAAACAATGACGACCTGAAAAATGCTAATTATTATTTCTTTTCGTTCTCTATAAATTACCTTATGTATGATCAAGTATATTTATATATGCAATGTCGATTATACTATTCATTATCAATGCTTCATAGACTGATACTCGCTGATGGGGCTCGTTACAGCCTGGCTTCCCGCTCTTCCAGGGTTTACGAAAGTTGAAAACAAGTCGTTGGTCTTATCGCTTTCATCTTCATTACCAACGCCTTGGTTTCGTCCCTCGTCGACCATACCTTCACATAACTCTATGCCTTCAGTTTGATGATAATTGAACATTCCACAAGGTGAAGAAGGTATCGTCTTTTGCTTTTTAAGGTCTTCTTCCTCCTCTTCGTCCAGGGCCTCACCCTGTGATCTTTTACTTTGCTTTACTTCTAGCAAAGTAATGAGCTTCTTCGAGTTTGCAACATTATTGTCAGAAGCTGGCTGATCAGCCGGAGTTGAAAAATTCATAAGCGCTGGTTGGAATCTTGAATTGTCTGAGTGTATTATTGATGTTGTCCTGTCCTTCGTGTCATTATCACTGGGGGTGTTATTGTTGCTATCACCTATATTTAGCGCCGAACCTTCCTTTATTGATACATGTTGTGTATTAGTTGCTGAACTTGAATGATTAAGTTCAATCAACGGTATAGACAATGAATCGATTGGAGAGGTTTTGTCAACATCACTAGTTAATGAAATCTTGCTGTTCTGCACAATCTCAACTTCACTAACATCTTCATTTTCGAAAGTAACCGTATTGCAAGTGTTCGGATCCCTGGGTGTTGTAGAAGAGGGTTTAAAGTTTTGTTGATTAAGACGTAAGCCAGCTACTGAAGTTGGCGATTCAAATAAATTGAAGTTAGGCATCCATCCCATCTCATCTTTGAATACTATGTCCGAAAAGTCATTCATGGGGAAGTCAGTGTTGAAATCTAACTCATCATAAAGCTTGTTATCTCTATCGGCTATATTTTGAGGGGGAATATTTTCTTTATCATTTTCCTTCATCGCAGAAGTTTTTTGCTGCTTTTGCTTCTGTTGTGGTTTCTGTCCTTGATTAATTGATTCTGATAGCATGTCGCTTAAGATTGAATCGACGTTATCACTTAGTGGTTCTACAATAGACGATCGTCTTTGCTCCGCCAGCATGAACTTGATGGGCGTTTTGGAATCAGAGTTCTTAACTTTGGAAATTGCTTGCTTGCCAATTGCCTTTTTCTCATTGCTATTCTTTGTTGATTGCTTAAGGTTCACAATTACAGAAGGCATTTTTCTTGTTATCGTTGCTGTTGTAGGAGATATTTTTTTCATGGGTTTCTTCTTGTTAAGCATGAAGTCGAACCTCTTGCTTACCGAATCATCAATCTTAGTCCTCTGGACAGTGTTATCATTTTGCAAAGTGTTTATTTCATAGGCTAAATTTTGGTGTTGATTGTTTTGTTGCTGAGCTTCTGTTTTTCTATCTGCTAAATATATTTTATGTGCGATTGAGTTTCTAGGGAACCCAGTGTTGGTTGAATTTGGTTTAAGGTTCCAGATAGGTAGAGACTGTGTTCTGACAGCCTTTGGAGCAGGCATAGGATTTGTCTGTCTGTGCCCCGAAGTTGCATTACTGGTGCTATTTATTGTTACCGTGGTCCTTGTATTCCTTGAGTTTTTCATTTGACTGCCTTTAGAAAGGGGTTGCATTCTTGAAGTGAGCGGAAATGCTGACGATGGCAGAGAAGGCGATTGTATTTGAATGCTTGATATCGTAGAATTGGCAACGCCACTAATAGAGGTCCTTGTGCTATTCACAACTTTAGAGAATCTTAGCTTAACCTCTAAAGTCTCTTCTGCGACGTTGTTATTCGCGATCCTTCCATCTTTACTCGAGGCGTTACTATACGATCTCCTCAGCAAAGCAGAAAAATTCGAGCAAACCCTTCCCGTCACTATGAAAGATTCATCCTCATCCTCTTCTTCAGTTACTTCATCAGTCCCTTCGTTTTCCTCTTCACTAATGCTGTTTTCTGTGAGCCAATATGTACCGTTGTGGATCTTATGAAACTTTTCTCGAAGCCTTGAAAGAAGGCCAAGACTTACTAATGGTTCGTCCACTTCGCAGATATCACGATAATACAGGTTGTAATCATGGCCATCTTTAAGAGTATCATGATCTAACACTTCAGGAGAATTCAAATATATTTCATGTAATATAGTTTTCAAATGGATTGCGCCAATTCTTAACTGTGCATGTTCATTCGAGGCCGTTAGGAATGGGTTAGGAATATTAGCTACTCTCACCTGTGTCGGAGTTTTAGAACGGGCTAGATAACTACCATTGGATCCGTTATCCAATGTATAGAGAATCTTCAATGTCATTTTGGAGACTTCAGCCATTTTTACCAGAGTCTCTCTTTTCTACCTATTCTGTGTGAACGCCTATTCTAGTCAAGGTTTTAGTAGCACCTTTTCAACTGTCTTTGACGTCTTTGGCTAGCTACTTACTACTGTCATACCGCTTATAAAAGGAGAAACGCAATTAACAAATGCAAGACAACACACACATACACTACAGCTCAGTTCAGTTTCTTATGCCGAATGCTTCCTCCCAAGGGACGCTCATCCACATATTTTCTAACGCGACGCGTTTTTTTTTGCCTTTTTGCCTTTAAGCGATTTCATGAGAATGACGCGACTGAACTTTCTATTCATACAGACGTAGTACTCACTATTCGAATTAAGGAAATACTGCTTCTTTGGATTTTTTTACAGGCCTTGGCTAATAATTTGAAAAGCTGAGGCAGGTGTGCTTAGTATATTTTTGCTATAAGTATTGATGTGCTCTTTTTGCATCGCTTGGAGAATGGATCCGGCGGTTGAACAAGAAAATTTTCTTTCTCGAGAGTTTCTATATATTTGTACATATCGCTAAGTATTCGAGTATTCATCACTCCTGATTGGAGAACCTGTCTTCCTGTTCAGGAGAGATAACTTCTCCCTCGAGGTTGTTAACAACTCTGTTAACTGCGCCCTTTAAATATTCATCATCTTTCTTTTCGCCCAAAATGCTAACTGTATTGAACCCCATACCAAAATGTGGGTATGATCCAATTTTAATTGCATCTGAAACTTTTGTCGATTCATCTTGAATCTGTTTTAACTCTTTTGAAATTTGTGACTCAGTTAATCGTGTTCTAACAAAATAACGGACGTATTCACGTGGATCCTTTTCCAAATTATAGATTTTCTTTAACGTAGGAGTGAATGCTTTTAGCATTCTTGCAAATAGTTGAGGAATACCAGGTAGTATGTAGACTTTGTGTGAAATGGAACAAATGGGTACCCATAGATCATCACATACATAATAGTTTTTAACGCTGGGACCCTTCGGCATGGTTGCCATCTGATAATGCGCTTTCAGAGCATCTGCATCTAGTCTTGCCTCGGGATCGGACTTACGCCTCATTCGCTCTTTGCATTCTGCATCTAGCTCACAAGGCAACTCAAAGCTTTTCGCCATACATTCATAAGTGATATCATCATGGGTGGGACCAATACCACCTGTACTAATAATAAAATTATGATCCTTGACTAATCTTCTCACAGTATTTACGATCTGAGTTTCATCATCCCCTATAGTTGCAATTTCTTTCAATTGAATTCCATGGTCAAAGCAGTACTTGGCGAAAATGGTGGAATTCGTATCAACGACTTTTCCATTTAGCACTTCGTCACCAATAATGATACAAGCTGCAGTTACTTCTACCATTATACCCTCAGTTATCTACACTGTCGGGTCTTCTGGAACTCTCTTAAATATGTATGACCATCTGAAATATGTGCCATTGTTTTCCCTCGGTCTTCCTTTTTAGTCTCATAGACAGTCATGATCGTTTTCCACGTGCCTTACAAAAAGAAGATCCTGTAAGATCAAAGTAAAAATATAATAATTAGTGATTTACTTATAAATAATAAATGCAGATTTGTATGCCGTACATAAATCTGGATACAAGAATACTTGACATAATAGTGAATCGTCTCTCTTTTTTTTTTTTGCATCTTATGGTTGTGGTATGCATTTTGGGTATACTCAATTCTTTCCTCTCTTTTTTTACCCATCCAACAGCTGTGGAGACTCAACTATGTGTGTGCCCATGGTCATGTTTGGGAAGGAGTACTTTTTCGTAATTTTGTGATACTTTTGCTCGATCATCTTCTTCATTTCCCTTCTCCTCAACGTATTCGATATCTAACCTTCTTAAATTTGATATATCGTTAGTTAATACATCGCGTAAATGGTGAGTTACAATTTCGAATTCGTTGACACCTAAAGTATTTCCCCATTTCTGTAAAGGAACTTCCAAGGTTAAATGACCACGTAGATTTGGCCCTGAAGACAATAATGTCAATTCTTTTACTCCATACGGTCTCTTTGAATTATTATTAGAAATCAGTTTGTTCAACGTATCTTTAACTAATGTTTTTAGTTCTAGGTAACGCGGATCATCATGAGATACCGATTGATCGATTAGTTCCTTTATTGCAATGCACATACCCTCACCACCGGCTTTGATAATCAGCCCCGACACAATTAAGCCGCCGATTGTGTCCAGTGACTGTATATTAACCAGATAACCGGTACTAATTGCCACCAGAGCAACAAGAGAAGTCAGTGAATCAACACGATGATGCCAAGCGTTTGCCATTAGCACATTTGAATTAGTGTCGATAGCAATCTTTCTTGTGGCTCTAAATATCCATTCTTTGGCTGCAATGGAAGCGGCGGCAATCCAAGCCGCGTTTATATCAGTAAAATCCTCAATGATATCTTCAGAGTAAGTATGAGCATGTCCTATGCTTCCTAAGGTTTCAATAATGGCATGTGGAATTATGGGTCCTACTAGTGCACATAGAGAACTCCAGCCGATAGATATACCAGCCATGGCCAATATTGTAGAGACGGCCAAAGAACCTACGGTTTCAATTTTCCCGTACCCATATGGATAGTCAGAGGTAGGCTTGTTAGCTGCTAGCCCCACTGAAAGCAAAGTCAACAAATCAGAAACCATATCACTTATTGCGTGGATAGCATCCGCAAACAACGCTTGTGAATGGAATACGATACCACCAAAAAATTTACCTATGGCAATACCAACATTTACGCCTAAGCCTACCCATGTAATTCTTACACCTGCATTTTTTCTTATCTGCTCGGTACTGAGTACTAGTAATGGATTATGTGTAGCATGGGAGTGTGTATGTCCATGGGAATGAGAATGCAAGGGTAACGATAAAGGCACATGGGAATGTTCGGATTTGCGACTGCTTTTGTAGTCCCGTATCGAGCCCAATGAAACCGAATCATTCTGTTCTACCTCTGATTCTCGTAAGTGGACGTGGTCATGAGTGTTGAATGCCTCAGCGAATTTTTGATAATGTAGATTTTTTTCCAATTCCTTTATTGCAGCTTTTTCAAGTTCAGCTTGTTTTTGTAAATCATTTACATCGACGTGTATTTTGTTTGAACCATTTTTGCCTATACTGCTTGTTTCAACATTTAGCCCAGCTCTTATATGTAACTTCGCCTTCCTTGTTTGGAGTGCTGGACATAATATTGGAAGATTGACCCTTACATATGTCCTTTTCACGCAGATTCTTAGCATTGTCGAAGGAATAAAAAAGAAAGCAATGGCTGTATAACTCAATAATATATATCTGTGATTTTGTTCTCTTTCAGTTACCTTGTGCAAATAATAAAAAACACGAAAAAAATTCGACTCCAGATGCAAGTTGTGAAAAATTCCAAAATTTCATTCGATGGTCAATTGTTAGAAGTTGTCATGGAAATGAGTTTTTTTATTTTTCTCAAATCCTCGAGAAAAATTGCCTTGGCGCGATCATTCTACGGAGAAATGAAGAACAATTGTTACGTAAGGAGAGGAACAGGGAAGTGGTAAACACTGATTAATGAATATCAGCATTGTCAGCAAGCCGCACCTCAACAGCTTCGATGATGTTCTTTCTAGATTCTGGGGTGTTTTTTTTACCGGGATTGTGTTGCCTCTGGAATAAGCGGAACGAAAGATCTTGGTAATCGGTAACTACTGCCAACCACAGAAAACGCCGTAGAGCCCCGAAGGTACGAATAAACGATATATAAACAATAGAGATTAAAAAGTGTATTTAATGAAGAACTGCACCGGTGCGTACTTCGATAAGTAAATGTATTTTCTTTTTTGTCGGAAAAACTTCCTAATCTAGTTTGGAAATCCTGTGATTATAGTTCTTCCATTTTCTTCAAGCCGTTTTATAACCTTTGCGTCTCTCTCCTGACAATACCGCGTTAAGGGACCTGCCAGGTCAGTAAAATTACACTTGGAGCCTCTCAACTTCTTTAAATAATACTTGATCTTGTGCGTAGATGCTGACTGATTTATGAAACCATCCTTAGTGAATAGTTCTGCTTGCATTTTGTTCCTGAAGTTCAAAGTCAATGCAAAAACGTCGAAAAGATTCTTCAAAACTGGAGGGTTTGGAATTATGCTTAGTTTTAACGAATCTATAAGTAGTCTCTTCAAGTCGCTAAATTCAAAAACCGGGCCTTCGGTAGCCTTTGTGGTCATATTAGAAGGCGTGCATATTGGACAAACAAATAAGACATTCACATCATCAGGTGGAACCCACTTACCCTCGTTGATACAATCGACATGGTACCATTCCTTGCAAAGTTCACATTCCACCATAGCGCTGCCTTCTTCAACTTTTCTACAAAAGCAATATTTTGTTTGAAATTTAGCACAGTTTTCCAAAGAAATATACTCGTCCAATTCCAAATCTAAACACCTGAAGACTAAAGGAAGTATTTTGGCGAGTTTATTTTTTTGCAGTATCCGATCCAAATGATGACTCCATAATTTGTAGGTTTTTAGTTCCTGTTTTGTTCTTATTTGTTTTTGATTATCGTCAACCCGTGGTCTCTTGTCTAATCTTGAACCATTAAACTGATTTACGAACATCACAAATTTGCGGTCATTTTTGCTGAGAAGTTCGTCCATTTCATTAATATTGTCAGCACTAGATAAAAAAGTCACACCGCTGTTTCTTTTGGCACGTTCAATTTCTTTGATAACGCAGTCTAGCTCACTTAAAAAGATACTCTGTATGGGTAAACGGTGTTTCTCGATACCTAGTAGAACATTTTCCAAATCACTTAATAATATTTTTGAGGGCGATTCCTTTTCAAAGAAAATTCGAATCTTTTGCATTGTATCTTGATATTTTAAAATCACCTCTCTAACATTGCCTATTTTATCTGTATCTTCAGCGTCACAGTATTTCAAGCCAAATTTCAAGTAAGAATATAGCGATGGGAGTGAGTAATTTATAGGATCTTCATCTTTGGTATCACTCCGTTCAATGAATATATGCTCATACACTGACAACCACTCAAGCCTACAGATTTTCTTGGTCAATCCAGCCCAATAAGAGGCCTTCAGTGGTATACTCAATGATCTCTGATATAATTCCTTGAGCAAATTCAAGTTATTACCATCAATGATATCTTTATTATCAATAGGAAACTGCCGAGATATGTGATACAGTCTAGCAATTTCTAGCCTCTCAGGAAAATCAATGGAACACTTCTGGACACTATCATACAAGCTCTCCAACTTATTGACCGTGTTGCTAGACAGTTCCAGCGGTAAATGACGTAAATTGAAGCCATTACCGAAATCTACACACTCAATGCTATGGGAAGACTCCATGCAAGCAATGATAAATTTTTTGCATTTTTCTATAAGTAGTAAAGCATCATCAAAGTTAAAGCGTAACATTCGATTGAACTCAGTATTGCTATCAGTATGAGAAAGCAAATACTGTATGATATTTAATGGGACCGTTCTAGTTCTGAAGGTGGACGTCATCAATGCGTCCCATTTCATTTCAAGACTTTCGCCAAGGATGGTTAAATGTGCCTTTAAAGGATTATCCAAGCCATCAAGAGCATCGTTAAGGCTTTCCTCATCAAAATACAGGTGCAGGCAGATGTTGAGATTACCAGTCTGGTCATGTATTGGAATGCCGCATATATTATAAATACCATTCTCTGATTTATCCAAAAGTGCCAGAAATTCTTTCAAAGATAAAACACGCTGCAACGCACCATGTGTCACGACGATTTTTGAAATCCCTGTTGGATCCAAACTGATGTCTGAAATATAGTCCAACTTGTTATAGACCACATCCACAGTGCCAAATAGGTCTTTTAATTTTTTGCGGTTTTCTGCTTCTTCATGAACATGACTAATTATCAAATTACGGCATGTGCGCTTTAAATCGGCGTTATCTGAATTCAGCAACACATTAGCCACTAATTGGATTATATCTAAACCCGGAAGTATTCGCTGCTCCGATATCCAGTTAGCTGCCTCAAAGCTGAATTTTAACCATGAGACTGGTGCAAAAGTTGCTTTCTGGGATAAATAGAAACCCGATCCGATACAACATGTGAACGCCTTTGGAAACCTGAAAACGTATGAGCCTTGCTCCTGTCTTGTTTTATATAGTTTTATACCGTTGGATGAAACAAAATTGGGTTCAAATTGTAAATCGCTCTGCAAACCATCACGAAAAGAATTTGCTCCCGTTGGTATCTTATATTCTGAGGATGTATTCCTTGAAGTATTTCGGGTGTTTAAAAAATCGGTGTTTTGTTCCGCCTCTAGGAGTGACTTGTAAAAGTCGGTCTCTGAGAAACTCCTCCATTCCTCATCGGAAGCCGAATAGTGAGGCCTTGACTGAAAGACATTCCCTTCTTTTTTTCCTCGAGCAATTAAGTTTTCGAATTTCTCCATATCTTTCGGAGCAATACTATATATCAATTTCGTAGAACCCAAATGGTTGTAGTCAATTGATGGTAAAAAATGGTCCGAAACAGACCAGCCTTGGCATGAGAATAGCATTCCGACATCATAACTGGTTCTTGTAAAATCTGCCATATCTAAATCAAGATGTTTCAAAAGCGATGATTCACTGAGGGGGATGTCGTCTAAATTCCAGCGATGTAGAATATTCCCGCTGCCCACTTTTTTATCAGTTAAGTCGTTTCTTGAAGATCTAATAGAAGCCGATAGATCAGGGCCTGTGTCAATTTCAAAATCAATACGCGGCTTCGATAACAAATGAAAATACAACTTTTCGAATTCTTCTTGAGGCAATTTCGAATGGCTTGCAAATAAAGCTGGATAGTCGTTGTTATATTTCGTCGCAACGGCGCTGAAAACAGCTTGACTTTTTTCGTAGTATTGTCTCAAATTATACACGGGAGAACTTCTCGTTTCGAATATGCTTTTATCGTATATTTCCATACCATTCTCCCAAAAAGTGAAGTCATAGCCTGGTAAGGTGGTCTCTGTTAATTTTGTGTAACCTAACTTATATTCAGTTAGAGAGTCAAAGTAGGTTGGAAACCCTTTTATGTGCTTTATGTCCTTCATTCGTTTGAATTCATGATTGATTGATCCGGCTTTGAAGATCTCGTGATGTATTTTACTCCTTTTATAAAAAGTCTCATCCTCATGCAAAATATCTTCTCCACCCCTTTTCCTTTGATTTGGATTGTGAGAAGTTGGTGACTCCAGCGATTCTTCATTTATTTCGTAATTAAATATATGTTGCTGTTCTTCCTCGTATTCATCAAAATCCAATAATATCTTTGCATAGGCAGATCTCAAAGAGGTTGACAGTGAACTCATAATTCTACCTGAGTAACCTAATTCCCTTCCTATTTGAGCCCATAATTTTTTCTCACAAACTGCATTGAAGCCTCCCCTAAGCTTTACACAACTTCTCAATCTATATAAATTTAAGGTGCGTTTATCAATACTTGGAATCCTTGTTAAGACACTTTTTTTTTTTTTTTTATTATGGAACTTGTAGAGTTTGGCATGGAAGTCAATTATTCGGGCTCTCTGTGATTCATTTGAATCAAAAGACTGTTTTCTTGCTTTGAACCAAAAGCGATCTATGTTGACGTTTAGTTGAGCAAAATTATCAGTTCCTGGCGAAGTCTTTAATTTGACACAACCGTAAATTGACCCTAAATCTTGCACCGATTCATAAAATGTTATTGGGTCTGGAAGTTCCTTTTCTGGCACTATAAAAGTTGG
The DNA here is from genome assembly GCF_947243775.1 of Saccharomyces kudriavzevii IFO 1802. Taxonomy (NCBI): domain Eukaryota; kingdom Fungi; phylum Ascomycota; class Saccharomycetes; order Saccharomycetales; family Saccharomycetaceae; genus Saccharomyces; species Saccharomyces kudriavzevii. Next base: position 596,186 of record NC_079284.1, on the reverse strand, counting down.
GATGGAGTGGGAAGATATTTGATAGAACAACCCAGTCTTTTCGTGAAACACTCTTGCAGGATCATCCTCTGGCGGGCTTGCCAAGTCCACACCCCTTACTAATTCAGGGACAAATGGCGCTGTGGCACGAGATTTAAACGGTGTATAGAGAAATGGGTTGAAGTGATGACTCGAAGTAAAAGGTGCTGCGCTCTCCGGTGATTTCGATCGTTTAGTCGAGGTACCTTCTTGAGTCCCCAATTCAAAATCTCTCGCTGTGGAACTTGAGTTAACTCGTTTTTGCAACGTCACCTTTTCTGTAATCGGTTCATTAAGGATATGGGATATTTTTGTAACAGAATCATGTCCGCTCATAATATTTGTTGGGATGGACGTTATGTACAAGAATATATGATGATTCAAAGCTTGGAATAAATTGCAAAGTTATTCGAAGAGTAATCTCCTCCAAGCTGCGTTTGTTTCCAGTGCTCCCGGTATCAAGTAGGCCCTTCTTCCACGGTTCACGGTCGCTGTACGCTTAAATGGTTACGTTCACACACATTATCCTCGGTCAACGATCAGGCGAAGATGTGGAGTAAGGTAACTTTAACCAAGCATTCAAGGAAGTGGACGCAAATGGAGTGAAATTTAACTCTCAACCATCATCCCCATTTTCTGCAGTCGCAGTAAGCGCATTGGAGAATGCATCTGGCAGTATAAAATGATAATATATACGGACTACAAAAAAAATTCTGCTAAAGAGTAAGCACTTATTGATTTGGATTATAAAAACTAACATAAAAGTAAAAAATAACTCATGAAAACGTAAATAAGAATGAAACGACTAAACGTTGAAAGATCTCGCTTCATTTTTTCATATTTTCATATGTCTTCCAATCGTTTGCAATACCTCTGCCAGCGTTCATTTTCCCTTCAGGTTGATCACGAGCCATGCCCATATTCCTTTTCTCTTCAGATTGATCATGACCCATGCCCATGTCCATTTTCATGTCACTCTTTTCCTTCTTGGAGGATTGTGCGTTCTTGCCCTTCTCGTGGGAATCATCGTTACCTTGTAGCTTTTCAGCGAACTTGTTCATCATGTTAGACATCTTGACCGTATTGCTTGTTATACTTTGCTATACTTTGCTAATACATTTGTTCCAGTAAGACATTAAAGAGCTAGATGGACAGAGCAGTTAGCAAAACTATGCGGGTTTATATATGTTTTTACAAACTGCTTTTGAGGGATGTAATTCCTCTCCCAGCTCTATCTTTCTCAATACTTCGCGCTGGACTTCATTCATGATCATTAGTTTACGGACACCCTTTAAAGGTGTGCTACTTCGTTAGGCCTATTCACCAATTACTATGAGCCGGCTAAAAACCCGAACTTATGACATAACGATGCTGATTAGACTCAGCAGACTAGCTCATGACGGAAGAAGGAAGAAATGTTGCTTTAAAGGGACACTGAAATCCTTTAGGGGAGTCCTAGGAGGGGGCGGATTATATGCAGAAGCAATACGTAATGTTAAAGGGAATTTGACCATCTTTGAGGTGGCCAGATTGTTTGTGCAGCACTACACCTTACTTGCCTGCCAATCTAAGGGGCAGTTGGTTTCTGGCCAGAATTATCTATATAACGATAGGAAGAATAAAACAGTATTCTGGGTTGCTCTCCCTTCACCTTCTAAAAGATTCAATAAAGGAAAGCTCCACAGTCAAGACACTCAAAATGAATACAGATCAGCAAAAAGTGAATGAAATATTCCAGAGCTCAAAGGAGAAATTACAAGGAGATGCCAAGGTCGTAAACGATGCCTTCAAAGAAATGGCTAGTAAGGACAAGAACGGCAAGGATGATAATATCAGTGATAACACTCGCAAGCCTGACTACCAGGAGCAATACAATAAATTAAAGGGGGCCGGGCATAGGAATGAATGATACAAAACACGAAGTATCTTTTCATAATAATCGCGAATTAACAGAGGAAAAGTTTATGAAACGAGGCATCTCGCCAATGTAAATAAACACCTTATACATATAGTTAAACTAAGTAATATAATGTTTTTTATTTGGTAGAACGGATCAGGCAACCTAGTAATTGTCGTCATTGTTGGAACTGTAGTTGTTGTTATTAGAACCGTAAGTGTCGTCGTTGTTAGAGCCATACGAATTGCTGTTGTTATTAGAGCCGTAGGAATCATCGTTGTTGGAGGAACCGTAGGAATCGTTGTTAGACGAACCGTAGGAGCTCTTATTTCTGTTAGAGGTCCCGTAAGAGTCGCTGTTGTTAGAACCGTAGGAACTTTTCTTCTTGTCAGAAGAACCGTAGGAGTCGTCATTGTTAGAACCGTAGGAATCATCATTGTTAGACGAACCATATGAGTTATCGTTCTTGTTAGAAGATCCGTAAGAGTCATCGTTATTGGATGAACCATACGAGTTATCGTTCTTATTTGACGAACCGTAGGAATCGCTATTGTTCTTGTTGGAAGAACCGTAGGAGTCGTCGTTATTGGATGAACCGTAGGAACTCTTCTTCTTGTCAGAAGACCCGTAGGAATCGTTATTGTTAGAACCGTAGGAATCATCGTTGTTGGAGGAACCATATGAGTTATCGTTCTTGTTAGAAGACCCGTAGGAGTCGTCGTTGTTAGAAGACCCATAGGAATCGCTATTGTTCTTGTTGGAAGAACCGTAGGAGTCGTCGTTATTGGATGAACCGTAGGAACTCTTCTTCTTGTCAGAAGACCCGTAGGAATCGTTATTGTTAGAACCGTAGGAATCATCGTTGTTGGAGGAACCATATGAGTTATCGTTCTTGTTAGAAGACCCGTAGGAGTCGTCGTTGTTAGAAGACCCATAGGAATCGCTATTGTTCTTGTTGGAAGAACCGTAGGAGTCGTCGTTATTGGAAGAACCGTAGGAACTCTTCTTCTTGTCAGAAGACCCGTAGGAATCGTCGTTGTTAGAAGACCCGTAGGAATCGCTATTGTTCTTGTTGGAAGAACCGTAGGAGTCGTCGTTATTGGAAGAACCGTAGGAACTCTTCTTCTTGTCAGAAGACCCGTAGGAATCGTCGTTGTTAGAAGACCCGTAGGAATCGCTATTGTTCTTGTTGGAAGAACCGTAGGAGTCGTCGTTATTGGAAGAACCGTAGGAACTCTTCTTCTTGTCAGAAGACCCGTAGGAATCGTCGTTGTTAGAAGACCCGTAGGAATCGCTATTGTTCTTGTTGGAAGAACCGTAGGAGTCGTCGTTATTGGAAGAACCGTAGGAACTCTTCTTCTTGTCAGAAGACCCGTAGGAGTCGTCGTTGTTAGAAGACCCATAGGAATCGCTATTGTTCTTGTTGGAAGAACCGTAGGAGTCGTCATTGTTAGAACCGTAGGAATCATCATTGTTAGACGAACCATATGAGTTATCGTTCTTGTTAGAAGATCCGTAAGAGTCATCGTTATTGGATGAACCATACGAGTTATCGTTCTTATTTGACGAACCGTAAGAGTCATCATTGTTAGAAGAACCGTAAGAGTTGTCATTGTTGTCATTTATCGAAGTATTAGAGAACTGTTGACGAACCTTAGACTCCATCTTGTCGAATTTGTCCTCACCAATCTTGCTCTTGAATTGGCTGACTCTATCTTGACCGATCATGTTTTCGGCCTTGGAAACGTAATCGGTCTGATTATCATTACCAGAACTGTTGTTATTGCTATTGCTGTTGGCGAATTGCTTAACTTTATCAAATAAACCCATTGTTGCAAATTTCTTTTCCACTGTATGTATTAGTTACCTAAAGAACTATTTTACTAAAGTTCAAGTTCAAGATCAAATACAAAGTGTTCTCAGGAAAATAGTTTTTGCACACCAGGAATGGCGTCTACTTATATAACCCAAAAGGGGCGCTGTTGAAGGAATTCTCAACGTGGTTGTAAATGTCCTGGTACGACATTCTTCTCGTTTTTGCCTTTTTCGTCGGTGCCAAGCTTATATGGCAACAAACTAAGGGGGCGGATTTGTCATCCTCGAGCCTTCGGAGTGGTTTTTTTCGCCTTCCCGAAGGTTTTGGAAGTTTACCACACCGAAACTATGGTGGCCTAGCCCAGCACTAGCAACCTTCCTGGACGCAGTGATTTACGTAATATGCACTTTTCAGGATAGAAAAAAAATCCATGGCTCGTACTCTTTTCTCCAGAAGGAACGACACTTGAGGTTTTCATTGATTAGCCAAAAATGCAGTTATAGTTGCTAATTCTGTTTCATTCCCTCTTTATGATTTATATATCTATTTATGACGGGAAGGCCTTTTATATCCCGGCAAGACTTTCTTGCAGCCAGCCAATAGTTCTTTTCTTCACCTCGCCATCCTCGTCATCTTTGTATAGCCTTTTATTCTCTAGGATCTCTATCATCTCTTGCGCCGTTTTGCCTTTTTCGATGCCATTCAAAATGAACTTGTATAATCTCTTTCTTCTCGAAAAGGTCTTTTTGTTTTTATTCTGCCTCCACTTGTTACCATATTTGGATTCAAGATGCTTGATCGACGGGTTTCCTCTTATGCCGGCAATGTATTCTTCCCATATCGTCTTCACGTCAGTGGGCGCTTTCAGTATCCGATAATGTAGATCGGAGTTGGTGTTGGTGTTATTTCTATCTGTTGGCTCATCGTGATATTTTTTTCTACCGTTGGGAGAACTGCTTCTTTTGTGATGCAAGTTTCTTCTCCGCTTGTTGACAGAGGTGCTCTTGATATCAGTCTCAATCTCATCATCCACTTCATCTTCCTCAGCAGTGCTATCTTCTTCATTATCCCGACCATCGCCTTCATCATCACCATCATCATCGTCTTCTTGATAGCCGTCATCATCAACTGTGCTTTTCATTACCATAGACTTTGAGTACGATGGCAAAGTTGAGGCTCTGTTTCTATTTATAATATTCGTATTCACCCCACTATTACTGTTAGGAAGCAATTCAGAAGCACCGCTATCTTGATTAATTAATTGAGAGAACGACATAGGCTGCTGAGAATTATTGTTATTGTTACAGGGTATAGCATTCGGATTTGCGGGAAATGGAGCGTTATCGAGGGCTAAGCTAGGCAAATTTAAAGCTGCTGCCGTTCCGAAATTATTTAACGAATTTAAATCATGGAATGAATTTGAAGCGCTGGTAACGCTCGAATGGATGGATGAAGGGGTATAGTTCATACTAGTTGTAGAATTATGCGAGTTCGTCAACGGAGACAGCATTGATATGGGCCTATGTGTAGCATTTGTACCAACGCCATGAGCGCCCGCATTGTAGTTGTTTTGGGTATTTCTTCTGCGCCGTTTGATCCCGTTGGGGTTCAGCTTAAACGCCTTGTCGCTTGAAACGTTGGGGAAGGCAATGGGCGAACGGTTTATCTGTTGGTGTGAGCCTGTGTTGTGATTTTGAATCTGCGTTTGGTTCTGATTGATCTGTGCATTCAGGACAGGGCCGAAACCTGGATTGGGAAGAGAAAGGTTCATATTTGAAGAACCATTGAATCGATTAGACTGCTGATCCGGCATGATGGAAGTTAAAGCACTAGAAAATTGGCTGTTTAAGTGAGCGGTATTAGCGCTTACATCCATGGCTACGTTCGCGGTTTGATGCTGGTTTGTAATGGAGCGGGCGTTGGAGAGCCCTGCGTATGAATCCGCATTGTGCTGCTTGCCAGAACCAGTATTCTGCATTTTTTGTAAATAAGCGCTGCTAACGGCTGATATCGAATTTAGCAATTCGACAGCATACTTATTTTGGATGTTGTTGGAGCTTTGACGCACAATCGGCTGCGCCACTAGCTTTAGTAAAATATTCAATTTGTTCAAAACTTTATAATTATCTTCTTTCAAGTTTAGAACCATTGAATTTTGTTCTGCGATCTTACCAGATAGCTGGTTGAAACTCTCCTCCATTTCAATCATTCTTGCACTCATTTCGTCCATTCTCTGGAAAATCTTCAACTGATCTGTTGATATCTCGTTCGATGGTGAATCGTTAGTCAAAGACTGACTTAATATACGCCCTGTGCCCGCACTAGTCGAGTTCGAAACGGAAGGATTCGAGTTCATTCGCTCCTCGTTGCTCACTTTCTCGCCAATGGCTTCAGTCTGCTGACTGGTACCTGTGGGCGCCGAGATCACGGCTGAACTTCTCAAGATATTATCATCTAGATCATGCCCATCGCTGCGAAGTGTCCTGGCGTTATTGTTACGAGCGCTCTCAGAGCCAGCCACTGGCGAAACATGGGTGGGCAATGAGAGACCAAGATTGATATCTATAGCATCTTCATTTACTTGGTTGTTCATCCTATACCCATCCTATAGTATAATAAATACCATTCAGAAGGAAAATAACGACAGTAGCAAAATTTAATAAACCACACATGCTGGCCTGGCATGAACTATTATATACAATATGGAAAGATATAGACTACCTATACAAAATGCTTCAGCCCTACAGGCCCTAAGCAGAGGCCCTTTTGAAATAGAAGAGCCTAAAAAAACAGACAAAAATCCTAGAAAAATAATCATTTAGACCTGACCCTCTCTCGGCCCTTTTTTTTATTTTTTTCCTTCGGAACGGTGCGTTATAAAGAAAAAAGGCAAAAACCAAGCTATCCATATAAACGCCATAATGAAATATCATCGACATTAAACTCTGGGAGCAGTGTTCTATTCATTCATTTTTTTCTTTATAGCAGTGAGATTTTTGAGGATAGTGCTTTATTGTGTACGTGGGGTAGTGGTTCGTCATAGCGCATTAGAGACTGAGAGGACTGGCGCCTGGCTGCAGAATCTTCAAGAAAACTATCTCGTAGTTATCTATATCCCTCTACTAATTAATCTCTCTGGAAAGTTTTAAGCTTCGGAGGTCCAAAAGTTGAAAAAAAGCAAACAGAAAATGTCATTCAAGTTTCTGATAGAATCATTGGTTCTCGGATCAGTAGGTGGACAGATACGCTGTGGTATGTCCTCAGTAATTCCACGTGATGATGTATCCTACGGTGGAGACGATGCTGACGAACTTAATATGGATATTATGTTGTTTGCGTTCGGGACCCTGGTCGTGGTCTACATCATCATCTGTATTGTCTATTTCTTTACAAAGCAAATAGCTACACGGCTGATAACAGCATATTATAGCGAGCACGGTCCTGGCCAAAGGATATCATTATTCAGCGATAATGATGAGAACAGCTCACATGTCCATAGCAGACGGCTGATGGAAAACATGAATCTGAGGTGGCCCAACAATCTTGACGATATTAATGAGGTAAGAGATAAGTTGGCACGGTTGTCGCCTGAAGAACAGTTTTATTATAAGCAAGGGGAAGAGTACATCAAGCAAAATCCACCGTTCTTGCTTAATCAAGGACTATTACAACAGTCTGAAAGTAACAGTTTGGATGCCAACAGCGAGGACCCGATCATGAACGATCAAACAAGACAGTATATCCAAGAGGAAGGAGCCTACGCATGGGAATTCAAACCAAATCCTGACATGCCAAACCATACCGTCATCGTGGAAAACAAAACCGAGGTTTCATTCCTAAATTACAATTATGACGCTTCTATATCCACAAATTTACCCATTCCATGCACGAATAAAGTATACTACTGTGAATTCAAGATATTCGAGACAGATGGTCCATTAAACAGCGATGACGACGTATCGAAAAGCCTGATCTCGTTTGGTCTTTCCACACAGCCTTACCCATATTTTAGGCTACCAGGGAGACATCATCACTCAGTAGCATACGATTCGAACGGAGCTAGAAGATTCAACGACTCCTTCAACTTAAACGGACAATTGAAGACTTTATTCCCACAGTGTGAAAAAGGAGACATTATAGGCATTGGCTATAGATCACACAGCGGAACAGTTTTTTTTACCAGGAACGGGAAAAAACTGAATGAAAAATCCGTTGGTGGCCATATCCGTGGTTGGAAATTCAAATACTTATATCCAGTAATTGGCTCTAATGTGCCTTGTCAAATTCACGTAAACTTTGGTACTTACGGATTCGTTTACATTGAAGCAAACGTTAAGAAGTGGGGGTATGCAAAATCAAATGGTATCAAACTGCCTCCTCCTTCTTACGAAGACTACGGCAAAGATACTTTATTGGAAAGCGGTGGTGAAGATAATGATTTCGATGACGATTTTTCAGAAGGTGATACTGACACTGCTGCCGCTGCCAGCACTACCAATGTTAATGACGATGTAATTATAAGAAACGGCGAAATATTACCGCCACCACCAGGTTTTGAATTCACCATGTCCCCCCCAACTGGGAAAGAGATCACCAATGAGGAAATTAATTTAGATTCCTTGCCTATGTTACCGCCAAGTTATTCGGACGATGAGCACCACTTGAAAAGTGATAAATTTGCACCAGCTCGCCGCATTATCGGAACTAGCAGAAATTTAATGACTGATGAATTATCTTCCAATAACACTGATAATGATAACGGGGAAGGCGATAGAGATCGCGAACAAACTGCTGAATTTGGTGATTACGAAAGCAGGATGCATGGCATGTAGTACGAATTGCGTGAAAATGACGAGGCTGAAATGTCAGCCCCGATCCACACTACTCTTTTTCCGGCTGTATTTCAAGCGCTACCATTTTATATGCATTGGAATCTATAATTCTTCTTTTCGGGAGGGTTTCAGCACTATCACCTATTCGATATAACAGTACGGCATATAGATGTTTATACATATATTTACATATGTTTACATACACTACTAAGGGCAACTGGTTGACCCGTATATTTTTTTCGCTTCTTATGATGATAGTTTTTACACCTTCTACTTGCAATTCTTTGTTATCTTTTGCCGTACTCTAGTAAAAACGCAGAGAGATCTTAAACTGCTTCTAACAACCTCAGGACGTGAACTACAAGTAAGATTTTTGAATTTGCCAAAATTGCTTATCGTTCTTCTCTATCATTTTTTTTCCCGTTTTTATCCAGAATGGTCCTTATCTTTTTGCCGCCAGATGATAGAAGGTTGCTATTATCGTGCTTTGCGTTTACTTCTTCACACCCTTTAACGCACCCGGCGGCTTTCAGATACCAAAAATAACAATCTAGTACCATCTACACATTACCCCTCTTTTCAATGGCGAGCATTTTAATTCGTTTAAGTATCAGGGATACACTAGTAGTTAACGGACGATGCTCACTTAACTCCAGCCTTGTTCAAAAATATTCATATAAAAGGGCGGGCCAGGTGAGAATACTACGAAACTATTGCTCTATATATGCTATACCAACATCAACCACATCATCAAACAAGCGAGAGAAACATGCTCAAGTTGTATACAGACCTCGAAATTCCACAGCTGAAAATTACCTTGAAACAACCACTCGGGTTGTTCATCAACAACGAATTCTGTCCATCTTCAGATGGCAAAACGATTGAAACCATAAACCCTACAACGGGCGAACCTATAACCTCCTTCCAAGCCGCCAGTGAAAAAGACGTCGACAAGGCTGTAGAGGCCGCCAGAAATGCTTTTGAAGGTGTTTGGTCAAAGACATCCTCTGAACAACGTGGTATATACCTTTCGAACCTTTTGAAGCTTATTGAAGAGGAGCAAGATACCCTTGCCGCTTTGGAGACTCTAGACACTGGCAAACCTTTCTATTCCAATTCCAAAGGTGATTTAACACAAATTTTGCAGCTTACTAGATATTTTGCCGGATCCGCTGACAAGTTTAACAAGGGCTCGACTATACCATTGACTTTTGAAAGGTTCGCTTATACTTTGAGGGTCCCATTTGGTGTCGTTGCTCAAATTGTCCCATGGAATTATCCCCTAGCCATGGCTTGTTGGAAACTACAAGGCGCGTTGGCTGCAGGCAACACGGTGATCATTAAACCTGCAGAAAACACCTCTTTGTCTCTGCTGTACTTTTCTACTTTGATCAAGAAGGCTGGCTTTCCACCTGGTGTTGTTAATGTTCTTCCTGGATATGGCTCAGTTGTAGGCCAAGCTCTGGCATCTCACATGGACATCGACAAGGTTTCTTTCACGGGAAGTACAAAGATCGGCGGGTCAGTGTTGGAGGCGTCGGGTCAATCTAACCTTAAGGATGTTACGCTGGAATGTGGTGGTAAGTCTCCTGCTCTTGTTTTCGAAGATGCTGAACTTGATAAGGCTATCAACTGGATAGCAGCCGGTATTTTCTACAATTCAGGGCAAAATTGTACTGCCAACTCAAGAGTTTATGTTCAGAGTTCAATTTACGATACGTTCGTCAAGAAATTCAAGGAAACCGCAAAGAAAGACTGGGATATTGCAGGAAACTTTGATCCGTTCGATAAGGATTGTGTTGTTGGTCCAGTTATATCAAGTACTCAGTATGACCGTATCAAAGGGTTCATCGAAATCGGTGAAAAGGAAGAAAAGTTGAGCAGTTACCAAACTTCCGAATTTCCAAACGGAAAAACCAAAGGCTACTTCATCCCTCCCACAATCTTCACTGATGTTCCGCAGACGTCAAGGTTGTTACAGGAAGAGATATTCGGTCCCGTAGTGGTTGTTAGCAAATTCGAAACCTACGATGACGCTTTAAAACTAGCCAACGATACCTGTTACGGACTGGCATCTGCAGTGTTCACTAAAGACGTGAAGAAAGCACACATGTTTGCTCGTGATATCAAAGCAGGGACTGTCTGGATCAACTCATCTAATGATGAAGATGTCACGGTTCCTTTTGGCGGGTTCAAAATGAGTGGTATTGGTAGAGAACTAGGACAGAGTGGTGTGGATACTTATCTTCAAACGAAGGCAGTCCATGTAAATCTTTCTTCTGACAATTAACACGTTAGAGTACAATGTAATTGTGTAGTTTTCATAAAAAGTTTGTGGTGACAATACATGAACAGTAGCCCAGTGACTAGCATTTCATATTTTACCACCTAATTAAATCTACTCATTTTTGTCCAGGACGCACGAAATGGAACTCCACATTTGCTGAAGATAGCCCTGTGAAAAAAAGATTATTGGAAAACTGCATAACTCGCTAATAGGTAATTGCGTCAAGAAGCTATTTTGATTAGAGAGCTTCTTTAGCCTTTCGACATTGCGTCGTCCTTCCTATTTTCTTTTTTCTTTTTTCTCTGGAATGACGTTTATGGTATGTTTCCCCTAGAGAACAGGCAAGCATATCGCTGTTACCGTTCGGTACCGACCTACTTCTATGCCCTTTAATACATTCAGGGATTTTCACCACTAACAATATTAAAGGATCTAAGCACTTTATTAACTTTCCCCCTTCAAGGACGAATTGCTAGTGTCGCTAAGGGGTGCGCAGTACGTGTCAGGGGCAGGGAGGAGGACATCTAACGAATAGTGTCAAAGTGTCCAAGCGTGATTAAGATAATAATAGTATAAAGTAGCAGTTTTGAATGGTGTTGTATTCAGCGCATTCCACGATTATGTTTTCTGAGTCTCCATCACCTACGTCCTCAACAAAATGTCCAAATTGTATACAGACCTCGAGATTCCACAGTTGAAAATCACCTTGAAACAACCACTCGGGTTGTTCATCAACAACGAATTCTGTCCATCTTCAGATGGCAGAGCGATTGAGACTGTAAACCCTGCAACAGGTAAAACTATAACCTCCTTCCAAGCCGCTAGTGAAAAAGACGTCGACAAGGCTGTAAAGGCCGCCAGAAATGCTTTTGAAGGTGTTTGGTCAAAGACATCTTCTGAACAACGTGGCATATACCTTTCGAACCTTTTGAAGCTTATTGAAGAGGAGCAAGATACCCTTGCTGCTTTGGAGACTCTAGACGCTGGTAAGCCTTTTCACTCTAATGCTAAGAAAGACTTGGCCCAAATAGTAGAACTCACAAGATACTATGCAGGAGCAGTAGACAAATTTAATATGGGTGAAACTATACCATTGACATTTGAAAAGTTCGCATACACTCTGAAGGTCCCATTTGGTGTCGTTGCTCAAATCGTCCCATGGAATTATCCTCTAGCTATGGCATGTAGAAAATTGCAGGGCGCACTAGCTGCAGGTAATACAGTGGTTATCAAACCTGCAGAGAACACCTCTTTATCTCTATTGTATTTTGCTACTTTGATCAAGAAGGCTGGTTTTCCACCTGGTGTCGTTAATGTTATACCTGGGTATGGTTCCGTCGTAGGGAAGGCTTTAGGAACACACATGGATATCGACAAGATTTCTTTCACAGGAAGTACAAAGGTTGGTGGGTCGGTGTTGGAGGCTTCGGGTCAATCTAACCTCAAAGATATAACCTTGGAATGTGGCGGTAAGTCTCCTGCTCTTGTTTTCGAAGATGCTGAACTTGATAAGGCTGTCAAATGGCTAGCAAATGGTATTTTTTTTAATTCAGGACAAATCTGCACTGCCAACTCAAGAATCTATGTTCAAAGTTCAATCTACGATAAGTTTGTTAAGAAATTCAAGGAAACTGCCGAGAAAGAGTGGGATTTTGGAAAGAATTTTGACCCATTCGACAAGGACTGCGTTATTGGTCCAGTCATATCGAACACTCAGTATGACCGTATTAAAAAGTTCATCGAACTCGGTGAAAAGGAGGAAAAGCTGTCCATGTTTCAAACTTCGGAGTTCCCTGTTAGGGCAGCCGAGGGCTACTTTATCCCTCCCACAATCTTCACTGATGTTCCACAAACATCGAAATTGTTACAGGAAGAGATATTCGGTCCCGTAGTGGTTGTTAGCAAATTCGAAACCTACGATGACGCTTTAAAACTAGCCAACGATACCTGTTACGGGCTTGCATCTGCAGTGTTCACTAAAGATGTGAAGAAAGCACACATGTTTGCTCGTGATATCAAAGCGGGGACCGTCTGGATCAACCAAACTAACAAGGAAGAGGCTAAGGTCCCTTTCGGCGGGTTCAAAATGAGTGGTATTGGTAGAGAGTCAGGTGACTCAGGCGTTGATAACTACCTGCAAGTAAAATCGGTACATATAGATTTTTCGTCGGATAAATAAAATCGTTAGGCAGTTATGTAAGTATGTAAATCTCAAGTTACATGAAATCTTGCTTCGTCTTACTCTTCACTTCCTCTGCCTGTTCGTGGACTTGAAGTGCGTGCCGCCATATAGAATCAAGAAGAAGAAAAATATTACAACTCGAGAAAATTGGCCATAATAACAATAAAGGGTAAAAATTTCTGAATATCTGTGATGTTTAATCGTACTACCGAATTGAAATCCAAGCATCCCTGTCCAGTATGTACGAGACGAAAAGTCAAATGTGACCGTATGATACCGTGCGGGAACTGCAGAAAGAGGGGACAGGATTCGGAATGCATAAAATTGTCGAAAGTGATAACAACCTCATCTTCTAAGGAATATCTTCCTGATCTATTACTATTCTGGCAAAACTATGAATACTGGATTACAAACATTGGGCTATACAAAACGAAATCGAATGATCTCAATAGAATACCGTCTACTTTGGGCAGAGACATCGAAGAGTGCAGGTTTTGGATGAATTATCTCGAAAGAGACCAATCGTTTCAACTAATGAACTTTGCAATGGAAAATTTAGGTGCTTTGTATTTTGGGTCCATTGGGGATATCAGCGAACTGTACCTCAGGGTAGAGCAGTACTGGAGTAGAAGACAAGACGAGAAGTACAGCGTTGACAGTCGATACTGGGATGCGCTGATATGGTCTGTCTTTACCATGTGCATTTATTACATGCCAGTTGAGAAACTATCGGAGATATTTTCTGTATACCCTCTTCAAGAACAACTGGGTAGTGATAAAGAGCTGAGCTGGGGAGACAGCTTGCAGTCAATTATGTTCAAAAACTTTGCACGCTGCACGCTCTTACAATTGAAAGAATGCGATTTCATGGCACATGCTGATATAAGGTTCATTCAGTCATATCTGATTCTTGCTACCACAACTTTTTCATATGAGGAACCATTGTTGGCAAACTCGCTACTAACACAGTGTATTCACATTTTTAAAAGTTTTCATGTGGACGATTTTAGACCGTTACTCAATGATGATCCTGTCGAAAGTATAGCAAAAGTAACTTTGGGAAGGATTTTTTATCGTTTGTGTGGGTGCGACTATCTTCAATCCGGGCCACGCAAACCAATCGAACTTCATACAGAAGTCTCTTCTTTACTACAACATGCAGCTTATTTACAGGATTTGCCTAATGTCGATGTCTACAGAGAGGAAAACAGCACGGAAGTTCTGCATTGGAAAATCATGTCATTAGATAGGGATTTAGATCAGTACTTGAACAAAGCATCAAAACCACCCTTAAAAACATTAGATGCCATCAAGCGCGAGCTGGATATCCTTCAATACAAGGTAGACTCGTTGGAGGAAGATTCTAGATCAAGTCATAGTAAATTTGAAAAGTTTATTGCAGTTTTTCAAACATCTACTGTTTCATGGAAATTATTCAAAATGTATTTAATATATTATGACACATCAGATTCGTTGCCAAAAGTTATACACTATTCTAAAGTAATCATCGGTCTTATCGTCAAGAACTTTCAAATGGAAATTGACTTTTTTAATAGACACCCAATGGTGCTGCAGACCGTTACGAGGGCGGTATCTTTCATGTGCTTTTATCAAATATTCATAGAATCGAAGGCTATCCAAGAACTTCTAATAGACCTCACTGAACTTACTGCAAATCTTCCTCCGATATTTGGTTCAAAATTAGATAAGCTAGTTTATTTGATCGAAAGGTTTAATAAATTGAAACAGCTATGGGACAATATCAGACTTTCAGACTCCGGTGATTCATTTCATCATCCTGTTTTCAAAATTTTACAAAATGATGTCAAGATAATTGAATTAAAAAATAACGAAATGTTTTCCCTCATCAAGGGACTAGGGTCCTTAGTTCCACTGAACAGACTCAGAGAAGAATCTCTGCTTGGGGAGGAAGATGAAGAAAGTACGGAGTCCAGGGAGTTTAGAGATATTGTGGAAGACTTCCAATCCGAATATAGCATTACTAATATACTCTCCTGATAAGATCCCCAACAGTGTGTAGGCTCTCCTTTGTATCCTTTTAATCCATATATAATTTTTCAGAAGTTACTAAAGCGTACATACTCCTCATAAAAGTTTGTAGTCACATCCAGGAGATAAAGTAACAATCTCCAATGATAGTTCCTGAAACACTGCAGACTCAACACCTTTCAAAAACTTTGTATAAGCCAGGAAGGTTAGCTATTTCGACGACGTCTTTGAGGATGTGTCTAGGTGCCAGAAACCTTCTTTTTATACAAGGAAAGAGGATATTTTCTAGTAGTGAAGATATATTCTCCTTTTTATCTATGAGCTGGGCCTTTTCACTTTCAGACAGCGATACTTTAGACGCATCTACTTTAGGAACCATATCCGGCACATATAGCAATGCAATCTCTTTCAAAATTCCATCCAGGCATTCTTGTTCATCTTCCCAACTCACTTCTCTACCCAAGCGATACATAAAAAATGGCAACTTAGCCATGGATGGAATGTAACCTTTTAAAAGTAAAGGCAACGTTTTCAACTTGACATATTTTAAATTACCATCTGGACTATCGTTTACTAATTCTATGGAATAGTACTCATTTAGCATGCTACTCATGTCCCATATTTTACCGATAACTTTTTCTTTTGAGACATCGTCACTCAACTCCTCGAATTCTGATAAGAGCTTATATAAGACTATGTCATCTGAGACATCTACGCTCTGTAAATTGATCTTACCGAAGTTTGCGAAGTCTGTCAAACCGATTTGATAGAATAGTTCATAGCACACAGATCCGTAATCTACTAAAAAGAGCTTCAAATCATGCTGGATTGCGGCTAATCTTCTTTCCTCATCAATAACTCCTACATAGTTTAAATTTGCGAAAATTTCCGTTAGTTCTCGATGTATTGAATCGTCTACCTTTTCGCGCATTTTTTTAATACTCGTAAGGTTTACATTGACACGCTCTTTGGGAACTGTCATATACCCGTTTTTTGAAACTGGAGGCGTATACTTTTCACTGTCGATGTTTGGAGTACTATCAGTGTCTAACTTTTGTTTCTTCCAACGCAATTCTTTCAGTTTATTATCACTGTTTGAAGAACTATCATGCAGTTGTTCGTTTTCAGCTAAACTTTCCTCTTCTCTATCTTGAAGTTGGTGGCTATTAGTTTTTGCTTCAGGCTGGTTTACTTGCCGCTTCATGGACGACTCATTGAAGTTGAACTGTTGACTTGATGATAAAAAGGACGTTATTTTCGCTTGTGAAGAATCTGTTCTAACTAGCTTATTTTCCTGTCTTTTCACACCTGCTAGTTGGTTATTAGTTGTAGGGTACGAATTTTCCACCACTTGGGCTTGTCGGAGGGCCTTCCTCTTCTCCTCATTTCCGATGTTACTACCTGATAATAATAATGATCCTGATTGGCTTGTTGAAATTGACGATGCTTTGAATGTACGTGAGGTATCTATGGTTGATAATTCGGCATGTAGCTGATTGGCGATCTTCTCTACTATCTCATCTTGGCTCAAAAAACGGACTTCCCTCTTTGTTGGATGAACGTTGACGTCCACAGAGGCCGGATCTATAAGAATCCCCAGATAAATGAAAGGCCTATTACCTTTTGGAAGATAATTGGAATAAACGCTGTTAAGTGCTCTCCTCAAAGGGTCGCACGTCACTAATCTATTATTAATGAAGAAGATTGGAGAAATGGATTTTTTGGATATGAAGTTCAAATTACAGACTCTTCCATCGACACACTCCAGATTTAGCTCTTCAATCTTGTCAATATGCAAAGAAATTATATTAGAAGCCACAGAATTACTAAACACAGTTCTAATTCTGTCCTGGACGGAGTAAGAAGGTTTAACTGCTAAAGAATAATTGGAGTCTCCAAACTTTTTACAAGAGAACCCAATACTCTTGGAATGAATAGAATACCGTCCAACAACATCTAGTATTTTAGAGTATTCATCATTTTGAGATTTCAAAGCCCTTAATCTTGAGGGAATATTAAAAAATAGGTCTTCCACTAGGATGATGGTACCGTCTTTGCCCGCGACAGGCTTAGGGCTTTCCAACATCTTTCCCTCAGCATATGAAACCCTCCATGCACATTTATCTTCTTTGACTTTAGTTGTTACTGTTACTCTTGCTACATGAGAGATACTGGCCAAAGCCTCCCCTCTGAATCCGTAGGTTTGAATCTGACTTAAATCTTCGAATTTCTGTAGTTTGGACGTCGTAAATCGCTCACATAGAATTGGCAAATCAGCTTTGCTAATGCCGGAGCCATTATCGGTGATTTGAAGAACCTTGATTCCCCCCTCCTTGACTAGAATATCGATCATCGTCGCGTTCGCATCGATGGAGTTCTCCATCATCTCTTTAAGGGCATTCACGGGCGATATTATAATTTCACCAGCGGCAATTTTATTGACCACTGATACGTCCAACGCCTTTATTTTAGAGGACATAGCTTATTGACAGGCCTCTGTTATTTGTACTTTCCGTTCATTGCCTGTATCCTATCCCATTTTTGCTGTAAGTTGTTCTAGCATTGCAAGCGCGATTACTAAACACCGAAAAACTGGTAGACTCGTCTTCGAGAGCTCCACAACTATAATGAAAAGGGTAGGCAGTCTTCAAAAGCTTCCGGCAACAGTAAACCACCTCTCTAATAGCTTTACATGCAATAGAAGATACTACATTCCTACTCTTCTTGCGATTGAACCCTAACTTGACATCTCCTAGACTCAACAACGATAGCGACTTCCTACATTTCCTTCATTAACTTGAAAAATTAAAGCAAGCCAAAAAGAAGAGCAGAGTATCCCGACGAAGCACACATTATATTCCTTACTCACTCCCGACTGGTATCAAGATAATGAACTCATGGAACCTGAGTTCTTCAATACCGATAATACACACACCTCATGACCATCCCCCGACATCTGAAGAAGCAGCAGATCAATCAAATAGTAGTCAGAACGATCATGAATCACACGACAAGAGAGCAGGTTCGGCAGATGACTTGAGTCCTATATGGCATTGCGTCATCTCTGGTGGAATTGGTGGAATAATAGGAGATTCTGCGATGCATTCCCTGGATACTGTCAAGACAAGACAACAAGGTGCTCCAAATGTTAAAAAATATAGGAATATGATCTCTGCATATCGTACCATTTGGTTGGAAGAAGGTGCGAGAAGAGGTCTATACTGTGGATACATGGCAGCCATGCTAGGCTCCTTCCCATCAGCGGCAATCTTTTTCGGGACCTATGAATATACTAAGAGAACAATGATAGAAGATTGGCAGATTAATGACACCGTCACGCATTTGAGTGCTGGATTTCTTGGTGACTTCATCTCCAGTTTTATTTACGTTCCTTCAGAGGTGTTGAAAACAAGACTGCAGTTGCAAGGAAGGTTTAACAATCCTTTCTTCCAATCTGGTTACAACTATTCAAACTTAAGAAATGCCATAAAAACAGTAATAAAAGAAGAAGGATTCCAATCCCTTTTCTTTGGCTACAAAGCTACCCTAGCCAGAGATTTGCCATTTAGTGCATTGCAGTTTGCATTCTACGAAAAGCTCAGGAAATTAGCCTTCACGATTGAAAAGAAGGACGGCAAAGATGAAGAGCTGTCCATATCCAACGAAATATTGACTGGTGCATGTGCGGGTGGGCTAGCCGGAATTATCACCACACCGATGGATGTTGTCAAGACTAGGGTACAGACTCAACAACCGCTCAGCTCGAGCAACAAAGCATATTCAGTATCGCATCCTCACGTAACAAACGGCAGGCCAGTAGCGCTTTCCAAGTCAATTCTACTCAGCCTGCGGACGGTTTACCAATCTGAAGGCGTACTTGGGTTTTTTAGCGGTGTGGGCCCTAGATTTGTTTGGACAAGTGTTCAAAGTAGCATAATGTTGCTATTGTATCAAATGACACTACGAGGATTGGGCAACGCATTCCCCAATTGATCAACAGTCCACTTTTCAAGCCTTTCCCTGTTTGCTAGGAGCCCTTCCATATAATGAGAAACTTTCTTTCCAAGCGGCTACGATAAAGAGAACGCAAAGTATCTTATATTTCCTCTCGCCATCCCACACCCAGCGTAACTCGTAATTACCATTTCAAGTATATAGATGTAAGTTTTTTCCCAAAATAAATTTTGTACATAGTAATATCCCGGCAAAAATACACATCAATGTTCCATACGCCTTTCCCTTTATTCGCAATTCTTAGTACTACGCTTTTCTGTTGAGAATCCCCGTTGGGAAGGCCAGTCCAAGCAAGCCTACAGATCCTACTTGAAAAGGGTCCTGATTCATCCTGTAATCAAAGAGCTAGATCACCGCAAAACAGACCACCATCAAGAAAACCCACGTGCTGCCCACTCTCTTGTCGGTCTGTCACGAGTCCTTTTTTTGTCCTTTCGTTTCCCTCCCTTTACGCAATATGCTCTCTTTCTCTGGATTTATCTCTTTTTCTCGGTCTTTCCGGCCAGCATTGAAAGCACCGCACGGTGAGGGTAGAAGAAAGAGCAGGAACTAGTAAAGAATAAAGCCATCGTGGGGGCTTGTCGTTGTAAAAGTTATGCGTTTCATAATAGCAAAAGAGATTGGTGAAGCGAGTTGGTTGAATCAATTAAACGTTGCTACGTTATAATTCGTGTTTTTGTTCCTAGAGGTGCGCATAGTGAATATACAACAGAAGGAAAACACATCGATAAAATATGCAGTACGTAGGCAGAGCTCTTGGGTCTGTGTCCAAGACATGGTCCTCTATCAATCCAGCCACGTTATCAGGTGCTATAGACGTTATTGTCGTGGAGCACCCAGACGGAACGCTATCATGTTCTCCCTTTCATGTGAGGTTTGGCAAATTTCAGATTCTAAAGCCATCTCAAAAGAAAGTCCAAGTATTTATAAACGAGAAGCTCAGTAACATGCCGATGAAACTGAGTGACTCTGGGGAGGCTTATTTTGTCTTCGAAATGGGCGACCAAGTTACCGATGTTCCTGACGAATTGCTTGTATCTCCCGTGATGAGCGCAACATCAAGCCCCCCTCAGTCACCTGAAACATCCGTCTTGGAAGGAGGGATTGTAAGTGAAGGGGAAGGTGTGAGCGAAAATGAACATAAAAAGCAGGAAAAGAAAGTTTTAGAAGAACCCGATTTTTTGGATATCAACGAAACAGGAAACTTGATAAGTAAGAATGATGAAACTGCAGGACCGCCTACGACTGCGGAATCCACGACTTCTGATTCAGTTGAAGGAAGAAAACTTGTCAAACAGCGCACAAAGAATTTCCAGCAAAAATTGAACAAGAAACTCACTGAAATTCATATACCCAGTAAACTTGACAACAATGGCGATTTACTATTAGATACTGAGGGTTACAAGCCAAACAAGAATATGATGCACGATACTGACATACAGCTGAAGCAATTGTTGAAGGACGAGTTTGGTAATGATTCAGATATTTCCAATTTCATTAAGGAGGATAAAAATGGTAACATCAAGATCGTGAACCCTTACGAGCACATTGCCGACCTATCACCTCCGGGTACACCCCAAACAATGGCGACAAGCGGATCAGTTTTGGGGTTAGATGCAATGGAATCAGGAACTACCTTAAATTCGTTGTCTTCTTCTCCGTCCACTTCCGATACGGAGGATGACATGTCGTTTAACAAGGAACAAAGCAGTACCAGTGAAGTCGCTGGCAAAAAGGATACAGTGAAAAGGGACAACACGGAGAAAAGGTATATAAGAACCATAAGATTGACCAATGAGCAGTTGAAGTGTTTAAGTCTAACCTATGGTGAAAATGACTTGAAGTTCTCAGTAGACCATGGAAAAGCTATTGTCACTTCAAAATTATTTGTTTGGAGGTGGGACGTCCCAATTGTTATCAGTGATATCGATGGAACCATCACAAAATCGGATGCCTTGGGTCATGTCTTGGCTATGATAGGAAAGGACTGGACACATCTGGGTGTTGCTAAGTTATTCAGTGAGATCTCCAGAAATGGATATAATATACTTTATCTAACGGCAAGAAGTGCCGGGCAAGCTGATTCGACGAGAAGTTATTTGCGATCAATTGTACAAAATGGGAGCAAACTACCAAACGGGCCTGTCATTTTGTCGCCGGATAGAACAATGGCAGCGTTAAGGCGGGAGGTAATACTGAAGAAACCAGAAGTCTTCAAAATTGCATGCCTTAACGACATCAGATCGTTATATTTTGAAGATAATGATAACGAGGTGGACTCGGAGGAAAGATCGACCCCGTTTTTTGCCGGCTTCGGCAATAGGATCACCGATGCTTTATCATATAGAACAGTAGGAATACCGAGTTCCCGGATCTTCACAATAAATACGGAAGGTGAGGTTCATATGGAACTATTAGAATTAGCAGGGTATAGAAGTTCTTATATTCATATCAATGAACTTGTTGACCATTTCTTTCCGCCAGTTAGCCTTGACAGAAACGATTTGAGAAGTAATGCTTCCATAGTTCCTGGATCTCCACCTAATAAAACGTTAGATAATGCCGACGTAGAGAACAACCCTGGTTATAAAACACTATTTAGGGGAAACCAAGAGGAGAAATTTACGGATGTAAATTTTTGGAGAGAACCTTTAGTCGATATTGATAATTTGTCGGATATCAGCAGAGATGATTCTGCGAATACCGATGAAGATACAGATGTGTCACAGCAAGGTAGCACTAGTAGAAGCAGAACGAACTCTGCCAAAACCTTTAGGGCCAATAAAATTCCCCAAGGACGCGCTGACAGCACAAAAAGCAATGAAGCCTTAGCTGCCTCATCAGATGTAGAAGATGCATCTGATTTTAAAGGTTTCCGTAGTAGCTCAAGGTCCACACCCAGTAAATCAACAAGATCCAAAGGAGATATTGGGAAGCAAATATACCTTGAGCTGGGTTCACCACTTGCCTCGCCAAAGATGAAGTATTTGGATGACATGGATGATTATGAGTATAACGACGGCAGATCAAAATCAAGGAGAGCATCTTCAGGGGCTGCAACAAGTATTGATAAAGAGTTTATGAAACTATCCATGTCCAAGGCTGGTGCTCCAACAAGCGGTGTCTCGAAGATCAGCGTTTTGGACGACGTACATTCACGTGAAAATTCGGATACCGAATCACGAAGGGAACAAAGTGATGATGATATAAAGCGTAAGCGGCTACCCCCCAACTCCATCAACGAAAATGATTTGGAAGCGAGAATAAGCGATGAGTTTGACGACGACGACGAATTCGACGAGGACGAATTCGAAGACTGAAATTACTTCTTTAGCCGCATATTACTATAAATACCAATACTGCATACTAAATAAGATTATAAGTACTAAATATACATTTTTAGTTTTATTTAAGAAAAAGAAAAAAAATTCTCTAGAAGAAAAAACTATACGATGTTGGGCACGAACCAGCATTCTTCCCTCTGGGTTATTTTGCTAATTACATAAATTTTCAAAATGTCAAAGTAAATGCCTCTCTCTGTACGCACTCAAAACTCGCTTGCTGCAACAGGTATTACGTACGTACATCAGGTGAAAAAAGCGGCCAAGAAGCAATGCCGAGAAACAATGCCTGTACAGCAAGAAGAGGAAAGGTACAATAAAACATTGTTGTAAGACACTACCAACCAAGATTTGTATCGCATTTCTGTGTGGCTCTAATAGATTTTCCGGTTTTTCCACTTTCACTCTTTATTTTTTCGTACTTTCATAAGGCTACTGTGAATTAAGGAAAAGGTGCATGATAAAGATATGGATAACACGTCCAATATAAATACTAATGTGCGCCCTGAGAACACTGAATGTGGTTCAACCCCAAATGACAAAGGCTTGAATGGTCATATTCCTCTGCAATTTGATGAGAATTCCCGAGTGTTTGTTTCGGATGCAATGGCTAAGAACTCTAAACAATTATTATACGCTCATATATATAATTATCTCATCAAAAACAATTACTGGAACTCTGCCATTAAATTTTTGAACGAAGCTGACCTTCCTTTGTCTAGAATGAACGGGGCTTCCTCAGGGGAAACAAACAGCTTGAATTCAAGCTTAAAGAATGGATTAATGGACGTTGCTTCCAAAAATGATGTTTGTAGTGAAGATGGATTGTTACCTTCGAAAATGCTGATGGACGCCAATGACACGTTTCTACTGGAATGGTGGGAAATTTTTCAATCATTATTCAACGGTGATCTTGAATCCGTTCGCAATCAAAACCATAACCCTGTAAGAGAAAGAATAGTACCTCTCTTACCAGCTAATTCGAAATCCAACATACCACCACAGTTCTCTAACCTCTCGCCAAGTACTGTTCCGCCTACTCATAATAACTTTCCAGTAACGGAGGAGAATTTCAGATCCAATGTTAATGTGAATAATGTTAATTTAAACGATCAAACCAATCGAAACGTTCCTGAAAGATTTGTACCAAGAACTACCGGTAGTTATGATAAACCCAACAGCAGTACCTTTCCAGCTGATGCTACCATAAACAATGATATTGCGGCTCAGCAGTACGCAGCTATCAACCTACAACAGCAACAGCAACAGCAACAGCAACAGCAACAACAACATCAACAACATCAACAACATCAACAAAATCAACAACGGCAGCAACAGCAGCAACAGCAGCAACAGCAGCAACAGCAGCAACAGCAGCAACAGCAGCAACAGCAACAGCAGCAGCAACAGCAGCAACAGCAACAGCAACTTCAACAACAACAGCAACTTCAACAACAACAGCAACAGCAACAGCAACAACAACAACAGCAACAGCAACAGCAACAGCAACTTCAACAACAACAGCAACAGCAACATCAACAACAACATCAACAGCAACATCAACAACAACATCAACAGCAACATCAACAGCAACATCAACAGCAACAGCAACAGCAACATCAACATCAACAGCAACAGCAACATCAACAGCAACCGCCACATCTGACCCCATATCCAATTATAAATTCACAAATGGTTCCTCATCTTCCAATATCAGGCCCAGTGGAAAACTCTCATCCAACCGGGATAATGCCTTCAATAGCTCCCGCAAATCAACAGTTTGCTTCACAAAATCAGCCACCAATGTTTCCTGACCAACAGCGATTCTTTCAGTACCAATTGCAGCATCAAAATCAAGGACAAGCGCCAGCTTTTCAGCAAGGCAGATCTGGCAGGTTCGATGACATAAACGCTATAAAACTGTTCTTCCAACAGCAAGCACTGCAGCAAAATTCACTGCAACAGACTCCCGGAAATCAAAATTATCAGCCTAATACACGAGCTAATACTGCGGAGGAAACTACACCTGTCAATGATAATAATACAAATTGTAATAGTTTGTTGCAAGAACGTATACGAGCTCAATTTAATAAAATGAAAGCAATTCCTCAGCAAATAAAAGGTCAAAGTGGAGCCACAAATCCAGTTCTTAACGATCTAACTTCTCAGCAACAATATATGCATATGATGATGCAGAGAATGGCTACTAGTCAACAACTACAAAATGGCGGTTTTCCTTCCGACGGCCGCATACCGCCAACTAACAGCAATATCTCATTACAGGGAGGAAGTATGGGACCTCCCGTCATGGAAAATGGGCCGATAAGGCAGACAAATCAGCCTGGTCCAAACCCAATGGTTAATATGCAACCTTTATATCAAAATGCTTCTTCAGCAATGCATGCATTTGCGCCACAGCAACCGTTTCACCTACCACAGCAGTATAAAGCTAATCTTTCGCTATCACAGAGTGATCCTGCTGCTGTCTTCCCCCCATCAAATAATAACAGTAATACGCCTACGGTCTCACAACCGTCTTCGAAGCGTACTTCAAGCTCCAGCACAACTCCCAATATGACCACTACTGCACAGCCCAAACGGAAGCAGCGAGTAAGTAAGTCGAAAACCAAGGAATCGAGAAAAGCTACTGCTTTACAAAAGAATCTGAAATCCAAGAAGGTCGAACAAAAGGGTGATCCAACTCCTTCAAACTTCATTAACGTCACTTCCAAGGATAAAAGCGGCAAAAATGTCATAAAGTCACAAACCATTGACTCACAGCAACAGCCCAATGGCTCCCTTGCTATAGATGCGGAAACTTTTGACATCTTTAATATCGGTGGCTTTTCTCCGGATCTAATGGACAGTTAGCAGTCGAAAACTAATTTTTTTCATTACTGGTGTGGTGTAATTGGTCATACCAATTTTTGCATAGCAAGACGCATATTTTTCATACCTGTAGTATGTTAGCGATTTGTATTTTAACACATTCTATTTAATTCTGAGGCAGATATGAATATTGTGATGGAAGTCCTTTTTTTTAAGGCAATGTTCTTGAGTATATAGATATTCTAGAAGTTCTCTCCCAGGGTCTAGGAATTCACAAAAAAGAGATCAACAATTCTACATAATATTGTAAATTTTTTTCATCTTCTTTTTATAAGTTATCATCCATTTACCGTATTACATTATTGCTGGAACAATAACCAGCTATTCATCAAGTACTAGTACAGCTGATTAATACATACATTCATGTAACTAAAATATTATCATATACTGCGTTAAGAAGATGACGCAAATTACCAGACTAGTAAAATAAGATTCAGAACTGTTATCGTATTTAATGGAAGCTGAAGCACAAGGATTGATAATGCAATAGGATGGATGATAACAACGTATAAAATGAAGGAAGAAATAAGAATAAGATTATGTAAAAGTGTCGATTCCCTTTCGTAGATTCCTAAATCCATGAGGAGAACTTTTAGTATATTCTATATACATAACATTATTAACCTTATCAAAAATGGAATCCCAACAAATGTCACAAGATTTTACTGGACAGCAATTATCAATTCCTCTCGCTTTAAACTTCCCCTAATTTCAATGACAGTTGAATTTTGTACCACATCATCTTTTTAACATGATTTAAGATAATTCACTAGCAACAACTATAACAACCTTTGTTGGAACAAGCAGATTCATACTTATTCACATAACTAGTCATCATCACTATCTAAAGTATACATATTGTATTCCAAAGTGTACTTCGCATATGTTACATAGATGTGGCATCTTTAGTAGGATGAAGGAATGCTAACCGAGCTGTTGGAGAGTGGGGTTGACTGAAATCAAAGTGTTGATAATTCGTAGTATTAATTAAGAATAAAAAGCAAAACACGTTCTTATACTATATAAGAGAGGTATATAAAACACACACCGATTGGACATATTAAGTATGTTCAACATAATAATAAACTAGGGAATTTACTATAAGTTCAGTGTAACGACACATATCATTTATATATACATTCCAAGTTGATGTTCCAATTAATGGATCTTTGACTCCAAGTGCACCCACCAATAGAACGTCATTTAAACATTCTTCATCCTGAAACAAGGACTAGTTATGTGAATAATGATGAACCTACTTGTTCCAACACAAAGGTCCATTATTGAACATCAACTTGGAATTTATATATATATAAGTGATATGAGTCGTTACATTGAACTTATAGTAAATTCCCTAAACACTGTTGAAAGCAAATAAGCAGCTGTCTCATGAATTTGAAAGCGCTGCAAAATCTCTAGCAAACACAAATAGTAGAGTATCATCATTAAAAATAATAATCTGTTGTATCTCAAAATGAGATACCTCAGCATTACTAGATTTATCAACCTAGACATAAAACATGTATGAAACACGTACGAAACAATAGTTCCAAAACAGACAAGATTGAGTATACTAGGCAGCCTACTTGCCTAAGATGAACCAAACCAACCAAACGTATAAATACCTGAACAATTAGTTTAGATCCGAGATTCCGCGCTTCCACCCTTTAGTTAGATTTAGATCTTATATAGATTATATAGGATAAGTAACATTCTGTGAATCACGTTAATAATAAGTCTGACAACAAGTTACTCTCCTAAACGAATTTAGGATTGTCAAGACATCCGGTATTACCCGAGCTCGTAATACAACATAATCAATAAAACATTGGTTTCGTGGTCTAGTCGGTTATGGCATCTGCTTAACACGCAGAACGTCCCCAGTTCGATCCTGGGCGAAATCATTTTTTCTCTTTTTTCTTAATAGAAACGCACGTAAAAAAAAGCTGAAATGTAAACAAAAGTTTACTGATCTGTATAAATAAAAAAAACCGTCTCCATTCAAAATATTTTAGACTATTGGTGGATTTCAAACTTTTAAACAATTATATGCATTTTCCAAAAGGTTGGGAAAACAAGCTTCCATTATTAACTGACATACTAATATTTTTTTCAGGAGAGATTCCTTCTACTTACTTGTGAAAGTTCTGTTGATTTTGTCTAAAAAATGGCAATAAATTCACGCCCCCCCCCGTTACAGGTTCCTGGTTTGCAGATTTTTTCCAAATTGAAATCAGATGAGGAGGATGGATTCATAAGTTCCAGTTCAACCCTTGGCAGGGACACTATTTCAGGAATCGGCGACAGCAACCGTCAGGAGTTTTACTCTACATGGCGAAAACCGTCTCAACTTAGCAGCCGCAGTATATTAAATGAATACTCCCCCACAATTATTGGATCTAATGACCGCATTTTTTCACCAATAAGTGTACAAAGTTCAACGAAGAGCTTCAATTGGGACAACACTATTTCAGAAATTTTCACCCAAAATCCATTTAGCGTAATACACCAATTTTTTGAAGAATTTCAATACTCGATTATTACCTCACATTTTTTGAACGATCTGAATCATTATAGATTAACATTGCATCTAAATCAATCTATTATGAATTTTCATAAGAGCTCAGCTATACTACAGAAGGTTCCTCTTAGATCCTTAGCCTTTCTGACTACGAAATACGGCAAACTGGCGGTAGTAGAGAACAAAAACATATATATCAAGCAGGACTTTCACTACCTCTCGGTATTATTAACCTCCTATCGAGTTCTCAGACAATTAAAGAAATATTGTAAAAAGAAAAATGACTCAGGCTTGAAGAGAGTTCTAAGTTCAGTACTGGTAGTAGTATATTTATCAATGCAACAAGAGCACTTTAGAAGCCATTTGATTTGTTATAAAACTTTGATAGAGGTACAAAAGGTGCTCAAATCCTTGCAACAAGTGGATGTAATGGTTCACAAATATCATCTACGATATAAAGAAATAAAAAATTACAGGATTATATCAAGAGTAACTTTTATTTCAAATGCAGATGAATATTCATCTATGGTAGAGGAGCTCTTAACATTTTCGAGTGATGCACTCTTTTACAAACTCAAAACAATTATTGGTGATATTGTCATCTTAAGTAATACCAGCGAGCTTTCGAAGTACTGTGAATTGTACGGCATTGACATATCAAATTTATACTATAACACTATTATTGCATTTAAAGACCTTGATGGGAAACTCTTGAGACTGAAACTGCTGAAAAAATTCATGCTTTGCTGTTTACTGTCTTTAGATATGACAGGAGACGGCAATTTTTTCAGTTCAAATATGCAAAATGCATTAAACAAAATATTCCCTGACTATATGGTGAGAATGCAACAAAAAAAAAAGAACTCAATAGACACATTTCAAAGGGTAACCAATCTTTTAAAAGGATTAAATCCGCTTCTTTCAGCGGTCCTAATATCTTTAAATGATCATAAACAAATATTATATGCGCTTCCAGGAGAATCATGGCCAACTAACGGTGGTGAAAAGAGTAATAAATATTCATTCTCAAAAAGTGATGAAGTATTCCAGGCGTTGAATTACGTGAAAAAAATTGAAAATGATTTATTGGCCGTCGATGTTCAAAATGGGATAACAGAGACTTACAAGAGTAATGTTCAAGATAAGTTGGAAGAGCTGATTCGTTTCTGGAAAGGTTTGAAAACGTGTAACAATTTTACTAAGGCAAGAAAGACGCCAATAACTAACACAACTGTTCGTGGTTTTCATCTGGATATCCTCAAAGGCAGACAATCTTCCTCTTCTTCATCGATACAAGGACTTAATTTAGAGAAGAAAGTTGAGTTTATAAATGTCAATGAATCGGAGAACGAGCCGTCTGAAAACGACATCGAATTAGAGAACGATGAAGTTTATAACTGTGAAGACCACTATTACGATGTTGGTATCGGTGTAGACGAAAGTCGCCCTGTATGCTTCAGCGCAAATGTAGATTGTAAGACACCCGATTTCAAGCAGCTCTCCGACAATGAGTTGCGACGTAAGCTAGATGAAAGAATTTTAAAACTAGCTCGAGAAAACCGTGAAGGCAGAGAGAGATTACGGACTGCAAAGTCGTTTGAGCTGCTAAGGAAAACCGAAGATTCGACTCCAATAGGATTTGACTTTGCGAAACCATCAAGAGAAGATGGCCTACTTGAGAGCGGGTCTCTCAGCAAATGCAAAGTATCTTCAGAAGAGACCATTCCTTTCCTGTACGAACTAGAGGGATTGTTAGGAAACGAATCGTGATATGTATACGTTGCAATATGTGTTCAGGAGTGTTGATAACGCGTTCATCATATTTTGTATATAATCCAATAACAGGCTGTGCAGCCGGGTGATTTTCAACCCCATGCTAAATGCTTTGAATAAACGAACATTAAACAAAACGAGGTTTAGTATTGCAATAAGTTTGTGAAGAAAAGAGCAACTGCCGGATTATTCGATCGCTTTTTGAACTGTTTCTTCACTCCTTTATTCTTTGCTGCTCCTTTTATCTCACTTTTTTTGTTATATACACGCAGCTCCCATATAGCGGCGTAAGCATTCAAATTGGGTAGATAATTAAGTAAGTCATTTTTTAGTCAAAGAATATTATGGGAATCGCTGATGGGCAAAGAAGGAGATCTTCATCGTTGCGAACGCAGATGTTCAATAAGCATTTATATGACAAATATCGTGGAAGAACCGATGACGAGATAGAATTAGAAGATATCAATGAGAATAAGGCATCTTCTAATGGCGATAATAATGATGGCGATGGTGGAGATGAGAATAGTGGCAGTTACGCCGTGGAAGTGGAATTTGAAGAGGAGGGATACGACAGTCCAGAAGCGTCATATAATATTGTTACTAAAATACTTGATACTATCCTAGATCGACGGAGAACGTTCCATTCCAAAGATGGTAGACATATTCCGATTATACTAGATCACAATGCAATCGAATACCAGCGAGCTGCTAATAAAAGGGACTGTTATTTAATAGACGAAAGATTTAGCAAGCCTTACTGTGATAATCGAATAACATCGTCAAGATATACCTTGTATTCTTTTCTCCCTAGACAACTTTATGCACAATTTTCAAAGTTGGCCAACACCTACTTTTTCATCGTGGCTGTTTTACAAATGATACCTGGATGGTCTACAACTGGTACTTACACGACCATTATCCCCTTATGTGTATTTATGGGTATATCTATGACAAGAGAAGCATGGGACGATTTCAGAAGACATCGTTTGGATAAGGAAGAAAATAACAAACCTGTAGATGTTTTAATTAAAGATGAAGTCTATGACTCACACGAAGTGTATGGACTACCAAACAGTGTTATGTCTTCGACTGCGTATTTAACAAAATTGAAGGCTGCTGAAAACGACCTGCCTTCTAATAGTGATCAAAATTACACACAAAGACAATTCTTAGACACTCACTTTAATAATTTCGAACTTCTCAAGATCAAGTATAATGTTCATATTCAACAAAAAAAGTGGGAGAAACTACGCGTGGGAGATTTCGTGCTTCTTACCCAGGATGATTGGATACCTGCAGATTTACTTTTATTGACATGCGATGGCGAAAATAACGAATGTTTCGTTGAAACCATGGCTTTAGATGGTGAAACAAACTTGAAAAGTAAGCAACCTCATCCAGAATTAAATAAACTGACAAAAGCTGCGTCAGGTCTAGCAAATATAAACGCTCAGGTTACTGTGGAAGATCCCAATATTGACCTATATAATTTTGAGGGTAATTTAGAACTAAAAAACTCTCGCAATGATACCATAATGAAATATCCCTTAGGCCCTGACAATGTGATATACCGTGGCAGTATTTTGAGGAACACTCAAAATGTTGTTGGCATGGTTATCTTTAGTGGTGAAGAAACCAAAATCAGAATGAACGCTTTGAAAAATCCAAGAACTAAGGCACCTAAGCTACAAAGAAAAATAAATATGATTATTGTGTTTATGGTACTCGTTGTTGCCGTAATATCCCTGTTCTCTTATTTTGGGCATGTTTTGCATAAAAAAAGATACATCGACAAAAACCAGGCATGGTATCTGTTCCAGACAGATGCCGGTGTAGCACCAACAATAATGTCCTTTATCATCATGTATAATACCATTATTCCTTTGTCTTTGTATGTGACGATGGAAATCATCAAGGTAATTCAAAGTAAAATGATGGAATGGGACATTGATATGTACCACGCAGAAACAAATACGCCGTGTGAATCGAGGACAGCAACGATTTTGGAAGAATTAGGGCAGGTGTCATACATCTTTAGTGATAAAACGGGAACGCTGACAGATAATAAGATGATTTTTCGTAAGTTTTCTCTATGTGGATCATCTTGGATGCATAATGCAGATCTCAGCACTTCCGAAGATACTTCGGATGATAACAATAGAGACAATACAAGCTATTTGAAATTGCCACCAAAAGTTCGCAACGGCTCTAATATAGATGTTGTTTCCATCGGAGACCAAAACGTTCTTGATCGGCTTGGACTTTCAAAGGAATCGATTGAGAAGGTGCAACGTCCATCTTTAGATGAGTTTCCTCAGTCCAGAAATTCCATTGAATATAAAGGAAACTCATCGGCAATTTATACAGGTCGTCCCAGTATGCGATCACTTTTTGGGAAAGAAAATCTCCATTCAAATAAAGAAGCTTCTGATTTCTCCCCGTATGAATCGTTTAAGGATGATATTAAGAGCTCGTTCGACTTAATTCAATTCATTCAGAGATACCCAACAGCCCTATTTTCACAAAAGGCAAAATTTTTCTTTTTGTCGCTAGCTCTTTGTCACACTTGTCTTCCCAAAAAAGCTTCTAATGAGTCCATGGAAGAAGACTCTGTAGAATACCAATCGTCATCTCCAGATGAATTGGCCCTTGTTACCGCTGCTAGAGACCTGGGTTACATTGTGTTGAATAGAAATGCTCAAATTTTGACCATAAAAACTTTCCCAGACGGCTTTGAGGGTGATGCTATATTGGAGGATTATGAGATTTTGAATTATATTGATTTTAATTCTCAAAGAAAGAGAATGTCTGTTCTTGTACGTCTTCCAAATCGCCCAAATCAAGTTCTTCTGATTTGCAAAGGCGCTGACAACGTTATTATAGAACGTTTGCATGACCATGAGTTGGCTGCCAAAAAAATGGCTGATATATGTGCCAATACCAAGGAACGTAAAGACGCTGAAGCAGAGTTGGTTCTCCAGCAAAGAAAATCCTTGGAAAGAACAGTAAATGAGGAAGCCAGGACATCGTTGAGAAATTCTTTGTCCGGTATACCAAGGGCAAGTTTATCATTGCAGGCAGTGAGAAGAAGTCTGTCAATGAAAAATAGTAGGTCTCGCGATCCCGAGAAACAAATCGACTCCATCGATCAATTTCTAGAAACTGTTAAAAAATCTGATCAGGAGATTGACAGTGTTGTAAATAAAAGTAGAAAGTCTCTCCATAAGCAACAAGTTGAGAAATATGGGCTTCAAGCTTCCTCAAACGAGACACGTTCTCCAAACAGTAACTTAGCAATGAATTCAAAGAAGGAAGGGTCACAATACGATTACGATACAGAACTTTTGGAACACATAGGAAATGACGAACTGATTTTGAATGAAGAATATGTTATCGAAAGGACACTGCAAGCAATTGATGAGTTTTCTACTGAAGGCCTAAGAACTCTGGTTTACGGTTACAAATGGATCGATATCGCGCATTATGATAATTGGAATAAACGCTATCATCAAGCTAAAACCTCTTTAACTGATAGGAAAATGAAAATCGATGAAGTTGGTGCAGAGATTGAGGACGGTTTAAATCTTTTGGGCGTAACTGCAATTGAAGACAAGTTACAAAAGGGTGTGTCAGAAGCTATCGAAAAGATTAGAAGGGCTGGCATAAAAATGTGGATGTTGACGGGGGATAAAAGGGAAACGGCCATAAATATTGGATATTCCTGTATGCTGATTAAAGATTATTCTACGGTTGTAATCTTAACAACCACTGATGAAAATATTATCTCAAAGATGAATGCAGTCTCTCAAGAAGTTGATTCCGGAAATATTGCACATTGTGTTATAGTAATTGATGGTGCCACATTGTCTATGTTTGAAGGAAATCCTACATATATGTCTGTTTTCACTGAACTTTGTACCAAAACAGACTCAGTGCTTTGTTGTCGTGCTTCACCTTCCCAGAAAGCCCTTATGGTTTCGAATATAAGAAATACAGACCCAAATCTAGTCACGCTTGCTGTAGGTGATGGTGCGAACGATATTGCTATGATACAGTCTGCTGATATAGGTGTTGGAATAGCGGGTAAAGAGGGTTTACAAGCATCCAGAGTATCAGATTATTCTATCGGTCAGTTCAGGTTCCTTTTGAAATTATTACTTGTTCATGGGCGTTATAACTATATTCGGACTTCCAAGTTCATGCTTTGCACGTTTTACAAAGAAATTACGTTTTATTTTACGCAGTTGATATATCAAAGATATACAATGTTCTCAGGCTCTTCTTTGTATGAACCATGGTCACTATCCATGTTCAATACCCTATTCACGTCATTGCCAGTTCTATGCATCGGTATGTTTGAAAAAGACTTGAAGCCAATGACTTTACTAACTGTCCCTGAACTGTATTCATATGGTCGTCTCTCCCAAGGATTTAATTGGCTGATTTTCATGGAATGGGTTGTTTTGGCGACTGCGAATTCTCTGCTCATTACATTTTTGAATGTAGTAATGTGGGGCATGAGTTCTCTTTCTGATAACACCATGTATCCTCTGGGACTCATTAACTTCACAGCTATTGTTGCCTTAATCAACGTTAAGTCGCAATTTGTTGAAATGCACAACAGAAACTGGTTGGTTTTTACTTCCGTTGTTTTGTCCTGCGGAGGCTGGTTGGTTTGGTGCTGTGCGCTTCCTATTTTGAACAAAACTGACCAAATTTATGACGTAGCCTATGGATTCTACAATCAATTCGGCAGGGATATTACATTTTGGTGTACCAGCTTGGTATTAGCTCTGTTGCCTATCACTTTGGATATAGTGTACAAAACAATTAAAGTCATGATATGGCCATCGGACTCTGATATTTTTGCTGAATTGGAACAAAAAAATGATATCAGAAAGAAGCTGGAACTCGGTGCTTATAGTGAGATGAGGCAAGGGTGGACGTGGGATAAAGATCCTAGTACTTTAACACGCTACACGGATAAGGTCCTCTCAAGATCAAGAACCAATTCACGGACAAGTGCAAAAGCGCATGATATAAACCTAGTGGAAAATGGTAATATGGACTATTTGCCAAAGAAAAGCATATTACTGAACCCATCAGAAAAGAGCTCTGAACGTTATGAAGTATTACCCAGTGGTAAGTTAATCAGGCGGCCATCTTTGAAATCACAAACTAGCAAAGAAAGCGTTGGTGGTAACATAACCACTAAAATCACGAAGAAGCTTAAGCTTCCATCAAGAAATGCGGAAGAGGAGGATGTCAAACAGATCATTCAAGCAAGACTTAAGGATTTGGAGTGATGCTTCTTGTTTCGTTGAGTTGTACTATTCAGGTTTTTTTCCATATTTTTCAATCTGAAACTTTCGAAATAAAATTCCATACTTATTTATCACTTTATATTCAAAACGTCATATTTGAACTTGTTGAGCCGAATATGTACAACCATTTGGGGAAAAAAAGAACCGGGCTTATCCCACGACCCGTTTCATAAGATGAGAAAAGGCCCGAAATGTGGAAAATCCTTAAGATTTGAAATACTATCTATAACCTAGATATAATTATGTAGGATATTTATTTATTTTTAATAGAAAAAAGGTAAAAAAAATGGCGAAAATGTTATGATTCATTACTAGAAGGTAAATAATGTTTATGAGTATACTATTTGCTTTCAAATCTCCCCCTACCCTAACCTTGAATTCTGATACCATTTCTTATTGTAGCCAAAAAATTCAAAAAGAAAAGAGTAGTTCAACCCCATGAGCTTGAAGGAGTGACTAGAAATGGTCAAGAGCTCATCTAATGTACAAAGAATTTCTCAATCTTGCCTTTTCCTGTCAGTTTTATTTTATAATACACCACTGAATTACATTAGATGATATCATAGGAAAAAATGACAGTAAAAAAATTGTATTCAGCCGAACAAATAATCTTTAATCATAGGAAGAACGATGAAGATGATAAAAAGAACAAGCATATTCTTTAACTGTGAATTGACTGCGTTTTCTTCTGCTTGCTGTTGCTGTTGTCTTGAGCGGGGTTGCTGACGCATAAACGGCGAGCTTCCACGATTATTAGTGAACACCCTGAAACCGCTTGGGCCTCCAAATGAAAAAGTGGAAGCAGAAGGCCCGAATGGTGAAGCACCGAAGGGCCTGCCACCTGCGTTGAACAAAAAGTCGAATATATCTTCCGGAGGTCCAGCTCTTTGGCCACCGAAACGTGAATTAAAAAACATGTCTTCAAATCCGCTACCCATGGGAGAACCACCTGCACTTCCTCGAAATCCTGAAGCGGCACTACTAGATGGCATTTGTCTATCGTCAGGATCTCTTCCTATCCGGTCATAGATACTACGCTTCTCTTCATTACTTAGTACCTCAAATGCTCTGTTAATTACCTTGAAAGCTTCACTTGCTCTTGGATGAGAGTTTTTATCAGGATGTAGTTTGATAGCTAATTTTCTGTATGCCTTTTTGATTTCCCCATCTGTGGCCTTCTTATCCACCCTCAAGATTTCATAAAACTCATGCTTGTCCTTTGATAATATCTCTAGTGCAATTTTTTCTTGATCCTCTGTGAAAGACATGTTCTTCCTATTCACAAGTTATATCGCAGTCAACAACCTCGATGCTGCTTTAGCTGGTAATTAAGACAGGACGACGTCCCCATTAAAGGTGTATGAAAAGAACTTCCGCCAGCTTCCTTTATGTTCTTCACGAATACTTTCCAGCCTAGCCTGCGGGTTACCCATTATGCAAATACAATACCTCAAAATATTACACGGTCCGCTATATACGAGTCTATTATGTACGTCGAACATCGCTGATCAAACTCTTGGGGTTTTCATACATGGCTAGAACGCTTAGGATATCCCTTAGATGTTTTAAGCCCCTTGTTGGCGGAGACCAGTCTTGATAAGTTCGCCAGATCTCTGTTAGTCTTCTCAACGCCTCCATATTGTCCCTCTGAAAAGTTGGGCCAGAAGTGGTTACGGTGCTGTCTAAGAAGCAGTTCAGTGAAATGGAAAGTCTTAACGCATGTGGCACTTCTAGCTGTGGTAAATTTTTCAGACGAATCAATTTGGAAAACGAGTCATGGATCTTCCAAACCAAATCATATTGATTGACAGTGTTCAATATGCTCGTAGGAGTATCGAGATCTATATTTAAACGCAAATGCTTAGGGCTCAACGGATTTTTGGTAAAAATTGTATTGTGCAGAAAGCATCTATAAACGTGGTCATCATCGTAAATGTCAGAATATACTTTTACGAAATCTGGCGATTTTTCATTCTGATACTGCACGAACTGTAAAAAATCCTTAACTGTAGAAACATCCTCCGGTAGTAATGACGCTGAAGATGAGCCGGGAGTTTCGCTCTCTCTTAGATCGTGAGTGAATTGAGGGCCATTGATCTTCCATTTATTGTCCATTTCTTGAAGCCAAATTTTTGTGTTGTTCTGGTATTGCTTCCTTATATTTGTCGGCAAAGTAAAATCATTAAAGGATCTTGAAATAAAAAACGGGCTTAATAAATTAATTATAGGAATGAATTGCTTATATCCCAGATTTTCCGTTGTCATCAGGATGTTCCATAGGATTATTTCAAAAAGTCTGTTAGTGGGAATTTTCAGTTTTGATTCAAAATTGGGCGTCCTTAAATGAATATCATTGATGCTATTACTTGTTTCATCGTCACTGGTGTCAAAATTTAGATTATTAGCATTCTTTAGGTCAATACCCATATATTTCCCATTACACCATAAATTTCTTAAGATTTTCGGATGATTATAATCTATAGCAAGTTTTTCTGAAATTGTCATGAAATTGTCATAAAGCTTACCAAAGAATGTCAGCCGAAACGAATCCCAATTAAACAAGAGCCAATCCAATGCGTCCTGGACTAGCTTAGATTCACTAGAGTCTATTCGTCTATAGTTTTTGATTTTTGAAAGCGTATCTTGCTGCCCTTTATCAATGCCTTGGAACAACTGCTTTTCTTTTATTTGTTGACTTTTGGTGGTGAAATCATTATTGGGATCATGATCATTACCCTCATTTTCATTGACATTTGAATTGGAACCCGTATTACTGTAACTATTACTGACAAAATCAGTACTATGGTCCCAAAATCGATAGCCTTGTAAACACGACTGAAAACTTAGCACCCCAACTGTAGTATTTTCGTCAAACTCTAGAACTTCATGATTTTGTACAATATATTTGGCTAATAACAAAGTCAATGGAACGCTGTGATAAGCACCCACGAAAAAAATTGAATCAATACCTTTGAAAAGATGGGCCCAATGGTTCAGTAATTCCACGCATTCTTTGTAAGTAGGAATTAAATCTTGACTGTGTAATGGACATTGGAATGATAGGGTCAGAACCCTCTCAGGCTGTTCACTAGACAAATTCTGTGACAGTTTTTTGGAAAGATAATATGCGGGTCTTTGTGATTCCAATGAGCGTTGCTCATACTTTTCCGGTAGATCCCCCACGACAGATATTATTATAACTTTCTTCTCCTTCAATAGTGCTGTTTTATTCTGTTTTAGATAGATATGTTGTTCGTTTGGGAAGTTATAATAGTTTTTGACAGTATTCGCTATCTTAGTTTTGAGTGGTTGAACATGTAAAAAATCCAAAGGGCTATCCGACGGTAGAATCAAAGAATCATTGATAAATACATTGTAGCCGAGATTATTTTCATCACCGGGGTACTTATTTAATGGTAATGGACACTTGGCTGATCCCGTACCGGACACACTGATTATCCCTGGGGTATCTGTCGAATCGATAATATTTGATGAAGTCGATGCGTTCGGAATTGCTTCATACCAACACCATGATTTTGATTTTTTTAAAATCATATCTTTAGCTTCATTTTCCAAAAAATCAATTTGTTCAGTATTTAATTGAGAA
Source organism: Saccharomyces kudriavzevii IFO 1802 (assembly GCF_947243775.1). NCBI lineage: Eukaryota > Fungi > Ascomycota > Saccharomycetes > Saccharomycetales > Saccharomycetaceae > Saccharomyces > Saccharomyces kudriavzevii. The sequence goes on along the minus strand of NC_079284.1, from coordinate 557,675 downwards.
TACCGGGTATCATCATCGACAATAATTGGCATATTCCTATATCTGGACGCTGCAAAGGATGCAATTTTGGACCATATTCCGTTGTTGCTGTTATTTGAGTCCACACCGTCTTGAATTCTCGTTGTCGATGCTCTCCCTTCTGATTGCTCTGATCTGCTTTCTGCGTCCATACGACTATCAGCATTGGAGTGCCACCAGAACTTCCATCTGCTCTGTTGCTGTTGTTCTGAATGAACTTCTTGCTGTTCCTCTTGTTGCTGCTGCTGATTCTGCTGCTCTGTTTGTAGCTGCTGTTGTTGATCTTGCTTCTGCTGTTCAACATCCATTATAATAGCGGGATTTTTCACTGTACTAAATGCCGAGGACGCTTGCTTGCTTGCTTTCTTGCTTGCTCTTTCTTATAGTTCTTCTTCTTGAACATTAACTTTGTTATTTCGCTAATGCGTATTTGATATTAGGGGCGCCCAGATTCGCTGGCAACCTTAACAAGAGGAAGGAAGAATGCGAATGAACGAAAAGAGAAATCTGCAAACAGGTGCGATGGATGGACTATTGATTGGTAGACTAGTAGATCGAAACAACAGCGAGGCACACTTGAGTGAACTATTTCAAGATAGTAATGATGCTGTTGGTGGCAAAGTTGTCAACCATGATGAAGCTTTACTGAAAACATTGAAAATTCTGCAACAAGAACTAAAAAGTAAAGAGCAAGAAATACGGAAATTAAAAGAAGTCATAGAGCTGAAGAATAAGAACGCCGAGAGATTGAATGATGAACTAATCAGTGGAACCATCGAGAATAATGTTTTACAACAAAAACTATCTGATCTAAAAAAAGAGCATTCCAAGCTTGTTGCCAGATGGTTGAAAAAGACAGAAAAAGAAACAGAGGTCATGAACAGCGAAATGGAGGGAGGAAGATGATATATGTTATAGCTTGCTATAAGGCCTTATGAAAGAAAGCAAAAAAGCCCCGGACAGTTCACATGTGAATGCACTAGAGCGCCACACTCTAAAGGCTCCTCTGTTGTGCGGATTCAGAATACATTGAACCTGTTATGGAAGGCACATTTTTCAGAAAAATGCAATAAATCGTGCTTACTTTTACTAGATCCGTTTTTTTTCCATAGGTTTGCTCTTCTGAAAATATTTGTTAAGAAACCGCGAACAATGGCAAAGTGGTAAGCTTTTATTCTATGCCTGGGATCTTAGACTTCTGATCAATTTTATTAATTCTTTTAGGCTGTCAGCGACCAAAATTTACGGGATTTTAGGCAACTTAGGAGCTTGAAATAGTTGCTGTTCTCCTGGTTGCGCGTGTGTATGTCAACATCCAAGTCCAAGATCCTTTACTCCGCTCAAGTCTCCAATAAACGCTGGTTTTTCTCAAAAAATAGGTTAATTGCCACTGCTAAACCTAGCTCAATCTGAAAATGAGGCTCAGAGAAGACAGAGCAGATCATCCTTCTTAAAAAAAATACTTTTACCGTATGATAGGGTTACACAGTGGAGGTGATGACTGAAACTTCTCTCCTTCAAATAGGTATATCTTGAGTGAAGATGAATAAGAGGAAGCATAGCACCAGTTCATTCTCAATTTGTATGAACTTCTCATTGGCTAAAATAAGGAAATTTTTATGGGTAAAAAAAAACATCTTTGTTCCCCAAAAAATGCATATAACTATTGACCAGTAAAATCTTGTGACATCTGTTGGGATTCCATTTTTGATAAGGTTAATAATATTATGTATATAGAATATACTAGAACTTCTCCTCATAGATTTAGGAACCCACGAAAGGGAATCGACAATTTTACATAATCTTATTCTTATTTTATCCCTCATTTTATGTGTCGTCATTCGCCGATCCTATTGCATTATCAATCCTTGCACTTCAGCTTCCATTAAATTTGATGACTGTCCTGAATCTTATTTCACTGGTCTAATAATTTTTGTCATCTTCTTAACACCGTATATGATAATCTTCTAGCTACGTGATTGAATGTATTAATCAGCTGTACTAGTAATTGATGGATAGTTGATTATTGTTCCAACAATTTCAACATTCTTCATCCTGAAACATGGACTAGTTATGTGAATAATGATGAACTTACTTGTTCCAACATGAACCTACTTGTTCCAACAGGTTAATTATTATTCCCCCGTACTGCCGACTCTATTGTTACTAATAAAACTTGATGTTACGAATCAGTAAAATATGGATTTTAAATATATATAGCTTCAGTAGCTCAGTCGGAAGAGCGTCAGTCTCATAATCTGAAGGTCGAGAGTTCGAACCTCCCCTGGAGCATTATTTTTTATATTTTCCAAAGACTATAGTGATGTTATTGTAGTTGCTATTCTCACAATTATCGCCTTCTTCATACTATTATTATTTACATGCTTATTTTTATTCAGGCTATACATATACATACATGCCGTGTGAGCTTGTGCAGTTCATTTTACTCTGCACAGTATTTCGCCATCTAGCTTCTTGGCAATGGCTTCATTGACATCCATAATACTGTTCTGGGCGCGAACAAGTATCAACTCTCCCGGCTGTAAAGGTTTGATATTTCTAATTGTCACTCCAGAACATAATTTCTTCATATCCTCCATTTGCAAATAGATTCTAGAGTTTGGTTTGGAAATTAATCTACAGTTACTAAGAACAGGTTTGTTGTCTCTGTATTTCAATCCCACCCAAAGTCTTCTGGTAGAGATATTATCCGGTGTCACCTCAACATAATCCTTGTCTGGCCCCATCGTTGACCCTTTTTGCAAAGACGACAAGAATCCCTGTTGGTAAAGGTTGTACGCAAACTGTAGTTGTAACTTCGTATATGGGATTGATGTTAAGGCTACTCTAACTTTTGAGCAGTTTTGCAAATGAGCACACGTATTTGCAAGCTTGACCAATGACATCCTAGATGGTTACCGTTTCTGATCAAGAGAAGTATAGACTTTCTTGCCCTTGATTTTCTTTTGTTTTCGTTGCTTCTCTTTAGTTTGTCAGTCTAATTTCAAAAAGCGATTATAAGGACTGCCGATAAAGCTCAAGTGGGATTCAATATGGAGAATAAGAAACAACGCCCATAAGAAGAAAAGTTGCGCATATATAATACAGAACATGCTGAGATTAGTGAGGAGAAAGGCACTAACTATTAGGCGGCGTAATCCCTATGTACACTATGGGCTCCAAAAGCAGTTGCCCTTATCTTCACCATCGTTTCTGGTGGCACGATATTCGTCCACTAATGAATCAGCTTCGAGCCCAAAGCCACCTAGAATAGATGCCCCGGGATTTAAAAAAATTTTTCTTGTTGCAGTCATTGGTACACTGATATTTGTCAAGACGGTGCAGTCCCTAGATAAAAACAAGCCAAAGACAACATTATCTGAGGAAGAATTTGAAAATGTTGTCAAAGGGTTGAAAAGACGTGTGGCTATCTTCTCACAGGGTGAGGTTGATATAAAGTTTTCTTTGTTACCCAGTGTTGACGAGACTAGGAGAATATTAGGGAAATCACAATGCAATGAAATTAGTGAACCACAGTTTGTCGATCCAGTCAAGGTCATTGATTATTATAGAACTCTAAAAGATGATAGATATGAAGCCTTATTGAATGAATGCTATAATAAGTATGGGCCAGATACGTACATTGATAATCTACCAACAGGCATGTTAGTCATGCTTTTAGGCAGGTATTTGAAAGAAAACTACAAGGGCGGCGATGAGCTGATGATTGTTAACTTCCCACACTCGATTAGCGATGCAACAAAATTCGAAAATGAAGTTTCTATAGTTTCCAAAATCTTGATTCCGAAGGAACTTGAAGATTCCAACATCTGTAAATATTATGAAACTGTAGGTAAGGCTGAAGTCATCTAAAGTCGTTCTATCCTTTTGTTCTTCCTGTTAATAGCCTATATATAATTCTATTGAATTTATTACTTATTCATCAAACAGTGTATAGCACATCTTCGCTGTTTTCCCCTTTGTAAATGTATATCTTCTGCTCATTCGTTTCTTTCCATATGCCCAAGCATTTTGGTCGACATTGATTTTTGTAAAAATATCGTAAATTAGGCAGGTACAGTTGAAACAGTTCCAAAGAAAAAGTATGTCCCACAAATCAACTATTCTACCATACTTGATTAAATTCACGCCTAGTTCCCCACTATCACTTTCTAATGACGACCGTTGTTTAAACATTTATGCTTTTGATTTGGACCATACAATCATAAAACCAAAATCGTCAAATACCAAGTTTAGTAAAAGCGCAGATGATTGGCAGTTCATGAATTTTGACTCTAGAAGATCTACTCTGGATTACCTATTTGATATTAGCAACAACGATCCGATTGCTATCATAGTCATCTTCTCAAATCAAGGCGGTGTCATCACCGTCCCAAGAACTTCCAAGAGTTGTACCAAATATATCAATAAGATTTTACTTTTGTTAAAGGCCATCAAAAACGATGAGAGAGGCGAATCATTATTAAATAGACTATGGCTATACGCAGCACCCAAAATGCCGAAAACTCTCGCGGCAGGTAAGTATAAGTTTGCATTCTCAAGTGCCAGTAAAGGCTATATCGATGATCCTAAGATTTTTGAGAAAGTTCGAAAACCAATGACAGAAATGGCAGAATTTTTCAAAAGAGACATATATAATGCATATGGAACCTCAGAATCAATGCCTATCATCCAATTGAATTGGATGTATTACTGTGGTGATGCCGCTGGGAGAAAGAATGACTTCAGCGATTCTGATAAAAACTTCGCTGAGAATCTGAATGTGGAATTTAAGTATCCTGAGGAGATTTTTCAAGAATGAATTGGTTTCCAGAAAATTGAATATATATAGTGTATATTTATGTTTCTTATAATTGTTTATAATATAGTGGTCAGGGCAACAGGGAAATGGTAGTGTTTAGCGTGAATTCACAATTATTCTCCTTCGATAACTTGTATATCCAATTATAGCCAAAACGAACAATAGAGTAAAAACAGCGCAATATTCAGTAATCATAAAGGTATGGCTGTAACAAAGTACTCCCCTTTTACAGTTTTCGTCATCGCCAACTGTGTTTGCCTTGAAATCCCCACCTAGTATGCTTGTAAAAACACTTACCGAAAATAGGCCACCGGTTGTCAAAATTCCCCACAGCGTACTATACCCATGGGTGCCAAATCTATCCGCTACTATTGACGGGAAAGTTCCAAATAAAACGCCAAAAGAATAACCAAAGATGGCCGAACATATAGAAATGTTCTTAAATAACTTAGAAGCCCTTAAAGAGTGATCCTCGATATTGCTGAAATCATTAGACATTTTATTCGATGCCACAAATACTAGTAGAGACGCTATCGCGATATTCCATAACCTTTGGGCTTTGAATTTCTTTACCAAAAAATCAGATATTGGCCCAGATGATAATCTACCACAAAATGAAAGAAGGGATAGAAGTGTCACCTGTAAGGATTGAATCCTTTCTGCGTTATTTGGTAGCTCATCTAAAGGTGGAGAAGACACTTGGGCTTGTATCATAAATCCCACTGAATATATGTACATCAAACCAATGCCCTGTAGTAAACTCAATATTACGTAATAACCAATAAAGGTCGAAGATTTTAAACTGTGGAGTATATGTGATCTCATATTCTTCTGTGCGCGATTATTCTCATCTGCTGCACTTTTTATGACGCCCTCATCTTCGACATCATACTTTATACGTGGGGAGGAAGGCGACAACAATGGTCGATTTGACAATTGTCTGTCTTCAAGCCCAAAAAAATCTGAGGTTTCTTGAAAATTGTCTGACAAGGAATAATTTTCAGGTGACGATGAATGCACCGGCGAACCTATATAGTCGTTGCTATTATCATGCAGCGGGACGATATTGGCATCTGTTTCTCTACTTTTTTGAAGCTCCCATTCCTTGATGCTAGCGTCATCCTCTTCTCTACCAGTAAGTATATCCAGTGAGAAATAGCCAACTAAAATCATGCTACCGCACGTAGCCATTAAAAAAATGAACACATGTTCAATGTCTTCACCAAAAAGTTTCGAACAAAGATACGAAAACACCATGCCTGATAAGCCATACAGTGACACAGGAAATGCCCCGGCAGTGCCCCTATGTTCTGGAAAATTTGTATTTGCACATTTTACAGAGGCGTAGAATCCTGAAACAGAACCATATCCAATTAGTATTAAGCTCAATGATATGGGGAAAGTACTAGACCATTCGCGCTTATAGCACAAGTTCAAAATTAAATATGCAATGAAAACGCATATAGACCCAATAAGACAGGACAATTTAGGGCTTCGATCGACAACAATACCCGCCAAAATCCCCATCAGTGAACTTCCTATTGTCAAAGAGAAAGATAGTTTACCTGAAGCAGATACAGGGATACGACACTTGCTTAGTAGCTGAGGAGCATAAAATGAATAAAGATAAGGCGTTCCAGCACCAAGGGCAACCACATTACCTCCTATGAAACTTTTAAGGTAGCCAAATTGATTTGTACTGCCCATTTTAGTATTTGGCCTTCTTTTTTATGGCATTTACTGAATCTTAAGTCGTTGTTTATCGAATAGCTCAGAATCGCGCAACATTTATTTACCTTATCTCCAGATCTTCGATATCCACCAAACGTAAATATAATTTTATAAGGAAAAAGAGAATACCATGAACTTTGCGACGATAGCCTTTTCATAGCTTTGAGAAATGTTCTAAAGTTATAAAAAGGTACGTAAACTTCTCTTTTCTTGTATTCTTGTGGAGTTTTGTGTTTTTGGCTTCATGGTGTTATATAACTAAAAGTCCATCAAACGGGCATGAACGGAATATAATTATCAGCACCAGAAGACTTATTAGAAGATTATTAAGCAGTTAAAAAGCAAAGTAAGAGCTTAATGATATGAATAATGAATGAGTGGCATGAGTTCAATTCCGTGATAAAGTCGATTTATTGTAATGCAAAGGATGATTCAAGTAATACAATAAAAAACCTAGTGAACTTAGCGATAAAAAGTGATGACTCTACCTTCATTAAGGCCGTTTTAGTTCTGAAAGAAAACATATCAAAAATAGATAAACAGACAAGATTCTTATGGCTTACTTCAACTGTCAATTCAAAGTTCTACCCTCCTATACCTATCTCGGAGGCATCACCACTATCTTGGAATAATAACGAATACTGCCTGCCTGGAAGTGAAGAATTGCAAAGGCGCTACCCAGATAGAATCACATTACAGAACGAGAAAAATTACACAGGCGGAATAGAACAATGCCAAGATGTAACAGATTGTTCAATAGTAGCTTCTCTGATTAATCTCAGAGCTCAGAATTTAGAGCTGCCTCCAACCAAACAAATATCATCCAATAAATATCAAGTTAACTTATGTTTCAATGGAAGTGATAAAAGGTTAGTCACAGTAGACATTTCTCAGATTCCGACTTCAGTGGATGGCGAACAACTTTCATTAAGAAGCAAGGACATTACAGATAAAGTAAGTGAACTTGCGCTATTGCTTGTTTCCCAAGGTACCTATTCGACGAATGGCTCCAACATTAGTACAGATACGTTCTACCTGAGTGGCTTTTTACCAGAGATAGTACAACCAAATGACTATCCCTTTGAAAAATTATGGGAGTTCTTCAAATCCAGCCTATGTCTGATGGGCGTTGGTAGTGGAAATCGTTCCAACGACTTGATAAAACCACTGGTAGCAAACCATGATTATTCAATTATTGATATCAACTACGAATCTAGACTACTCAAACTGCGAGATCCAAGAAACTCAGCATCCAATATCGAGATTACTTACGAACAGTATTTGAGCAACTTCAAACAATTGTACCTCAATTGGAACCATGAAAAAATATTCAGATACTCTCAAACGTTGCATTTTCGGTACGATGCTGTACGTTATAGTAAATTTGCGATCATTGCAGGTAAGCCTTTATTCCAAATAGTAAATAATTCCAAGGTAACAGAAACGGTGTGGTTATTGCTTGAATCACACCTGCTAAATGAAGATAGGGAAAGAATTGAGTCAATTTCCTTTGTGAACGAAGCTCCACTATGTATAGTTTACCCAATTGAAGCACCAGTCGATAGAGGCGGTACTCATACCGGAATGCAGCTGGTAAAGTTAAAATTAGGTTCTGAGGCTGAAAAGTTATTGTATTGCCATTCAACAACCAACAACAATTTTAGTATTCATTTCTTCTCAGTTGCGAAGGAAATCTATTTTAGAAAGTTAAATAATACGGATGGTCTTGTTGCCAACGTAACCTTCTCTCCTCTTCATGAAACAGATAAAAAAACCTCTTTCGATACCTGCAATTTTTTCCAAAATCCAACTTTTGAACTGGAAGTTTATTCTGAAAAAGATCAGCAAATTTTTATGGATGTTACATGTGTGTCAACTAGCTTTCGCGATTTAGTTAACGTTCAGGTATACTACTTGGACGATTATGAGCTGGTGAAACCGATAATGTTTGATAATCACTATGAACCCGGGCAAATCGTCAAACAAGAAGTACCCATCTTAACTAACTCCAAATATTTACTTGTTTGCTCTACTTATGGCACTCCAGTTTCCTCGGAATTCCAATTGGTAACCTCGACACGTTTCTCCTCCTCATGGAGGTTGATATCTCGCATAGGTTTACGTAGTATTAACTTGATTTACGGTTCTTATCCATATCAATTCCATACCAACTTTCATTGGAAGAAAAACTTCAACAGAATCAAAATTCCAATAGCTTTGCAAACCAAAAAATACGCGACAAACAAACTTTTTGTACGTATAGTACCCGTGGAATCATCAGCACATTTGAGAATACGATGTAATATTTTTGAGCTAGAATCATCTCTCTGTGTTTATGAATGTCAAGAATACAGAAGTTGCCCACCCGGGGGCATAGTTATATCAAATTTGGAGATCACTCGTATTAGCACTATAGTATTGATGATTGAAAAAGATGTATCTATTTTCAATGAATCTACCAAAAAAGGTAACATGGATGAATTGGAGCTGTATGTTGGGTCTAATCAAAAAATCGAAATCGAACAGTACTCCGATTATGTAACACAACAATAAACGCGCCTATTTTTGAAAAACTGTCTATTTATCCTTCTACAATCCTACACATAAAATTATATAACGTTGCAGCTGGGCGATTATCACATTTTGTCGTATATTCCAAGTGCACTACATAGGAAAGTAACGTGTTAGTCATTATAGATCGTTCCATCCAAATAACCAATTATTAAGCCTGTTCAACCAATTTTTTTTATTTCTGCCCACTTGTTCCCGTTTCTTCAAGTCGGACTCGATGGAGCTCAAGACGCCACCGTGAATTTTCCCTCTATTTCTCAAGAACAATGATCGACCATCCTTTATTTCTAGTTTGCGGGGATTCTTGAAAGAATTAGAATTTTTGGAAACCTTGAACTCTGAATTGTGGACTTTGGAAGTAGCCGCTGTCGTTTGATTTCTCTTAAAAATCCCTTCTGATTTTATATAGTTACTGAAATCGTTCAGGCCTGAACTACTTTCTGGCCCTGCGCTATCCTTTTTAATTTTTTCCAATTTGTTTAGAGAGGCTAATTGTTTGAGAGCAGCTGGACTGTATGAAACACAGCCGATCAACGTACCATTCATGATAACCCCATTTTCTTGTAGAGCGCGTGATTTAGAAACTTGAGAATCGAAAGTCAATTTTACCCAACCATCACCTGTGTATATGGGGCACTTTTGGGTGATGGATGATCGATTATGTGGCTTATTTTTCAAATTCAACTTTTTGAAGTCTTTTATTATTTTAAATTCTTCTAAAATTTCACCGAAGCTCGCAAAATGAAGAATAATAGAATTCGCAATCGATTCTGGATATCCAAAGATAATAACGGCATTATCGTCCAAATTTTGCAAAGCTTCTTCTTTAGCCTTGACTTTAGTTTCATATGAAGCTTTACTCGGTGATGCTTTGGTGGTTTTGTCGAACAAACTAAATATTCCGGAGGCGTTTTCAAGTTTGTTGAAAGACGGAGATGCAGTTGTGAACTTCCCATCTAGTGATATATTGGCAGTTAGATTAGGATCTTCAATATTGTCATTATTACTCGCAAATATACCATCCTCTTTCTTCCAGTCCGCCAGAGAAGCCTTAGGTGGTGCCTCATTAGAATCAAAAACGATAGTACTTAAATCAGGGTTGTGACCATCGCTGTTACCATTGTTGGTGCTGTCATTTTGAGTAGCGTGTTTAAGAATACGTGAGTCCTTTTTAGAACCAAATGTGACATTGTTGAACCCATTGGAATTAGCAAACGTGACAGATGAATCTGCAGTATCAGAACGTACGGGGCTCAATGACTGGCCAATTGATCTCTTAATTATTGAATTTGGGATAGCTCTTTTCCTCGGATTATTGAACCACGCCGGATTGTCGCTCAATTCAGCAGAAACTGTGGGAGGCAGATCCTCTTTGAATATTGGCTGTTGTACATTCGAGAAGCCATTTAAACCCTTCAACAGTCCCGCTGGCTGTTTTTGCTGCAGCTGATGTTCGTCCCGTTGTTGTTGTTGTCCTTGTGTTTCGGGCGCAATAACAGAAACATTAGTGAATCGACTAGTGTTTTCTTGATTTTGAAGGTTCGTCATATCTAAAAGTAAAGCTTCCCGTAGGCTATTGAGGATTAGAGAGAAACGAATTGTTCGAGCCGTCTATTTGCTGCGCAATCTGCAATGAAAGCTGTTAAGTCCTGTTTAGGAATACCGTGATGAGCTTTTCTTTCGAACTTCAACACATGTAAGGTCGGGTAATACTCATTGAATAAGATAATGATAAATAATATAATGTAAATATGTCTAATAAAAATACGAGGGAAAAAGCGGAGGCTCATTTCATCCTCACAACTACTTTGCCCTTAGCCCTATTCGACATTATTCTTTCAAGAGCATCTTGATATTTTTCAAACTCGAAAACGGAATCAATAGGTGGCTTATAGGTACCCTTTTTGATCATTTCATTACCGACTTCGATGAAGTTGTTGGAAGGTGATGGCTTACCAAACCGCCAGTTGTACTTCTTGAATGGGTTAAGAACCATTAAGATAGTCCTCAAAGATACGAATTCTCTCCAAGTAATATTTTTATAATTGTATTTGTTGTTTCCTGCAATGGTGACGTAAAAGGAATCTTCTGCTTTTGGCTTCAAGAAGTGGTCGATAACGGGGAAGAAATCATGATTACCGACTGAATCAAAAATCATATCAAATTTTTCATTCTCCAATTCGCTTTCTTTCAATTTTCCAACGTTGTCAACGATGGTTCCCTCATCGTACGGAACTAAGTAATCATATCCTAACTTCTTGTTGCGTTCGATGGAATTTTTGCTACAAACGCCAACGACAGTGCCAATATTGAAGTAGTTCTTAGCAATATGGATGAAAGCATATGCCACAGATGTTGAGGCGCCAATAACCAGGACTTTTGAGCCAGAATTCCAATCTTTCTTAAAATCATGCAGTACAGAAAAGGCAGTACCAAAAGTTAAAGGCCAGGCGGCAGCATACGTAAAGTCGTCATATGGATCATTTTCGTCTTTTGGAACCTCCACCATATGTGTAATGGGGACGTCCTTAGCAGGATTGAGTATCAAATAATGTGACAAAGTACCACGTTCGCCATAGAGATGTCCATACATACCGTTGACCTTGTCTCCAACTTTCCAGTGGTTATCGACATTTTTTCCCACCTTCACGATTACTCCACTGTAATCTCTTGAATAAGTCTTAGGATACTTCCCGAATATATATGAATTACAAAGCTGATGCGTGATGAAATCAACTGGGTTTAAGGCAGCAGCGTGAATTTCAATCACAATTTCGTCTTCTTGATAACAGGATGACAAGTCCAGCTCCGAAGATGTAATTGTGGCGGGTGTTGTATTGTTAACATAAGTGACGGATCTGTTGGTCACGACTTCGTTTGACATGTTTTTCTTTGGGTTTCGAGGGTCTATTGTTTTAGTGGGAACTTTAATCATTCTTACCATGTTTGAGTTAAACCCTGCCTTTTTCCCCTAACAATGTGCGCATTTTTGCTCCTTTCGCTGCCTTAAATTTTTGGAAGAAGGTTCAAATAAAAAATCATCAACAGTAGCAAAATGGAAGGAAGGGCGACTGATTTTCTATATTATATGTACTTATATAAAGCATGCTCAAGCTTCGTTCAAAAAAAATTTGTGTCCAACTGTTTTTTTTCTTCTAACTTATAATCTACCTCTATGCGAATTTCAAATTTTTGTAGAACTCACCACTGCTTACCTCCCCTCTTGAATGTAATCTAGATATTTCAACCTTTACTTTAAATATTCTCTTCCGTTAGCACGGATCGTAAATGTTAAAGTCACGACATGCTAGGGGTCCAAGCGTTTTTGAAGGAAAAACTTGACTTTGATGAAGGTGTCCAACGTATTTGCAAGCAAGAATAAGCCTAACAATAAAATACTGTGATCACCAGAAAATCCATAATAGTTGCTATGACTGTCGGTACACTTCCCGTTTGGTCGAGAACTTTCTCCTATGCGATTAGATCATTATGCTTGCTGCATATAATACACATGTATGTGTACGAGTTTACGGAGACAAGGGGGGAATCGATGTTGCCCACATTATCCGCGACCAATGATTATGTGCATGTCTTGAAGAATTATCAAAATGGCAAAGGCATAAAAATGGGTGACTGTATAGTGGCATTGAAGCCCACTGACCCCAATCACAGAATTTGCAAAAGGATCACCGGTATGCCAGGTGACTTGGTGCTCGTGGACCCCAGCACCGTAGTTAGCCATGTCGGCGATGTACTCCTTGATGAAGAAAGGTTCAGTACGTACATTAAAGTTCCCGAGGGCCATGTTTGGGTAACTGGAGATAATCTATCACACTCATTAGACTCAAGAACATACAATGCATTACCTATGGGATTAATAATGGGAAAGATTGTAGCAGCTAATAATTTCGACAAGCCGTTCTGGGATGGTTCAAGACACAGTATTTGGGGGTTCAAATGGATCAAAAATACATTCGTGGACGCCAGTGCCGAGAACAATTGATCGTTTCGAAATCTATCTTTTTATACGTAAGTAAAGTGTATACTTTATACAAATCATTTCCAACTCGAGAATCGGTCTAGATTGTTTGGCCAAAGGATCTCAAGAATTTGGTAGAGGCCAATAAGCCCGGAGCACCCAAATACAAAGAGGAAAATAAAGTTTCAAAAATGCTTGTGCCTAAATAATACCTGGCAAAGATGACTTCGAATCCAACAATGGTCGCGATGAAACCTAAGAAATATAGAGCATTGGCACCGGCTGGAATATTATCGAATGCAGCAGCACAAGAGTTCAACCACGTAACGAGCAATGATAATATAGTGACGATGATAATTGCAACGAAAATTACAGCAATTGTCTTTGCGACTCTTTTTGGCTCAGGGTGAAATACGTGATGGATTTCTGGCTTGATGGCGAACCTATCAACTAAAGATGAATCTGAAGGAGCTACATCAAAATCCAAGTCCAGCTGTAAGATTTCCCTGAACAAATTGTCCTTCGCTTCGGCTGTAGAGGATGCTAGGATCAAAGTTGCCTTCACTGGTTCCAGAATCTTGAAAGCTTCTTGTAACAAGGCAGCGTCTAGCGTGGCTAAATCTATCTTGTACTTATACATGGACAACTTGCCGTTATCCTTAATTTCGGGTTCGAAAACCATTTCTAGGTTGCTGCTAGGTAGGCCTACCAACAGGGTGTTCTGAAAGGGCTTGTCACTGGAGTCAACGGCAAAATTTATTTGAATGACTTCATTAGGGTTATTGACGGTGACTAACGTTGGAGTGGCTTCATCCACTCCAAGTTCAGGCCCAACTTTACCGATCATAACGCTGGTCTTCCCCTTATTAGAGGGGAATGATACATGAAGATCTTGTGCCACGTAAGCGAGGGCAAATGACATGCACGTCACCAATGTCGCAAGTGTTTTGAAGAATTGCATCAGCTCTGTTCCTTTGTTGGTCTATATATTATATGCGGCAATATTAGAAGATCGATAAAGCTAGGATATATAGATATATATATATATTTGAAGCTCGTATGTGAAAAGAACTGAGTATACTTTATAAGGATATTATTATTATTGACCTGCTAAACTTGCGAAAAATGTTTTTTTATTGCCGGGATCCAAGGCAGCAGAAATCAGTTACCCGCTTTCTTAGCGGTGGTCTCTAAGGAACGGGCAATGGCACTTTGAGCACTGACGGGTTCAAAGATAACATCTTCCTCGGTGACGAACTTGGAGGGACGTGCCGTCTGTCTAAGCGGACTTGGGATAGTTGGATTGGACACTGGTCTCAGTGTGGAGATGGGTTCCTGCACTTTTGCCGGTTTTGTTTGTAGGGCCATTTTATCGAGTACCTTTTTCAAGAAGGCGTCAGCTCGAACGTACACGAATTGTGCCATTTTAAAACTCAGGTTGCTGCAGAATCCAAATGATACCACGCCGATGGCGAACACAAATGAAATGCCCAATAAGGGGATTATGAACAACGATGAGAAAACTCCTATCACTACGAATAGTAGTAAGTACACAAAAAAGAAAAGCGTAGCGGTGGAGACCATGATCAAAAAAAGGAAGGAACACGGGAAGATAAGTCCAATGGCAAACGCTACCTTAAACGCTGTTAAGTACGGCTTTTCTTGGAAACAAAAGTGGAGGTTCTTGAGTGCTCGCTGAACTTTTTCGTTAAATTTTTCACGAAGAGCACGGAAATGACTCTTTGATAGGGATATTTTGATGGTAATGCTATCTTGTTGTCCAAAAGTATTGCTTCAAAAAAGGGTGAGTTTGAATATCCAAATCAGCCCTGACTCTAGGTACCAGTAAGCGGCCATAGAAAGAATTTGGATGCCGTTGTGCCTTCTCTCGTGATTGTGGTAGTCTTTCTCCTTAAAAAATATTAACCCGCTTGGTTTAACGGGTCAAAAAAAAAAGCTAGGAGGACAAAAAAATAGGCTAAAGTAGATTAGCCGCGGTAAGGATGGAGACTACTAAAATAGACAGCTTCCTTATGCAGGCCTCACTCTTCTTTCTACGTTGCTGCTGGTTGTTGAGCGGAGACAGGGTTGGGATAGGAGATAAAAGTTCATGTTAGTAAAGTGGCAGTTGCATTATTGGGGGAGAACTTCCAGTTGACATACCTCATGTAGTGTCCCACATCGGGAAACCAGTAGTTTAAATATATGATGATAATCCAAAAGACCTCGTACAGGCTATCTTGCACAGCTCTATATTTCTCTATTATCCGTAGGCTCAAGTTATAGAAAAACTTCTTGCATCTTTCGAGGAAAGCATGAAAATAGGTGGACAACGAAGAACCAGATGAGGACGATGTTGTAATGAGTTGGCCGCGCGATTCGTTTTCGTTTTCGTTTTCGTCTTCCTGTATCAAGCCGCTCGTGAAGGCATAGCTTAACAACAGCTTCTGAACGTCAGCTTCGGTGATGGGACCCGAACATTTTGTCACCGACTTGAGTTTCAGTGAAAACTCATCATCGCCGTCTTCGTGTTCGTCTATCGGCTCTAACTTTTGCAATGCTTGCTTCTGCAAATGTTTGAACTCCTTGGCTGGAATTGAATTCTCGCGGGCCTCAATGGGGGCTTCTTCTGAACCCATGTTTAAGTCGGTAATGTTTTCATGCAGTTCTTCTGCAAGAAATAAATACGTCGCATCGTTCTCTTGGACGCCACTCTTACTCAAAAGAGATTTTTTCTTGTTGTTCCTTCTGCGATTTCTAGCTGCCATCAAAATTGTCAGACGTTGCAAGGTATTCGTGTCTTGGACGCACTTGGAAAAGCAGACGTATATCTGGTGTGGTGAGCAGTTGATCTTTTTTTGTCTATTGTAGCCAGATTCTGTTTCTTTTGTTTTTCGTTTTTTTATATATTACCCATATAGGAGATATCTCCAATAATATTGAGCAGGCAGAGAAAAAGCCTACGGAAGTATTGAAGAACGCGCCTGAAGTAAAAAAAAAAATCTTTCGGTAGTATGGTGTAATAATATTACAATGAGAAAGCTTGATCAGCAGGAGTTTTTTCCGTGTTCTCTGCAATGTCTTCTAATGTGCAAATCGGCGCCAGAGAAGATCGCAGGCCTAAAGTTTATAATCAGCGACATATATACGGGCTCAAGATCATGTCTCCGGATTACCATCTATGTTTGGTTCCATAGCCGCTGCACGTCTTTAAAATACCGGTGTTACCCTGCGTGTCACTTTTTTTTCTGGCTGATGAAAAATTTCGAACAGTCGAAACGGAACAGAAAATTTTTGCAATAAGACACAGATGAACAGAAGGCAGGGTGTAGTATACTTCGCTTAGTGGCTGTCAAGCAGAAGAAATAGAACAGAGACAGCAAAAGCAACAGAATATGAAGGCTATCAAATTGACTGGTCACGAACGTCCATTAACTCAGGTGAAGTACAACAAAGAGGGTGATTTATTATTTTCATGTTCGAAAGATAGTTCAGCCAGTATTTGGTACTCGCTAAATGGTGAGAGATTAGGTACTTTGGATGGTCACACAGGTACTATCTGGTCCATCGATGTCGACCGCTTCACCAAGTACTGCGTTACGGGAAGTGCCGATTACAGTATCAAATTGTGGGACGTATCAAGCGGGCAATGTATCGCCACATGGAAATCGCCTGTTCCTGTGAAGAGAGTCGAATTCTCCCCATGCGGTAACTATTTCCTTGCTATTTTGGACAACGTCATGAAAAACCCAGGTTCCATCAACATATACCAAATCGAAAGGGACTCCACCACTCATGAATTAACAAAGGTCTCCGAAGATCCAATTCATGCGATTATCACTCATGAAGGCTTAGACGCTGCCACTGTGGCGGGATGGTCCACTAAGGGTGCCTACATCGTTGCAGGCCATAAAGACGGTAAGATCAGTAAATACGATGTGAATAACAATTACGAATACGTGGATTCCATCGATTTGCACGAAAAATCCATCAGTGACATGCAATTTTCTCCAGATTTAACATACTTCATTACATCATCCAGAGATACCAGCTCATTCTTGGTCGATGTGTCCACTTTACAAGTCCTCAAAAAATACGAAACAGACTGTCCACTAAACACCGCCGTCATCACCCCATTGAAGGAATTCATTATTCTAGGTGGTGGTCAAGAAGCCAAGGACGTTACCACCACCAGCGCCAACGAAGGTAAGTTCGAAGCCAGATTTTACCACAAGATTTTCGAAGAAGAGATCGGAAGAGTACAAGGCCATTTCGGTCCCTTGAACACCGTCGCCATCAGCCCACAGGGTACAAGTTACGCCTCCGGTGGTGAAGATGGGTTCATACGTCTACATCATTTCGAAAAATCTTACTTTGATTTCAAGTACGACGTAGAAAAGGCTGCTGAAGCCAAGGAACACATGCAGGAAGCTAATTGAAGTTGATGTTGATGTTGATGTTGATGTATAGTAAACATATATATATATATATATATATATATATATAAGAATATAAAAATCTAAACTGTGGATTTTCTCGTCTGTTATGATATTCGCACATACCTAAGTACGGCGCGTCGGCTCATATAACTTTAGACTTTTTTCTTCTTTCATTTTCTGTACATTACCTCGTAGCGAGTCATTCCGCTCGCCACAGCAGGAGATACCTCCTCCTCGAGATGATCTTCCCATATGCATTCCCGGGCATAGGCGGGCTTAAGCACTTGCTTGACGAGCAACTCTCGCACCGACCCTCACTCATTACACGCAATGCCGAGACTCGGCGTACGGCACTACGGAAAAATAAAATACAGTTAACTCTACCCCGCCTCTCACTGCGACGCCCTAGCTCACTTGTTCCAACCGATAAAAAGTTGCCGCGACCCCGTCGATCGCAACTTTTTTTGAGGTAAAAAAAGAAAACGACAGGGATCTTCTCCACGAAGTCCAAGATGCGTTGCCCTAGCTATGGCCTTGCTCTGGTCTCAGCGGTATTTGCATTTGCAATCATCGCCATCCGGATGGTAATACATGGCTCGGCAGTGGGAAGAGTTTTTGGGCACACATGCTGAAGTACTCCTTACATTTTCTTTCCGTCGTCTCGAGATTTGTTCCTGTCTCCGTCTCTCTTCTTGGGTGTGCATTTGGAAGAGGTTAAGTTATATAAGACAACGCTCATTGGCTTGTGTAGTTTTTGCTTTTTCCGCTTTTGTGCTATTGGGCTAGAACTATAAGTGTGCCGATTGTTTTTCCTCATTATTTCTTTTGCATGTTTGATATTATTTATTTAGACTAAATACATACGCAGCTACCATCATTTATTATAGATTCTGGTAAACCAATTAAAGAGGGAAAAAAGAAAAAAAAAAATTCTACACTAATATTCTTCTTACAGCATTACGATATTGATTTATTCGAACAAATCAAAAAATTTAACCAATAGTGATAATGATTAGGCAATCATTAATGAAAAACGTCTGGGCTAGTTCCTCCAGATTTGGCCTACACAGCAAGTCGGGCCTTGTTAGCTGCAGCAAATATAGATCCTTCTATTCTGCTAGAAATTTGCTGCAGGACAAGAGCGGAGTTGTGCAAAAAGTGGCGCCCGCTACCAGTGCTGTTGTCAAGCAGTCCCTTTTCAGAAGAACTGGGAAGTTTGCTTTAAAGTTCCTGTTGTATTCTGCCTTGGCAGGTACAGCTTACGTGTCCTACTCGCTGTACAGAGAGGCTAATCCTTCTGCACAAGTTCCTCAATCGGATACGTTCCCCAATGGATCCAAAAGAAAGACACTGGTTATTTTGGGCTCCGGTTGGGGGTCCGTGTCTCTTTTGAAAAATTTGGATACTACATTGTATAACGTTGTTGTGGTTTCTCCAAGAAACTATTTCCTTTTCACTCCGTTATTGCCATCCACCCCAGTTGGTACCATCGAACTGAAATCCATTGTTGAACCTGTCAGGACCATTGCCAGGAGATCTCACGGTGAAGTCCATTATTACGAAGCCGAGGCCTATGACGTTGACCCTGAAACCAAAACAATCAAAGTCAAATCTTCTGCCAAGAATAACGATTACGATTTGGATTTGAAATATGATTATTTAGTTGTCGGCGTGGGTGCTCAGCCCAATACTTTCGGTACCCCAGGTGTTTACGAGTACTCTTCCTTTTTGAAGGAAATTTCGGACGCTCAGGAAATCAGATTGAAAATCATGTCTAGTATTGAAAAAGCCGCTTCCCTATCTCCAAAAGATCCTGAGAGAGCAAGACTATTGAGTTTTGTTGTTGTTGGTGGTGGTCCCACCGGTGTCGAGTTTGCTGCTGAGTTAAGAGACTACGTGGATCAGGATCTGAGAAAATGGATGCCCGAATTGAGTAAAGAGATTAAGGTCACTTTGGTGGAAGCTTTACCAAACATTTTGAATATGTTTGATAAGTATCTTGTTGACTACGCTCAAGACTTGTTCAAAGAAGAAAAGATCGATTTAAGATTGAAAACGATGGTGAAGAAAGTCGATGCTACCACTATAACCGCCAAGACGGGCGATGGTGACATTGAAAGTATACCATACGGCGTCCTAGTCTGGGCCACAGGTAATGCACCAAGAGAAGTCTCCAGGAACCTAATGTCCAAATTAGAGGAACAAGATTCAAGACGTGGTTTACTAATAGATAACAAACTTCAACTACTGGGCGCCAAAGGCTCTATTTTTGCCATCGGCGACTGTACCTTCCACCCTGGTTTATTTCCAACCGCTCAAGTCGCCCATCAAGAAGGCGAATATCTAGCTCAATACTTCAAGAAAGCCTATAGGATTGATCAATTGAACTGGAAAATGTCTAGTTCTAAGGACGATTCAGAGACCGCTAAACTAAACAATCAAGTAGCCAAAGTTGAATCACAGATTGAAGATTTCAAATATAACCATAAGGGTGCCCTTGCTTACATTGGTTCAGATAAAGCAATCGCTGATATTGCCGTTGGTGAAGCCAAGTATAGGTTGGCCGGTTCATTCACTTTCCTATTCTGGAAATCCGCTTATCTAGCAATGTGTCTGTCCTTCAGAAATAGAGTTCTTGTCGCCATGGACTGGGCTAAAGTTTATTTCCTGGGTAGAGATTCATCTATCTAATAGAGAGAAAGAGAGAAACATGTTTGTTAAATGATGATCAGTTTTGTTTTATTTTATTCATTTTTTTCTTTTCCTATGTGACGTTCTATTTGCCCTCTTTTTCTTTTTCTTTTAGTTTGTTTTGTCTTTATTATTACTTTTTTTTTTTCCTTAATACTTTAGCACAGCCTATTTTGCTAATGAACCTGGAATCATTTTTACATAGGTAATTATCATTTATTATTTTGTTATCCGTCCTTCAAATTCCAAAAAAAAAAAAGCTTTTAAGATACAAGAAAAAGCGAATGTAAGTAAATAAGGAAAAGCGAATCCTAGACGAATCATCATATATTGATTCCACGAAAAATAAAAGTATGTAATATAATAATAGTAATATCAACTACTAAGAACTGAAGAGACATGTAGGTATTGATGTTCCACCCCCTTGCCCTAATAAAAGATAACTTTTAGGTTCCATATATCATTTAATATCCTTAATGGTTCCATCGATGGTACTAAAGCTTTTCATCTTGGGTAATTGGAGATTCTTGTTTTCGTGCGAACCCTGAACTGACTCGATGTTTCCATTCGGCCGGTTATTTGTGGCAGCACTCGTCATCTCGGAGCTGCACGTAATTTCCAACTCCGTAGTATTACAGTCGTTGCTTATGCTTCCAGCGGCAAGCTGTAGAATCGTTTGATTTCCAGAATCATCTTCAATTTCGTCTTTCAAAACGTGCGTCGCCAATATTCCTAGTGTGTTCAACATATCCGGTTTCATTTCTTGCGGAGTAGTGGTCGACGAGGGTGTTTTTCTTATCGAGCTACTAAAACTATCTATTTGAGATGTATCAGATATAGCATGTTGATTGAGAACCTTCGTCAGATTGTTCAATTTCTGGTTTTTTTCAATAATTCTCTGCTTATATTTAACAATCTTACTATCCCTTTTTCGTAATTGTGCCTTTAAACACTGGTGTTCTAACAAAAATTGACATTTCATTCTTTCGAATTGCTGTTTCTGAAGATTGTCCTCCACTTCATGCCTCGACTGTATATTGTTTTCATTAGACGTGAGGATCATGTTTTTGAATTTCAACTGTTGTATTTGACTGACAGCTTGATTCAAGTGCGTAACCAATGACTGCAAAACATTCAACATATTTTCCCTAGCGTACGCGGAATCCCTCAGTCCAGAATATGCGTTGGCCTCCTTCTGAATATTACCATCATTTGCTTGAAGGGGACGCGGATGGTCTTGTTCACTAGGCTCTCGTTCAGTAGTGAGTGTTTCCTGCGAGGATGAAGGGTGCGAATGCTCTTCTTCCATTGGGCTCATTAACCCGTTATTGTTCAATTGTCCGATCAACTTTGAAGCTTTCTGAATAACACCCTGTACATCGCTGCCATTACTTTCAGGGGACGCCATTTGTTTTGGCCAAAAAGCAAGTTGAATTGGTTTACTCCCGCTTAGTCTATTCCCTTCCATTGCGATATAACCTGTCAAATGCGCTATTGTAAAATAAAATGCCTCAGGCGATCTTTCTATTGCGTCAGCACACTTGTAAAAACCACACCCAGCCTATATTCCAACTCAAGAGCTGTATTTTTCCCCAGTATTGCAGTGCAAGACTGTACAATATATTATTACCTACGTATTATTAGCATCATAAACAACACAATTTCGCGTTAAGTGATTTCGTTTGTTGACATTTGTCCATTTTTGGTCGATTTGACGTGTGTGATGCTTCCGTGCGAGGTGTATGGGTCTCAAATCTCATGCTAATCACTTCTCATCATCACTCTCCAAGCATATTAAACTGCGAAAATTATATAAGAACCATGATATAATTTTTACGTAAATTAAAGGTTGTTGTGTTTATTGATGGTATACAATTATAAGAAAAATGAAAAGAGTAAAAAGGTAATCCCCACAATTTCTTAACGGTAAGATTTTTGGAATCTGGAACGGGCACCCTTACCACCGAATTTCTTTGGTTCTGGTCTTCTAGAATCAGCAATCAATAAGGTTCTGTCGTAAGAAGTGAAAGCCTTCTTCAATTCGTTCTTGGATTGCTCATCGACATACTTTTGATGGTAAGCAACTAAACCTTTAGCGATGGCTTGTCTAATGGCATAGACTTGAGAAACGTGACCACCACCAGTAACTCTGACTCTAATATCAATGTTAGAAAACTTGTCCAAACCAACCAACAATAATGGTTCGTAGACTTTGAATCTTAAGATTTCTGGTTCAACCAAAGTGATTGGAGAACCGTTAACCTTAATCAAACCCTTACCGGTCTTGACATGGGCAACAGCAGTAGCTGATTTCTTCTTACCAAAAGTCTAACAAATGAATTTAATTGTTTAAGAAACAATTCAAAGTTAGTAATCACTTCTTATAATGGAGGAAAAGTCATGATAATTATGGTCGTACATCAAGACTTTAAATGAGTGTAAGTGGAATAAATTATGGTTTTACTGTTTATGTCGACTTCCGTAGTTGATAGTCTATGGAGAGGATATAAAGAAAGTACATTTATTTTCGTTGCCGTCGATGCCTGGGAAAAGTAGTACTTCACAATGACTGATAATTTTGACTTCCACTATTAAAATTCTCCATCCTTGTACAGTTGTATTGATTAGGAAACTGGGCCTAGTGATTTGGCAAGTTTTGACAAAGGTGCTCCCCCCAAAAAAAACAATTCTGAATGGGTCATCTCGATTTAGCTAGTGACAAAAGTGGTCCATTTATGTGGGCAGACATTATACATGTATTCCTCACAATTATCGATTCGAAACTTAATTGGCTGACGTATTTACTCCTTTTCTGGACTTATTCCATCCTCTAATTTATTTAACTTTATTTTGTAGAACTGAAAACATACTTGAACACTTGGGACAGCTGACATCTTGGAATTCTTCTCTTGTATATTTGATTATCTATCTCTATGTGTAGGTTTCCTAGGAGAGTTCACTATCAGTAGACTATTTTATGTATATCCTTGCCCTCTCCGTTGCTGAAACAATAAGCCTAGTCGTAGTAAGGTTTAGGACAGTCTGCACTCTAAGCGGTAACTCGAGGGATTGGAGCATACTGCCAGTAGGGGCCTTCTGCCAAAGTGAAAGAAAACCAAGCGTCATTCGCTTTACTGCTCCCTTACGAAGCGCCCCTCTCAAATCCTCGAGAGAATGATATTTTCTTCCTTTTCTAGAATCACATATCCGATGATTGGGTGGAAATATGTACTGATGTATTTGCCAACAGGAACGAGTTTTAAAAAAGCAATTTTAAAGTCTGCAACATCTGTACACTATACACCCATAGCCGAAATGTTAATTTTTTTTCCGATGGAACAATCCTGTCTTTTCGTGCCTATTTTCTTTGACAATAATGTTCAGCCTAATTCACTCTTCTGTTTCACTCATCGGCCTCACTGGAAGGATTCTCTGACAGGCCCGCTCGACTTCTGGGAAGATGCTCTCCGGGCAAATCCGATATCGCTAGGCTAGATTACTTACCTGGTGTGAGCCGCCGGTTGGCCCCCATTGGGAAGTTACTTTCTTAGTTACTATGTAATTAGAGGTACTTGAAGCTAAAACTAAGTTTACCAATAAAACATAATAACTTCGGACAAGTAAAACAGTAATCAAGTAACAATGGGTATGTAGAACTAAAGCAATAAACTACGATTGAGACGAACTCAGAAAGATTGAAATGAACACAGAATGACTCAATGAATTCCCGAAATAGCGTTATGACAATAACCATAAGATAGCGCTGAGAAATCAACATTAATATGGAACAGTTGAACTTTGAGTACAAAAGATGGGAAGTTTTTTTTATTTGAAGATGCCATTTTGTTGGGCGATTATCAAATAGATGAATCGAGGCATTAAAACAACGTTACGATATTTAGAAGAACCGGCCATGCAAATTCAACGAAAGCAATGACGTGGCAAGATTTCTCCACCATAAGATTCGTGTTCATCAAAATACTAGAAGTAGAAAATGAATAAAGGAAACAAGTTTTACTAACATATCTCACTCATATAACAGCTATCTCCAAGAATTTACCAATTTTGAAGAACCACTTCAGAAAGCACTGGCAAGAACGTGTCAAGGTTCACTTTGACCAAGCCGGTAAGAAGGTTTCTAGACGTAATGCCAGAGCTGCCAGAGCTGCCAAGATTGCTCCAAGACCTTTGGATTTGTTGAGACCTGTTGTCAGAGCTCCAACTGTTAAGTACAACAGAAAGGTTAGAGCTGGCAGAGGTTTCACCTTGGCCGAAGTCAAGGCCGCTGGTTTGACTGCTGCTTATGCCAGAACCATTGGTATTGCTGTTGACCACAGACGTCAAAACAGAAACCAAGAAATTTTTGATGCTAACGTCCAAAGATTAAAGGAATACCAATCCAAGATTATCGTTTTCCCAAGAAACGGTAAGGCCCCAGAAGCTGAACAAGTTTTGTCTGCTGCTGCCACTTTCCCTATCGCTCAACCAACTACCGATGTTGAAGCCAGAGCTGTTCAAGACAACGGTGAATCTGCTTTCAGAACTTTGAGATTAGCCAGATCCGAAAAGAGATACAGAGGTGTCAGAGAAAAGAGAGCTAAAGACAAGGCTGAAGCTGAAGCTGAAAAGAAGAAATAGATTAAATGAATTTGATAAATATATTTTATCTTTCTTTAATGTCTTTATATCTGGTATAATTTATGTACACTGTATAATGGGAAGCCATCACTCATAACAAAATATTCTGTTATCACTGAACGTAGATGCTTGACACCAAGAAAAATATCAAGCATGTACAAATACCATATGGTGGGTTAAGTAATAGCAGTCGATGAGAAAGGTATAGATTTTATGTAAATGAAGTTGAATATATATGTGTATATAAGTAATATATTCTCTTTCGTCGAATAAACTAAAACCCATATTTTAATCAGATTCTGACTTTATTGTCCTTGTTGGCATAAGTTGTATCGGCGGATGCGGTAGCAGCAATACTGAGAGTAACTAATCGGTTCGATAATTATCGACCTTTTAAGGCAGATTCTGGTTTCAAAAATTTGCCAAGGCTAAGCACGCTTTATTTATGGATTTGCAGTCCCAGAAAGAGGTACGAAAAGATTACCTTGCTGACATTGAACGAAACTTTGGGGGAAAGCTAGATGAGACTTCAAGTTTTATAATTTACAGATGCATACAAAACAACTTGGAACTTTCTAGGAGACCAAAAATTTATAGCACATAAATGGTGTAGACTTCATAATTACTCAAAGAAAGCAGTCAACCATGTTCCCAAGTTAGTTTATATACCTTGAAACTCAAAAAAAGAAGAAAAAATGAGACTAATGGACACACATTTCGACCATTCAGGAAACAAAGAAAAGCAGCAAACGGTCGACAACTTTTTATAAGATTGGTCTCTTGATAATGATAAAGAGAATGATAATTGGGGGTTATGGTCGCAAAGTGGCGTTTCTACTTTTTGACTTCTTTCGATTGTCTTGATCTTCAAGGCTCAATCTGATAGCTTCCCTAACCATTTGGTCCTCAATTTCGTTTATTGTCGGTTCCGGTGACCTTGAAGCCGACGTACTTTCTTCTTGGATGGGTGTTACACTGTTGCTTGTATTTCTCCTTGAACTATGATTGGGGTCGATTAGTCTATTGCTTATATGTATAGCGGTAGCATTTGCTGATCTTCTCATCAATCTTGACCTTTCTTTATTCAACTTAGTTTCCCAATCAGGACGAATAGTATCTGAAGTAATTACAGAGACGTGCGGCTCACTTGCATCCGGTTTTGCCGTGATACACTCCTTATACACGTAGGTATCAGGAGGCATCCCGCCGATGCCAGTTTCACGATCTGTGGGTGGTTGATAGGTGATGCTAAAGTTGGCAGTCGCACAATACGGACAATTTGCTGGTTCAGAAGTGAGAAGGTTGGGGTCCTTTTCATTGTCGTTCGTTGGTGGTTCAGTAGGATCCACTTCATCATGAGGAAAATGGGGATCGGCCCTCTTAATTTGTACAAAGCATTCAGTGCAGATAGGCTGTTGACAACATTTCGAATAATTGAAGGGGGCCGCGAAATAAAGAAAACAAATGGGACACTCTGAACCATTTCTGTAAAGTGTATACTTCAAATCATCGCTTGGAAAATGACAATTTTTCTTTGCCTGGCTATTTTGACTATCTTTAAGGTTAATGGCCTTGTTGCCAAGTTCTCTCATTTCCAATTTTTTCTCCAAGAATGACTCATTCTCATTTTCTTGCCATAAAATTCTTTTCTTATACAGTCTTGCCCTGAATATCTTCGCATGCATTCTCCTTTGTTCCTTTTTGGATAAAGATTTGTCTATTAATTCATTGTATGCTGACTTCCTCAAATTACCTATCGGCACATCCTCAAACTCCTCCAGATTCTCATCAAACGTATCATGTAATGGTAAACCGTCAACAATTTTTATCAACTCATCTCTAGTCCAACTTTCATCGAAATCCTGCAGCGGAGTGTAAAACGGCGCTAACTTCCTTTTGATTATTAAATTTTTAACGACAGTAGTGTCATAGTCTAACTTCTCAAAGGAATAGCAACCAAATGGAGCTAGAAATCCGCCATCTACAGTTTCATTGCACCTTACAACTAATTGCTTGGCATGTGCCTCTTTAGCCAGCTCCTTTTCTCTTGATGTCTTTCTCCTACTGGTGCTGGATATGTTTGAACCAGCTCTTGGACGAGAATTATTGCCATTTAGAATGTTATTGACCAAAGAGGTTGTACGCCTCGCTCTAACCCTTGAAGATACTTCGCCTTCATATTGTTTGGCGGCGGAATCAGATGACGTAGTGTTATTTGATAAATTCGGTCTTGCGTCATTAAAACCGTCTTCTTGATCTATCTTCCCTGGAACATTACCCATGGTTAATTCAGTACTCTAGGCTCTATGTTATATTTGCTGGCGAATCTAGCCCTGAACGCGCCTGAAATTGGAAGCACATTCACTACATGTGTTTTACGATGGGCCTGCGCACTTGCCCCTTTATACTCTAAAAACCTTTTCAGCCTATTTAAGGATATCGTTTACCCGGATGAAGGGAAAAGTGTCATACGAAGAAAATCGTTTTAGTATATCGGAATTTCTTTCTATTCACAATAACTTTGACATTATAGAACGTATACATAAATTTATTGAAGTGAGTTGACGTGACGTCGTTATGTTGATTTTACTGTTTTCTTTCTTTTCAGCTAACGTTATTTTACTATAATATTGATGATATAGTATTAATGACGGTAATAATAATAATAAAAACAGTAATAATAATAATAATAATAATAATAATAATAATAATAATAGTAGTTGTAGTAGTAATGATACTAGTAATATGGGAAGCAAGAATTTTGTGTCTTATTTTACCCCTACATTATTTTTTGTCGAAGCTTTTCCCACTACTCTACTTGGTCTTGGGAAATAACTTTCTTTTTACAGAAGATAATTCATCAGGTGATAAATGTCCTAATTCGACATTGTCATCAAACTCCAGCAGTTTTAAATCAGTGGTAATTTGATTTATTTTACCGTCATCAAGTTTAAGTTCATCGAAGTAGGGGCTACATAAGCATTGTAAAGCATTGAATCTTTCCGAGGGATCATATTTTAAGACGTCAGTCAAAAATTCCACAGTTTGATCATCTTCTTTCTTGAACACACGTGACAATGGTATTGGTTTGATTTGGGGAAACTTATGCTCCATATAATTCGGATTCATGGAGCAAATTTCTTGCTTTGATGGGGTGCCTAAGATCTTGATAATTTCCACCAGTTGGTCTATGCCACTTTCGCCGGGGAACATCGGTTGGCCTAATAATAATTCCGCCATTACACAGCCAGAAGACCATATATCGATTTGGTTGGTGTAATTAGTGGCACCAAAGATCAGCTCCGGCGCCCTATAATACCGCGAGCAAATATAGGAAACATTAGGTTCGGTAGGTTTCAGTTGCTTTGCGCTGCCGAAATCACACAGTCTTAGAGACCAAGTTTCAGGATCTACCAATAAATTTTGTGGTTTGATATCTCTATGACAAACGTTAGCGAAATAATGTAGATAGTTCAATGACTTGAACAATTGGAACATGTAGTATTTTATTTCTAATCTTGACATCGGCGTGCGTTGATGGACAAAATGACGTAATCTTTGGTACAAAGATTGTGGCATGTACTCCAAAATCAAATTCAAATAGATCTCATCCTGAGAATCCCTTTCATAGAAGAAGTATTTTAGGTCTATTATATTTACATGATTGAGCATTTTCATTATTTCCAATTCTCTATTCTTAAAGCGTTTGTCCTGAAGAACTTTTTTAATGGCAACTTTCTCACTCGTCTCTTGAATAACAGTGGCGAATACCACTCCAAAAGAGCCATGCCCAACTACCTCGGTGGTGGGGAATGATATCTGCACGGGATCATTCGGATCTATCGTTGATGGAGGATGGGCGTAGTAAACCTGTTTAGACACTATATTATTGCTGAGGTCCTGAGGGTTGTTGCTTTGAATGTTCATTCTGTGTGTGTCCTAGCTTTCGTGGTCGTATTGCCGTGGTTCGATGTAATGCTATGCCAAGATTGCCCTATGATGTGCGAATGGGACTTCCGTGGTTGGCTAATATGGGAAAAAAGGTGTAAAAATGCAATGCGCCAGAAAGAAAAGAAATTGGGACAATGTAACTGACCGATTGGCGATAAATTGTTGGCCTCACTACCTCTCCTTCTCCTGTTGGATCTACGATGGACCCGTGTTTTGTAACCCGCAAGCCTGCAGAACCCCTTGGTACTATTATTATCCGGAATGAGTAAAAGCCACGAGCATTAATGGCCTGCGGGTAATGAGCTATCACATTATAAATATTGACATTTAGTTAAAGTTCATATATACTGCAGGCGTCTTCGATGTTTATTGAGGAAAATGGCAGGACTCCACCAGCCGGTCACGCAAGTCTTCGATCCCTTCTCCGGTGATGCCGCTGCATTGAACGACGGCTATTCGGATGTCAGGCTTGAACAGACTCTTCAGTTCAAGCTCCACCAACTTCTGTCTTCGACACAGTTCGGATTTATCCTCAACCAGATCGGTCTTGTTCAACGCAATGATAACTGCGCACTGGTATCCTATCCGGTTTTCGTCTCTATTGATCAGTTCCCTTAACTCTCGGATGGTTTCACCAAAGCGCATCAAAAGACTCACATCTATACACCATATCATCACTTGTGTCTTGTCAAAGTAGTTATCCCAAAACTGCCTTAACGTCCTCTGTCCGCCAATGTCCCATAACGATACCATTACGTCCCGTGTCACCAGGCTATGTATTTGGAACCCCACAGTGGGCATTATGCCATTGACTTTCTGCTCATCCTCGGGCAACAATTTGTTTACTATCGTTGACTTTCCCGAGTTGTCAAGCCCTAAAATCAGGCACCGGATCTCTCTGTCTTTGAGTTTCTGTTTCCTAATAATACTCAGCAGCCCCATGTATTCTTGTTGTCCTTGTTCTTTGAGTTCCCTTCTTTTCACCTACATAAAGTATCATTGGATTTTTAGATTTTGCCATGGAAACGGGCTAAAAAACAATAGTAATAGTACAATAATAAAATAAACGGTGAATGACTTGACTCCCAGATCAAAATACATGCTAAGGAAGTATACCGCCTAGTTGTAGGTTTTACTTGATCAGCCATGCCAAGAAAATCCATAGTGCAGATAAAAAGATCTGAGGTGAAGCGAAAACGAAGTGGTGTTGCCAGTACTGTTAATGATAGAACCCATCATAAAACCTCACATACATCCATCAAAAGACAAAGGACTTTGACAGAATTTAATATTCCCACTTCATCAAACTTGCCTATTCGCTCCAGTTCGTATCCATTCGAAAGGTTTAATCATTCCGCATCGAACACTAGTATAGAGCCAGTAGTTATTGATGACAATGATGAAAACAGCATTTGCCTTGACGATACAGGGGAAGTTGAAATAATTGTAGACACAGAGGAGGAAGACCTAGTCAGCTTGCATGAAGATCAATATATTGGGACGGATATCCGGACGGAAGATCGAATTATGACCGAGCTTGAAGAGCAAATAAACGTCGAAATATCTGCAGATGTTATTGAATGTCCTATTTGCTCGCTGAATCTCTCCCATTTAGAGCTATACGAAAGAGAGACACACTGTGAAATTTGTGTAGACAGTGGACACGACAATAACAATAAGGGGACTTGCAAAAAGGGTGGTAAGATTTCTATCTCTAATCCACCATCTCCAACAAAACCGAAGAGGGATTCGGCTTCATTAAGGAGACCAATGAGGACTAAACCTGACTTACCAAGTTTCAAAAAAATTAGGTTTGACAATAACCACGAAATAGTTGTTGATGGCTTCAACTATAGAGCCAGTGAGACCATTTCGCAATACTTTCTTTCACATTTCCATTCCGATCATTATATGGGACTTAAAAAATCATGGAACAATCCTGATGAGAATCCGGTCAAAAAGATACTGTACTGTTCTAAAATCACTGCAATCTTAGTAAATCTAAAATTCAAAATACCCATGGATGAGATCCAAATCTTACCAATGAATAAGCGATTTTGGATAACGGATGTGATTTCAGTCGTTACATTGGACGCTAATCACTGCCCTGGTGCAATAATAATGCTTTTCCAAGAGTTTTCGGCAAATCAGCGTGATAGGCCCATAAGACAAATTTTACATACGGGAGACTTTCGAAGCAATGCTCAAATGATAAGAACAATTCAGGAATGGTTGGCGGAGACGGCGAGTCATACCATTGATCAAGTTTATTTAGATACGACATATCTCACCATGGGATATAATTTTCCTTCACAGCATTCTGTATGCACTACTGTGGCAGAATTTACATTGCAGCTACTGGAACAAGGTAAGAACAAGACGTTTGGTGATTCACAAAGGAACTTATTCCACTTTCGAAAAAAAATGACACTGGCATCTCAACGTCACAAATTTTTATTTCTCGTGGGGACGTATACTATTGGAAAAGAAAAGTTAGCCATCAGAATTTGTGAACTGTTAAAAACTAAATTATTTGTTACGCCAAATTCCGTGAAATTTTCGATGATCCAAACGGTTTTGCAAAACAATGAAAACGAGGATGACGAATGGGACGAAAGCTTACTCACCGACAACATGAGTGAATCGTTTGTACATTTGGTACCCATTAGAGTCTTGAAAAGTCAAGAAACTATCGAAGTATATCTGAAAAGTTTAAAAGGATTGGAAGCAGATTGCTTGAAAGATGTCGACGATGTTATTGGGTTCATACCCACGGGGTGGAGTCATAATTTTGGTTTAAAACATCAAAAAAATAACGATAATGATAATGATAAAGAAATGGATAATAATGCTGGATATTGTTTAAAATTGATGAAGAGTGAGGGGGATGATGACGGAAACAAATTTGATGTTTCAAGTATATTGAGGCAGTACAAAAAATACAACAAATTTCAAGTTTTTAATGTCCCGTATTCTGAACACAGTAGCTTCGACGATTTAGTCAAATTTGGTTGCAAGTTGAAGTGGTCCGAAATTGTATCTACTGTTAACTTGAACAATTTATGGAAGGTGAAATATATGACAAATTGGTTCGAATGTTGGGAAAACGTTAGGAAAACGTTAGGAAAACGTGGGCGGCTAAATAATACAAAAGAATATAATAGAGGGGAATAAAGTACGTGTTGGATGCACGCATGTATGTAGATATAAATATAAATGTGTGTCTTATACTATTGAAGTATTGCTATTGCAATATTGTGTTATATTCCGAATCTAGCGTTTGATCATTATCCATATCATGAATGAACCTGTTGGGGATGGTAATAAAATCGGGAATTCTGCGATCGTTGGCCAAATCAACAGCTCTTCTGTATCTTAATAGTAGATTGCTGCTTTTTGATCCGAATTTCTTGGTGACCTTCCTGTAAAATAAGCCACAGGCATTGCATAAGGTTCTGGTACCATACGGACCCTTTCTCCATTCTGGTGTTTCAGTTTCCCCACAATGGAAACAAAATTCAATTATTTTTTTGGCATCGGGGTCCTTTTCACGGTTGCTTGCGGATGGGAGTGAAGTTGAAACGGTAGCGACGCTGGAATTGGAATTGTTGATGAAATGGCTAGAAGTAGTTAGCGTAGGCTGTCTTTGGATAGCTCTTGGTCTGCCTCTGTTATTCTTTTTCTTTGAATTCGCACTGGAGGTGGCCATGCTCTTCAACTGTGTTTGCACAGTCGGAGATAAGATGGTGCTTGGTAGGTAGGTTATTGAATTGAAGGAGGTCGTTGAGACATTCTTCTTTGCATCACCAGACTGGTCTTGTCCTGGAACCTGTAACTTTTGAAGGGGCACGGAACCGGCCGTGGGAGAAGAGGAGGAGGAGGAAGAAGAGGGTAGAAAAGTGTGACGGTGGTATAATGGATCATGCGCAATGCTAGGTTTTACTTCTGAATCTGAAGAATGTCTTTTATTGTCATAAGTGGCAGGAGGATGTTGGGTGGAGATAGAGTTAGTTAGTTCCTGTAAGGAAGGTAACTTTATTTTATTAGATGGCGGTGAGGTGTTCTCATTTTCGGAATTCTGTTGCATCTCCTGTTTCTGCTGCCGCTCTTGTCGTTCTTTTTGCTGTCTATCATTGAGTAAACAAGTCAAACGGTTTTCAATGGCTGTGATATGATTTTGAAGGGAGTAAAAATTCTGGGTAGCAATACTCTGCTTAAAATGGGTGGAATTAGACAAAGATTTCAGTTTAGCTAATTCATCAATGGTAGATTGAATGTCTGAATTGTTTGGTGTGGAAGTGAGTGCGTTGTTTTCGAAATTTTTGAAGAAGGGAACCACCTCGTTAAGCTCGCGACGGTAACGTTCGTCAACATTATCCAACACCCCATTATCATTCGAATCCACAGGTTTATCGCTATCACTGTTATATTTACTATTATTATTACTATTATTGGTGTGGTTGTAGGCTGGTACTTGTTGGAAATGAGTATTATGAGCAACAGGAACATGCATTTGAGGATGAATATTATTTAGTTGGAAATGAGAAATGTTGGGCGGCATATGAGGATCCGGTATAATACTGACTAACCGTTGAGGAGCGGAGGGAACTTGGTGTATATTTCTATAAAGTGAATTGTCAGGCATTTGAGTATTAGCAGCGTGAAGAGCAGGGCTAGCGTTATTATTATTAAGATGATGGTAGTAGTAGGCGTAATTGTTGCTTACAGGGTTTATATGACCATTATAATGCTGCACGGGCAATCGAGGATTTATAGTTACATTAGATTGCAGAGGATCTACTCTCGGAGCAGAATGATCAAATACAAACTGCGGAGGACCGTATTGGAACCGGGACAGAGGTTGTGGCTGCTGAGGGAAGGGGTAAACATTTGGGGCCTGCATCTCGGTGAATTTATTTTGAGACAAGTTGTAAAAGCCCTTTCTTTACTAGGGGTGAGAACAAAAAAGACGTTGAAGCAAAGATGAAATTACTATACGGTGGAAAAACAAGATTTCGAGAACTTGAACAAGAAGAGAGAGGAGTTCCGCGAGTGGAAGTAAAGCAAGAAGAACAGGAAATCCTCCTTCAATATATACAAAGACATAGGAAAAGTGAAACTCTAGAAAAGTATGTTTTTTATACAAGATTGCCGAGACGAAGGGGAAGGAAAGATAACCGAATTTC
Organism: Saccharomyces kudriavzevii IFO 1802; assembly: GCF_947243775.1. Taxonomy (NCBI): domain Eukaryota; kingdom Fungi; phylum Ascomycota; class Saccharomycetes; order Saccharomycetales; family Saccharomycetaceae; genus Saccharomyces; species Saccharomyces kudriavzevii. Next base: position 523,649 of record NC_079284.1, on the reverse strand, counting down.
TTTGATGCAATAGCAAGCGCATCAGCAATTAAACAAAGTTAGGAAATTAGCTTGTAAACCTTATATTTCAAAATATCCGTTGAGTTTTAGCTTTGGATAGTTCCGCGCCGGGGCCCACGCAGTGAAAATCAGCGGGAACCGGAAAAACCTCCATCCGGAACCTCCGGTTGGGGAAGGCCATTGAGCGAAACTTTATCTCAGATAAGGGCGTGTACAGAAGAATGTGAAACGGTGCTGGCGAGTTGAAGTCACCGTTACACTATCTCCAACTCTGCAGGGTACAGTGCGCCCGATCGTGCATCTCCTTTGGTCTGGACCAAACTGGCGCGGCGACTGACGTAGCGATGATACCACTAATGGACGCGTAGCGGCACGGGAGACCCGCGGCGCTGCCGATTTCGGTGACGTGGCCATGACTCAACAAAAATAAATAACGGAAAAACCAAAATTAGTTCTCCTTCTTGATGCTGCTCCTGCGCATTTCCCCTTGCGCTCCTTTTTTCCCGTTTAATTTTTCTATTTTGTTTTTCGCTCGGCTTGGGCTTGTGTACGGCCCTTTTTGGGATCCCGGAGTTTACTGAATGCTGTCCGGATCCGCTCCGAGTGAATGGGAATCTCCCCCATTGTGTTGCTGTTTATCACTATCAATGTCGATCTCGGTTTCCCTGACTCTGCCCGCTTCCCGGTTCGTTGCAGGAGATATTTTTGGTGTGCATCGTTTTTCTTATGGGTAATATGAATTACTGTCAATTGAGTGTAAGTATGGGGAAGTGAATGTAAGGTATCAGCCGGACGAGAAAGTGTCTCTCTCTGATAGCAATTAAAAATGACTATATCTACTCTTGGTAACGATTCCGGCAAGCGCAGTGCTGGCAGCAAGAATGGTGCGACGGACTTGACGTATGGGAAGAAGTGTTTCACCCGGGAGGAATGGAAGGAGCAGGTAGCCAAGTATTCGGCCATGGGCGAGCTATACGCGAACAAGACCATACATTATCCGCTGAAGATTCAGCCCAACAGTATCGGCGGCGCTGAGGGTGAGGGCTTCTCCACCATACAGACCACTCCGATAGAGCCCACCCTACCCCGGCTCCTGCTCAACTACTTTGTCTCCATGGCCTATGAAGATTCGAGCGTCAGAATGGCCAAGGAGCTCGGGTTCATACGCAACAACAAGGACATTGCGCTTTTCAATGACTTGTACAAGATCAAAGAGCGTTTCCATATCAAACGCCTGATCAAACTGGGTCACATCAACAAGGCAATGGACGAGATAAACTCGATCTTTGGGTTGGAGGTGCTGGAAGAGACTTTCAACGCCACGAGAAATGATGCGGATAGGACGGAGAAACAGCAGCAGCAGCAGCAATTTGATATAGATGGAGACCTGCATTTTAAATTGCTGCTGCTCAATTTGATCGAAATGATAAGGAACCATCATCAGCAAAAGGACGTGTCCGGAGATTCGAACGACTTTATACTCAATCTGATTGAGTATTCTCAGAAGAAACTTGCCGTGAAGGCCTCGTCCAATATCAAAAAAATGCAAGAATTAGAGCTAGCGATGACTTTGTTACTTTTCCCTCTGTCTGATGCGACGATCGACAATGACAGCATTAAACTGCCCAAGTCCCTACAGAATCTGTACTCGATATCTTTAAGATCCAAGATAGCTAATTTGGTCAATGAGAAATTGCTAAAGTTTATTCATCCAAAGATTCAATTCGAGATCAGTCACAATAACTCCAAGTTCTCTGACCTGTTGAACTCCGATAAAAAGATTATTACACAGAACTTCACGGTGTACAACAACGATCTCGTCAATGGCTCGAACGGCACGAAGATAAATCACATTTCTTCCGACCAGCCAATCAACGAAAAAATGGCAAGCAACGAGGCCGCGAGTGCTGGTAATCCAGTTTGGCTGAAACAAAGGGACGGGAATGTTGATACAAGTTCAACCGCGACAATTTTCCAAAACTTAGAAAATAAAAACTATTGGAACCAAACATCAGAATTGTTGACCTCTTCAGATGCGAAAACAAAAGACTCACAACAGTTTAACAACTACTATTCTTCTGAATTCCCCTATGAGCCAAGATTGACGCAAATAATGAAGTTGTGGTCCTGGTGTGAAAATCAACTTCATCACAACCAAATAGGTGTGCCCAGGGTGGAAAATTAAGCTGCACAAAGTATATATATATATATAAATACACATTACAGTAACTAGTTGTTTTCTTTTTCTTTTTGTGAAGTTTTTCATAGTATAAATTCACATTTTATTGTGTTACCTGTATCAATCTTCAAGAAACACAATTGGACATCATCAATATTCAATGGCAGTAGTTCATCTTTATGGTTATAAATTTTGACGCCATTCGAAATTGTGAACTTTCTTGCTTCATCGCCACCCTTATTTCTTATTACATCACGATATATTTCGCAGTCTTTGAAATAATGATATAGTCTCACTCTCAATACACGCAAGGTAGTGCCAAATTCCGGTCTTTTTTCGTTTTCGTAATCTTCCGGTGAGAATTCCACATGGAATTTTAACGGGGAAGATAAAATTTCCTTGCCATCTACAATAACATTGCAATTAACATCTAGCTCTGACACAAATACAGGCTTTGCAAAAAATTTATCGCGATCTTCGAACTCCTCGATGACAATCCCGCTTTTTTCGTCTTTATATTCTTTGCCGTGGTATTCATCACTCACTAGCATCCTATGAAGCTTCAAGCTTTCATCGATCCTTCCCCGCTCTAGTTCTTCAGATGTGTTTTTTTGTAAAAGGCTCATTTCAATGGTTATGTACAGCTCATTGAAAAATGCAAGAGTACCGACCACTATTAAAAAAAGAGTAATTCTACCACTTATTCGATCGTGAATGAATTGATGAACATATGGTAGCTCCTGTAGTTTATTTATTAGTTTTGATTCCAGCTCTAAATACCTATTCTTCAAAGACATGTTGTTCTGTATGATTCTCCTCTTGTTTTGTCGTTGCACTCTAAAACACTTTCATGTACAATTTATATCGAAAATTTCATATACATATATATATTATATCCATCTTCTGTGAGATCTCATTTTTAAAAGGCTTTACTTTTTTTTTTTTGAGAAACCCTACTTAAACGAGCTTGTTCTTTCTTGCTTAGCGATATTACCGAAATTCGGGTTTACTTTCTATTTACTTTCGGGGCTAATGTCAGAGGATAATCTGAAAAAAGGGTTCACTTTTCGAACATTTTACTGAGGACTGTTTCAACCTTATTAACCTTTTTATCCAATATTTCAACCTCCAAAATGTACTTTGTTAGTATTTTTTCTAGGATGTCAATCCTGTTAAAAACTTATACATACCCATTTCATAAATTCTTCGTCCTTCAACTTCTCCTTGATTAGCCGCTTAGATATTTTTCTTGATGCATTTCTGTAAGTCTTTGCGACGCCCATCATAACCTCTTGAGTTAAAGCGCTGTCTGCCTCCTTTCTGTTATTTGAACCACTCGATGATATTTTTGTATTTCTTTGAGATATATTTGCATTCTCCGTTTCTTGGGAACCGCTTAGCTTATTGTCGACCTTTTCCCTGTTACTGGCATCTTGTTTCGTTACATTTTGTCCTTCTATATTGCGTCTCATTGCCGGTGTTGTGACTAAACCAGTGCCCTCAATGTTTTCTTCCTTTTCTAGGTCCTCCCTTGGTAAATTAACGAGGTGAGATAAGTTAGTATTGCACGAGGTAATGTCCTTTCCCAAAGGTAAATCAACAGAGATAGGTGTGTTCTTTTTTTCCCTTGCTGCATCAGAGGAACAATTAGTAACGTTTGGCAGGCCTTGAGGAGCCTCTGCTAACTTCACACTCAGTTGCTCAGGTCGACTTGGAACAGCTTGACTAGCCAATGGGGTATTGAAGTCCTGTGAAAACTGCTCCACACTTACATCTGCGTTTGGAAAGCTTTGTTGAACCATTGAAAAATTACGGTGTGGTAAAGTTCTATTTGGACGATTGCTTAGTTCTCTCTCCGATTCTTCCTGGTAACGTTGACTGAAGTCCATTATCATATTTTGCGTTTGAAATTGTGTGTTGAAATTCGAATAAGTGCCAAGATTATTATCTTCACTGACCTCAGCTCTCTTATTGTTACTATTGTCCAATACCTGGTTTTTTATGGTATTTTGAGCTATTGAAGTCTTGGCTGTTCTCATAATGAAATTAAGATTTCTCAAGCAAACGACAATCCGGTTAAATTCAAGATCACTTGGTAAAATTATCTGAAATCTTCTCAACATTTTAGGTCCATATTCTTCGGAAATGTACTTACATGAGATTATAGGGCATTTGGATGAAAATTGTATCAAATCATGGTTATTTCCTAGCGGCAGCCGAATATGTTCTAGGAGAGTTGAATTATTAAGAATCACATGAATAACAACTTGTCCCGAGTCCTCTAGTAGAATTTGAAATTGGAGAGTACAGTTGGTTGAAAGATGTTGCCATTTATCTAACTGAGGAGGTTCCAGTAGGGAATAAAACCCTTTTGGAGCGATAGGAGGAACTGTGTATTTGGAGTATTTCTTGATTATAACTGAACAATATTCGTACATTGGATTCTTCCTTACTTGGGCCCTTGGTTGGTTCGAGTTAAAAATCTGTTAGCAATTGCTTTTGCTGCTTTTTGTAGGTTAGCCGCCCAACCCATAACGGAAGTCACTATAGGCAAAAAGCCAATACTCGAAATTTCAAAGTTATCCCGCCTTTAAGAACTCATAAAATGGCACATGGGTGCGTTAACTTCTGTTACAATCTTGTACTTGTCATAAAATGCCAACGGGTATTTGATCAATGCTCTTAGTGGAATCTTGTTTATTTGCTAGAACTCTTAACTTCAGTGTTCAATTGGTTGAAAAGTATTTAAAAAGACATTTTAAATTTAGGTTAGGAATCGCCATTTTTAAGATAATTCAATCTTGTAATAATATAAAAGGAAAAAGCACAATTGGATTGAAAGATAAAAAACAATAAAAAGGCAAACATATAGGTAACAGAACTATTTAACGGTTGATCACAGAACCTTCACTAATAAAATTCCTAGGTTGCATCAGAATTTCATTCTCTGTCACTATGGTGTATTTTTATGAATCAAAACCAACTGAGTATTCAATATCCCACCAAATCGTAACCGGTAAGGATAAATTTGAAAATGACTTGCTCATCAAATGGAGCTACAAAGAGTTAAATTACGTTTGGTTTCATGCTGATAAGTTCTCGAGCGGCCATATTTATTTAAAGCTACATTCAAATGAAAAAACAATCGATGATGTACCGCAAGAAGTGATAAATGACTGCTTACAACTGTGCAAATCGGAATCTATTCAAGGAAATAAAATGCCGCAATGTACTATCTTAATAACCCCCTGGCACAACTTGAGAAAAAACAAATATATGGAGCCTGGTGAAGTATCATTTAAATCTCTAAGACAGTGTAGGAAAATGGAATGCGGGGGGAGGGACAATAAAATACTGAACAGACTGGCCAAGACAAGAGTAGAGCTATTTGATAACGTGGAGGCTACACTTAATGAGGCAAAGAAGACCAAAAATGGTGAGTTTTTTGTAAACCATATTGAGTCTAATAGACTTAATCTTATTGATGAAGAAAACCAGAGAAAACTAGCGAAAAAGAACCAGAAGAAGAAAAACAAACAACAAAAGGACGAGTTTATCGATGATGCTCAGCTGGAAACTTAATATAGTCTATAAGCTACATAGGCAAAGCACAAAATACAATGTTTACCTCTCTCATTGTCTTGATGATCACGTTTCTTTTTTCGTTCGAGCCATGAAAAATTTTCTTTCACCATGCGAAAATACTGAAAGCAAAACGCAATTTGAAATAGCGATGAGATGCCCATCTTCATAAAGGGATTGTATTGTTTGAATCAGTAAGTAGATAGTCATATAACCAACAGTCTGTTTCGTATCCAAATAAGGAAGCAGCGTCATTATGTCAAAAAGGTCTATTGAAATCGACGAGCCAGATAGAGTTGTCTCTGCCAAGACGCAATCTCATTCTGTTCCTACCGTTGCTACATCCGAAGAGCAAGATGCTCCCATGAATGAGTTGGAAGACCAATTGAGTGACGAGTGTGATAGTGATGGTGAAATCATTGAAATTGACGGTGATGATGATATTATTGACGAAGATGACCTCAAGAAAAAGCAAGAAGAAGCGGAAACTCTAGTACAAAAGGACCAATCCGAGGGCAATGAAGAGAATGTTCAAGAGCTATATTTACCTCATATGTCTCGTCCGTTGGGCCCAGATGAAGTTCTTGAGGCCGATCCCTCTGTTTATGAAATGCTACATAATGTCAATATGCCTTGGCCATGTTTAACATTAGATGTCATTCCGGATACGTTGGGTTCTGAACGTAGAAACTATCCACAGTCGATTTTACTAGCTACGGCCACGCAATCTTCCAGGAAAAGAGAAAATGAATTAATGGTTTTGGCACTTTCCAATCTAACAAAGACTCTTCTAAAAGATGATAACGAAGAAGATGATGATGAAGAGGAGGAAGATGATGTGGATGCAGTTATTGAAAATGAAAATATGCCACTAAAAGATACAACTAATAGACTAAAAGTATCTCCATTTGCTGCTTCTAATCAAGAAGTGCTAACTGCCACAATGAGTGAAAATGGGGATGTTTACATATACGATTTGGCTCCGCAAAGTAAAGCTTTTTCTACACCAGGTTATCAGATCTCAAAGTCGGCCAAAAGACCTATTCATACTGTTAAAAGTCATGGGAATGTTGAAGGCTATGGGTTAGATTGGTCACCATTGATCAAGACCGGCGCTTTATTGTCAGGCGATTGTTCGGGTCAAATATATTTCACACAAAGGCACACCTCAAGATGGGTGACCGATAAACAACCCTTCACTGTTTCAAACAATAAGTCCATAGAAGACATTCAATGGTCCCGGACGGAATCCACTGTTTTTGCAACAGCCGGTTGCGATGGATATATAAGGATTTGGGACACAAGATCAAAAAAACATAAGCCAGCTATCTCTGTGAAAGCTTCCAACACCGACGTAAATGTGATAAGTTGGAGTGACAAGATCGGCTATTTGCTCGCAAGTGGTGATGATAACGGTACCTGGGGAGTTTGGGATTTGAGACAGTTCACACCAAGCAATGCTGATACTGTTCAACCAGTTGCTCAATATGATTTCCATAAGGGTGCCATTACTTCTATCGCATTTAACCCATTAGATGAGTCTATTGTTGCAGTGGGTTCAGAAGATAATACTGTAACCCTATGGGATCTATCTGTGGAGGCTGATGATGAAGAAATCAAACAACAAACCGCTGAAACAAAGGAGTTACAGGAGATTCCCCCACAGTTATTATTTGTGCATTGGCAAAAGGAAGTTAAAGATGTCAAATGGCATAAACAGATTCCAGGTTGTTTAGTAAGTACCGGTACTGACGGGTTGAACGTTTGGAAAACAATCAGTGTCTAAGTATGTAATTCATAAATCATACATTTACACATAAGAAACTATTAATACACAAATCCATCACAACTCATAACTGATGTTATTAGCAAATACCTTCTATAATATGTAATCGTCACTGAAACAGTTCAGCGTTCAAAGAAAATAGTTCTTCTAAAACCTCAAAGTTCGAGACAACGTATTTCCTTTCACTCAATTGTACCGTGTCCTTTTGTTTAGTACTTGCTTCCCAAGTCTTCATGGAATGATTATCTATTTTATCAATTGATAGCTTATATTCGTCCCTGGATGCTTTGCCAACTGACTCTGATAGGTATCCATATTTATCGCTTCTATCCAGCAGTATACCAGTCCAACCAGCAGCTTGTGCCCCTTCAAGATCGTTTTTCAATTCATCCCCAATATGGAAGGAATGCTGGAGAATTTCTTCCCTGGAGTACATTTTCAGCAAATGAGAATTTTTACGTATAATATCGTCAAGCGCATATTGAAACATTGCTCTATCAGGTTTAATCAGGTCAAGCTCATATGACAAATAAATACTATCGGCAAAAGTTTCATACAACCCGATATTCTTTAATAACTTGTAAAAGGTTGGATCAGTATTGCTTATTATTCCCAAAATAATATTTGGGTATCTGGACTTTAGGTTGCTTAAGAACTCTATCAAATCCGGATAAACGAAATATGAATCAAAGCCCTCAAACCGCATTAATATTTCATCTATCATTTCATCGGGAATTTCAATTGGTACAAAGACGTTCCTTATCAAAAGGGACCACCATTCTTCAGGTTTGATGTTGGAATGTTTTCCATATTGAGGATAATCTTCCTTTAGTTTCTTGAAAACATGTGGGAAGTTCTTTGTCAATGTTGAAGGAGTAGTCTTGATACCGTATTTACGTCCAACTATACAATATTGCTCCATCACCGGAAGCTTTGTAGCATATAATGTATTATACGCATCAAAAGTAACAATCAAGGGCTTTGCTACCCTAAAGGTATCATTCCACGCATTTATAGGTATTCTTTTCGGATAAGTCATTTATCCAATATGCTTTATCTTTTGGAAAGTTGTTATAATATCCTTCACAATACGCCAATCTACTGAAATGTCGCTTTTTTTTTTCTTTTCACCTTGCCCTATTTTGACTTGATTACGAACCAACCATTAGTTGATAGTTTTTACCGGTTAAGGAGAACACAAAAGGCGACTTTTGGTTTCTTTAGTATTATACTATTGATTTACAGATATTTATTATACATTGAAGTTGTACGTGGACATTACGGGTGACAATCTCTACATCAGAATATCTTATGTTCAGTTGTTGAAAAAGAGATCATTCTTAGCAAAGCAATAAGCGTCTGTGATTTCGATCGCCTCGTAAGTACCCTGCAAGCTTGTAACTACCTTGTATTCATTGGAATATATATCAGTGACCTTATGTGTTTCAACAACCTGCGATCTTTTTTTGCCGTGTTTGCCATCCGTTTCTTCTGTCCTTACATAAGTTAAAGAGAACGGTGGCGTACCTTCGAATGAAAAGATGACTTCAGCCTGGTCACCTTCGCGAATGTCTTCAGTGACGTAATTTCCTTGAGAAACAGTAACGGAGGGAATTGGATGTATATTCAGGGATAAATCATCAAATTCATTCTTCAATCCAGGCTTCGTGAAGTCGACAATACATTGTGATGACGAATCCTGTAGAGAAGTAATGGATATAACGCCCGGTTCAGATGCCAATCTCACAAATTGGGAGCTGCGTTCTTTAGACTTCAATGGAACACCATTAAACTCATACTTAATCATGAACGGTGCTACACCATTTAATTGATACGCGACGTAGTCACCGACACAATACTCAGTAGAAGGATCTAGTATATGTATCTTGGGCGCATCGGTAATAGATACGAGGATTTGATTACGAGGCCCAGAAATAACATTGCTCATACATCCATTTGCGTCAACAACAGAATCTATTATTATGGCATGATTACCTAACTTCATGCCTTCATACAACTTTTCGAAGGAAAAGTTTTCCGAGTCAATGCTATCGATAGTATATTGATCCGTTCTACTTGTACTCTCGTGGTAAACGCTAAAAGTAACTGAAAATGGACTTTCACCTTGCAAAAATTTCAGATTAATTGGTTCTAAAAATGATATTTGGCCTACATTTGCAGCACATGCGCGCATGGTCTTACCTCCATCCGCAAAAACAACATCTGGAATAGGATGCACGGTCTGTTTGATCACGAGTTCTGACTGATACTCTTCAGAGTGTGTGTCAGTTTCACCATAATTGTCATCATAAATGGCTTTAATAGTAGTTATATACTCTCCAGGAATTTGATTGGGCAATTTTAAAGAGGCGTATTTGGTTGCCACCTGAATCTTTTTTGTGGAAATATGACCATTAGGAGCCATCAAATCGTATTCTAATACGAACGGCGGCGAGCCAAATAATGCCAAATCAACAGTACCCTCCATTCCTTGACAAACATCTTCCTTGGCAAATAAATTACTCGTTAGTCTATTGACGTGATGGTTATTCTGGACAGCAAAGCTTGGTCTCTCTAAGAAAGATACATTATAAACACTGTTTTCGTTGGTTATTTTACCTTGGCAACTTGAGTCGCGCATATCAACCAGTTGGTAAAGTCCTTCTCTAGTCACTCTCAAGGCTGGTTTGTAGCTGTTCTGGAATTTATTTTCAAATTCTTTGAGAACTTTTCCATTGTAATCCATGTGTTTAAATTTAACGGCAAATGGCCCCTCTCCACTTAGTTTGAGCGGTATTTCAGTAACAGAGCCATGCTTAATTTTGACTTCTTTGACAGGTTCGAAAAAATTGAATGTGGCGGATGGAATATCTCTTCTTACCTTTATTCTAGCATCCGGTTGGCTGAGACCGACTAAACAGCCAGAAGAATCTTTGATAGAAACTAGAGATAAAATGTAGTCACCACCGGTGGTGAAGTCAGGAGTTTTAATGACATATTCATTGATTTTAATATCTTCAACTTCAAAAGTATTTCTTTTGCTTGAAAATGTTTCTATGATGTCATACGTTAATGTGAAAGGACCTTGACCTTTTAGAGCTACAGGAACACTGCTATGGTCACCCAAGCAAAGCTTCAAATCATGGTGGAGTTTCAGTGCTGCACTTGGCTTCACTCTCATTGAAGTCTTAAAGGTGTAATCTCTAACCGGTTCTAGTTTGATTGGTTCCGTAAACAGCTTATTAGAGACATTGTCAAATACGATTTCATAGTTACCTTCTTTGGACGGACTATAACTAAAATGATTTCTGGTACCTTCGGAGGTATATCTTTTTGCGTCATATAGCTTTCTTTCACCGTTTTCAAGTTTATAGATCTTAGTATTATAATAGTAGGGTGGAGCACCGGTAAAAGATAACTCGAAATTTAATCCTACTTGTCCAACACATTGGTCCAAGATTGGAAATGATTTAACTTCCATAGTAGGTGCGACTGGCATAGTCACTATAACATTTGATTTGCCAACAATTACACCAGAACAGAACTTGGATTCGACGTATTCTAAATTATACGTCCCTGGAAGATCAGCCTGAAACACTTTAGTCAAAGAATCTGTGGTGATATTCATGTCTTTTTTAGATTTGTCTTGGGCGTCAACATAGGACAAACTAATAACATACGGAATATCTGAAGCCCAGCTTTTGATTTCTTCCAATACAATAGCGATTGATCTTTTTGTAGGTGATTTAGAATCAAATCGCTCTTCTAGAGCTGCACGTGGAATCCCGTGAACATTGAAATCATAGGATAAGCCATGACGTTTTTTTAATTCCTCAGGGAAATCTGTAAAATCCACCACATTTCCCAAGCCATCAATCAACTTATCAATTTTATATGCATACTTACCGTCTTGGGTAATTGAAGAGTCTAAATTTATATTAACAGGCTGATTTCTGCCCCATTTTAGATCGTTCAATTCATCTTGGGTAAAGCTTTGTTTGGGTTTACTTGATTGTAAGGGTGACTCAAAATATTCTGGCTGCAAGCTGGAGTCTACATAGGAAAATGCCTGACCATTCACAATCTTAGAATAGGCTAACCTCATTGGAGGCACACCTTGAATTTCAAGAGATACATTATCCGAGTCACCAATACATCTATCATTGCTCCCGGTTCCGGTAATTGAAGCACTTGGACAGTAAGAGACAATCAGGTGAGATTGGTAAATTTTTAAATTTAATTTTTTGGAGTCAACAATTTTCTTGATTTGATAGAATCCAATGTCATTAAGAGTCAAACTTAAATAACGAATTGTGCTATCTTCTTCGAAGTCTTTCTTATTAGTTTTTAAAACTGTGTTTTCTTTCTTCAGTAAGATCTTGGGGTTGTTGATAACTTTGAAGTCTTTCTTAGTCAAAGAACGTTGCTCTGCTACATTCGTGTAGAGATCCCTGTATTCAAGCTCGATATAATCAATTTCTTCAGTCGAATTTATTCTAATGGGCACGTCAACAGAGTTAAATTTAAAAAGGTTGGTATCCATTGGCAAACAATATGATTCGTGCAAAGGATTGAACATGGCAGTGTTTTCAGGTAGGATCTTAATTGTTAGAGCACCTTTAAAATGGGCGGAAGAATCAACAATACGACGATGATCAATGGATGTGCCTGTTACACTCAATTCCTTCGTATGAAGTTTCCGCCAGGTGGTCATGATCAATGAAATCAGAATGAGCTCACGATCGCTTGATATAAAAATGTTCAATGCCGTCATGGTTAAGATTTGAAGATACACCATCCATGGTCTAAATATCAGTTTTGGAATATTAAACGATGGCAAAACATACAGGAATAAGGATTCTATAATGAAATATTTGGACACGAAATTAAATCGATAATTTTTAAACAGCAAACCCGTCAGCGGTAATCCGGATTTTAGTATAACCAGATCATATATTTTATAACATTGAATCATTAAGAACAGTATTACGGCAAAGGTCCTTTGTTTGGAGATTTCTAGAACGTCAGTTGATATTAGAGGCAACGAATTAATATTGACCTTTTTATCGTCGCTAATGTAGCGGTCTTTGCTGTAACGTTCTGGTGTCTTAGAGTTTTCATCCCTCAAATTACTACTTTTGAAATCCTCCAATTTTCTTGAACGTGGAGGTCGAATTTCTTCGCTAGTTTCGCTGTCGTTGTATTGGAAACGTCGTGTACTTCTTGTACTGGAACGATCATTGTATGATGGATGTGCTGATCCTGAAGCAGAATTGCCCATCCAATGGTTCCCTCGCGGAGTATCGTTAAACACATTATATCTGTGCTCCATTATACGCGCCTTCTGATGGAATTACTTAGTAGAATGAACCTCTTGTTCGTCTTAAATTGATTCGATGAGTTTCTTCTTATTACTGCCTAAATTAACTCTTAATCTTGTTCCATAGAAAAAAATAAGTTCGTGCCAAGTGTTCAAATACGTATAAAGTTATAATATTATGACGCCTTTTGCCGCTAAACTAAAACCGATCTTATGGGGGCTAGTACTATATATTTAACACTACTTAAAATACAATAACGGTCAGTATATTCTTTCTGTATGTCGTTATATACTGATGCAATTGTGCTGTGATGCTAATGAATTATTTCTGTTTGTTATCTTTTTCGCCTGTGGCGTTCTGGAAACTCTTTTTCGTGATAAACTTGGTGACTGTCCATTGGCCGTTTTGCTTCTTTTGATGCACTGCTACAGGATTCAAATTCCAGCCAATCTTGAGATCATTGTCAACTGTAGATCCAAATCTAGGAACCACATAACAATAACGCTCCGTAAGCGATAGGTTGATTGTCTTTAAACCTTTGCCGGTCAGAGGTTTACTGTACGTCAAAAGAAGACCCTTTCTTGCAATGTTCGCTAGCGGTGTGCTTGCAATATCACACAAAGCGTTCATTCTTGTTTTGTTATTGCCACCCAAGTGTAATGAATGGTAAAGCATGTACTTGGGTGGTAATTCTCCCAAATTATTCAGGATTGAAGTCGGGTGGATATAGACAAAGCAGTCCTGAATACTGGGTGTTCTGGTGGCCAAAACAGGAACATAAGGAATGTTGATCAATGAGGTTCTGTTCGTTATCTTTGCATCATCTGGGAATAGAACGTCTGCTCTTATAGCAACACGGTCGACAAAACCTGAGCAAATCATTTGTTTCAATAGTTTTATCTGTATCGCGCTTGGAATGTCTGTTTTCAAGTCTTCATTTCTAATTACAACAGCAATGTTTTCTTTTGACGTGTTAGATTTGATGATATACATCAATTGTTTCCTCAGTTTGATTATTTCTTCCATGAATTTTCCTCTCAAGAAGTTTTTCTTTATAAATATTTCTTTTTGCTCCCTTGGAATATAATCCATCGCACTTGCGACACTTAGTAAACGGAATACATCACTAAATTTGTCTAATTTACTAAACTGTGACCTACTCTTGTAGAATTTACTACGCAACTCCTTTTTGAGTTCTGGGTCCATATCTGACGTAGATTCATCAAGTTTTTTATCCTTTTCATCTACGTCTTCATCATGGTTTGCTTTCCTAGTAATTTCATTTATCCCCAATTCGAATTCATTGATAAACGGATCTCCCACCGATAGTACACTAACAATAGCCACAATATAGGGAAGACAGGCTTTTTCATCAGATACAAGCAGCATTTTAGAAAATCTAGGTGAAAGTGGGAAAAGACTCATCTTTTTACCATCTTCACTGATCTTTTCTTTATCATCAAGAGCCCCTAAATGTTGTAACAATTGCACAGCTTTGGAAAGAGCCATTCTATCTGGAGGAGTTGGGAATGGGAAATTGACAATATTATGAATGGCCATACTCTTCATTTGTAAGACAATACTCTCCACAGGCATTCTCAAGATTTCAGGTTTAGAAAATTGTTCGAAATCATTCTCAAAAACAGCAGAAGAATATAAACGGTAGCAGTGGCCCGGCCCAGTACGACCCGCTCTCCCACTTCTTTGGTTAGCACTAGCTTTACTAACCCAGCCAACTTCAAAGCTCTGTACGCCATTTGATTCATTATACTTACGTTCCTTGCACCTCCCAGAATCAACAACATACCTCACCCCGGGAATTGTCAGTGATGTTTCTGCAACATTTGTTGCCACAATACACAGTCTGGAACCTGGAGGAGGTTGCCGAAAGACTCTCATTTGTTCCTTGGTTGGCAGTAGAGAATACAACGGAAGCACATATAGGGGATCGTTTGCCGTTTGCCCTTCACTTAGGGTTTCTTCAAACCCCTCTTCTTCTTCCTCATCATCCTCTTCGTTACCAGCTTCATTCTCTTCGTACTCAATTGTACTTTTGAATTTATCCTCATCAATAACTTGGACGCTAAAATCTATATCCTCAGCTTCTAAATCTGTTGTTTTCGAGCTAATGCCCACTTTCGAAATTGACGTTTCCAACTCCTTATTTTGCTTGAAATTTTTCTTGAAAGGAAATTCCTTTCTCAGTTTTTTCACCATATGGGTGATTTCTTGCTGACCAGTTAAAAACACCAATATAGCACCAGGTGGGAGCTTTTGATGAATTTTGCAAGTTTTCTTGAAAGCCTCTTCTGTAAAGTTAAATGCAGTTCTACGATTGAAGTGGACAGAGACAGGGAACTGTCTTGCATCCACCTGCAAGACGGGAGGTGGAATGGGAAACAATGCCTTATTTTCGCTGAAATCTGATACTCTCAATGTAGCTGACATGATAATAAGTTTCAATTTCTTGTGTTCAATCGGATTTTCCTCATGCTGTTTAGCCCTTAACCTGACGCAGCGGCTTAGCATACCGATCAGAATATCAGTATTAATATTTCTTTCATGGGCTTCATCTATAATAATGGAGGAATACTTGGTTAATTTGAAATCGCGCATCATTTCTCGTAACAAGACACCGTCTGTCATAAACTTGATCTTCGTATCTTCCCTTGCAGAGGAGTCAAATCTAATCTGGTATCCTACTTTATGGCCATGATCACCCAATTCATTAGTCACACGCTCAGCCATAGACACAGCCGCTACTCTTCTCGGTTGTGTAATGCCCACTATACCTGGGTAATCTGGCGAGTCTTCGGCACCAAACCCTGCTTCATATAAAAATTGTGGCACCTGGGTAGTCTTACCTGACCCAGTCTCACCACATATAATTATCACATCGTTATGATGAATGGCCTCCATGATTTTGTGTTCTTCACCAAATACAGGTAACTGGCTTCTCGTTTTCTGGATTTCTTCCGATCTTTTGACATTAATATAGAAGGCCTTACGCCTGGAATGCTCATTTACTGGAATATACGTTTCTTTGAGACCATCGTCTAAATCCTCTTCTCTAGTTATCGGTTTGTAACCAATGTTTAGAGTGGGGGTGACCTGCTCTTGATCTCTGCCTTCCATTTTCTTAATTTCTTGATTAGCCCAGTCCTTGAACTCATTTCCGATGTGCTTTTGGTCACTGTCTTTTGATTCTGTTTCACTGTCTGCACTTTCATGTTCTTCAAGTGAGTTTTCACTACCATTCTCCTGTTCTCCTTCACCTTCCACATCACTATCTTCATCAACATCATCATCTTCTGATGTAGTCTCAAAATCCATTTCATCTTCTTTCCCGTGCTTCTTCAGTTCTTCCACCACCACACGTTGTCTCCAATTATATTTTTTCTTTGGAGTTTTATTTCCTTTATTTATAACTTTCACGTTGCTGAATCCGAAGCCATGGCCAGAACCACCAAATTTAGCTGGTCTATGATCGATAAAGCCAGAGGATTTACTGTCTTCCCCTGCCTTATCTTTTAATTCACCCACACTAGCATATCTAGCATCGAAGTCATCTTCACTATCATCGCCATTGTCTTCATGGCTTTCCACTTCAACATCCTTATCCCAAACCTTTGGTTCATACTCTTCGTACAATATTTCCTTTGTTTGTTCATTTCCTCTTCCTTGACGTTCTAGACTTAATGCTTCTTTGAACTCTTCCCTTTTAGTCTGTCTACCCTCACCCAGTTTTTTAGAGCTTGTTAACAGACTCGTGTCTATCTTATAATCTTGGAGTTTGTCGATAATGGTTTTTCTTTCCTCTCTTTTCAATTGATGTTCGATAAACTTATCCAGTCTTTTTTTTTTTAATCTCGAAACTTTGGATTCCTTTGGAGTAAATAGTTCCTGCAATTTTCTTTTTTTTATCTTCTTTTCTTCATCAGTAAGAGGTTTAAGAATATCTGCATTGACATTTGAATCTACAGTATTGCTTTCAGATGAATCTGAATCCGGTTTCTTCATCTCTTCGTCGTTTTCATCCTGTCTGGTAAACTGCTTATTCCTGACTCTTTTCAATTCCTTTAATTTGGCCATATGGCCGGACCTGGCCTTCTCATTGAACCGTTTTCTATAAGTACCCATATCTATACTGCTGAAATACTCTACTAGCGATACTAGAGCTGTGTAATTACTCCTGGTGGTTTGTAGCGCCTGCTCTGTTTATATTTGCAACAAAAGTAATAACATATTTCATTGATCAAAGCTCATCGCAAATAAAAATTTTCAGAACACCCAAGCATCATTTAACATAGCGCGTAAATGTGAAGAATAACAAAGTGATTGATCAAAAGTGATGGTGCTTCCTCATCAAGTCCTTTTTTATCTCAAACAGAGTGAGCATGTAGCACCGAAAAGGCAGTACACTGAAATAATACATTCTTTTGATATACAGGGTTGCCGTCTTTTTTTTTTTTGGCTCATTTTTATCTTGGAAAAGAATGGCAGGATCTGTAGGTCAATCACTCAGAGCAACTACACAACGGCTTAAAGGAAAGAAGAATGGTGGAAAAGGCAAGAACAAGTCCTCTAAAAAGGCTCGCAAAGAAATGCTTTATGGAATTTTGAATGAGAAAAACATAAAGCAAATTCAATTTGGCGTGAGTAAGAGGTTCCCTACTTGGTATGGAAGCGCCGTTTATTTCGATCCAGAAACCAAAAGATTAGGATGCTCTGAGTCCAAAAGCCAACTCTGCTCTAATTTCAATGACCAGTACTGGCTAGAAACGCTTTTCGTTTGTGAATACTGCTTCAAATATACGGATAATCGGGCACGTTTTGTAGTACATGCAGCAGTTTGTCCATTCCAATACCGTGCTCCAGGAAAAATAAAGTATAAGAGTCCCGAATATACGATAAGAAGAGTAAAAGGATCTAAGTATCAACTATTTTGTCAATGTCTTTGCCTTTTTACGAAGCTATTTCTGGACAACAAATCCATGTACTTTAAAGTAGATCATTACGAATTTTACATAGTCTATGAAAATGGATCCGCAAAGCCGATGGGATTTTTCTCCAAGGATTTAGTGTCATACCAGCAAAACAACCTAGCATGCGTCTTAACGTTTCCACCATATCAAAGACGCGGGCTAGGCCTGTTACTTATAGAATTTTCATACAAATTATCTCAATTAGAAGGTGTAATATCAGGGCCAGAAGTTCCGTTATCACCCTTTGGATTGATCGGGTACTTGAAATATTGGTCACAGATACTCTGTTGGCATCTCATTGAGGGCGATCTTGCGCATTGCGATAAAGTGAGTCTGGAGGATCTTTCTATCGTGACTGGAATGAGAGTCAGTGATATTATTTTGACTCTGAAACACTTGAACTGTATTGGAGAAAACAATCAAATTTACTTGCAGTCCTTAAGCACTTGGTTGAAATCCCACGGAACAAAAGGGAACTGGTTCAAATTGCAGGATGAGTACTTGCTCATAGATGACTAGAAGTCAATCTAAAAATGTATTATGACTACATATATATATGTATAATTTTCAAGCTAATGCAATACTTCATAAATTGCTTTTATAGACAAACTGCAAAGAAAAACATCATTCATAACATATTCATAACCTAGAAAACAGTATATTAATTCGTTTAACCACCATTGTTTTTCGGCTTTGTTTGAGGAATAGCATGTTTTGATGTAAAGGAAAGGACATCTTCACGCTTTCTAAGCGGATTTTTTGGACGTCAGAACAAGGACATAACAAAAACTTGCATCACAAAGAAAGTGAAAACAAGAAGGCAAAAAGAAGAAGAAGGAGGATAGTTAGATCAAGGAAATCTTTCTCCGTGGTGATGTTGAACAGGAGTTAACCCGAAATACGTCATTTATTAAAAGTTTTTTATATTCAAGAAGGTTATTGCGTCCCAACTATAAAATTAAGTCGGAGTGAAACTACAGAAAACGCATTGCAATATACTAAAAGAGGTTTCGCTGTATAGTCTTGGGTGAGCTTTATCTATAGTCAGAATCATCCGTAATTAGCATTAAATGTCTGGATTAGCCAAACTCAAGTCGTGGTTATATAAAGCTTCCCTCTTCATATCATTGATACTTTTGATCGGGTTTTCGGTAGTATTGCCCATAGATTCCATTGCGCAAGCTTCTAAATCGGAAAATAATGCTTTTAATACATTCATTGTTGTTGGAGCTTTAGTTGTTTTTGGTGTCTTTTGTATCGTTATTATTATTGGAAGAATGCTACTTCATAAGAGCTGTTTAAAAGATATTCCGAGAAGATATATTCCAATCACACCGGCTGATCTTCCCCATCGTTCCAGTCGAGAAGCAGTATTACAAAATATGGAAAGGTCCAAGGAATTAACAATCCTTCTCAAAAAACCGAAGGATCCAGTTGTTCATGATGGACTGGAACCTCCAAAGAGATGTGATGACCCATCGAATGAAAAGTTATTTCCAGAATACTTAAACTATGCTGATTGCATAAAGAGTCTAACGGATAGACTGAAATATCATGGATTGTTTTTAAACAATCTAGATGTTAGAATGAAGTTGGAGGATACGTTTGCTGACGTGGTGAACTCTCAATTTGTTAATCATAATGCCAATAGGATTCAGTTGCAAAAAGCTAAGGAGTTTATTGACTTATATGAAACGATTAGATTTTCAGGTAAAGATGTTACAAGAAACCAATTTATCAAATTTGTTGAATTATGTCTTTATTTTGGGGATATGTCGTTAACAAGGGACACTTCATTTGCAAATTTGCGACATTTCAAATTAAACGACAGTTCAAATTATGCTGGAACAAATGAATCAAAGTATTCAATCAATCCATTTGATGAAAACGAGTACGCTCAAGAGGATATGCATTACTTTCCAGAACCACCCACGCATTTGGTTAGAGAAAGTAGCAGAAGCACTGTGGCAAGGCATATTTCATCTGGTGCAGACGTAACTAAGTCTGAAGAACGTCCCTTCGAGACCGATTTCGATTGTAATGCATTTCGCGACAAGCTTGCCCAAGTGGACAGTTATAGAAGTGTAATTCGTCACTAACAATTGCTTAATCATAACATAGCATAATATGGCATACCATTTAGGTTGTATTATAAATAATAACGATAATCATAATAATTCAATAATCATAATCAATGTAAAATAAAAGTCTTAAAGAAGTTAAGTAATACCTAAGAGTTCGAAAGCCCATTTTTCCCAGTAAATTTCTAGTTCGCTTTTATAAGTACAATTTTTATAATAATTTTATGTAAAGCTGATATAATTTTATGTATAGGAAATCACACTAGGTATGTAACATAGTATAAAACTTAAATAGAATTTTAATAATAATAGATTCACGGCTGCTCCCATTTCAAATCTTCTTCGTTTCTTGGATCCAATTCAAAATTGTTCTCCTTGTTGGCTCATGTGGAATAGCATTATCAATGCCGGCAATGAATTTATCTGCTAATTCACGATATTCATAGGAATACCTTCTTAATATACTCTTAATAAATCCAATGGCTGTAACGCACTTCCATTTTAAATCCAATTTATCATCTTCGACATCATCAACGTCCATTTCATTGTTTACTTCTGGTATCTCAATGTCGTCATCATTAGTAACATTTAATAAGTCTATAGTGTTGTTGACAATGGTGCATAATCTTTCAAACACAAATTCAAAATTATTCTCGCTTTCATTTTCTTCTGAAATTTGCTGGGATAAGTTCCTAAAGACAGCTTCAATGGCGGTAGCTTCAACCAACCCGTTATTCTCAAAACCAGTTTCATTAAATATAAAGGTAAAGATTGTTTTGGAAGTAATCAAACCTGCGTATTTGAAAGCATCTGCCACAAGGAAACCTGTTTGGGGATTCGCATTCCAGAATGTCAGGACAGCCTCAATTATAATATACTCTTTTGCTTCGACATCTAGTTCAATCTTGGCAAATATGGTCTTTAAATCCTCTTTCAAATCACTAATATACTTGTTAGCATGTGAGAGAGATCTACTACCTGAGTCTACCACAGCCTGAACTAATAGTATGATAACAAATCTGTCAAAGTCAGTAATTATGGAACCATGCTCATTCTTCAGTTCTTCTAAAATGCTTTCTAATTCAGTAACATCTCTAGAATTGTTTGCTTTGTGAGTATAGTCTAAAATCTTACGAACTGTATTCTCCATAGGGACCCCTTCCTGTCTAAAGTATAGATCATTTTTTCTAATTGAATCTTCTTCTACAGTGTAGCCACTGAATAATGTTTGATAGTAGCTAACTAATTGATCCCTTGGAATATAAGAAGTATCCAAATATTTCGTGAATTCTTCAGGCAAGCTGTCTTCTACCTCTGAAAAATTCGATGTCAACCGTAGCTCTTTCTGAATTAGGCTTCTAGCAAAGTTCACCTTCGGATTATAAAAATACTTTCCAAATTTCACCGAATCATCTTCCCATTCATTCCATTTCCAAGAAAAGTTGAAGTTACTCATTTGAATTGAAAACCAATCCAAATACCTTAATTTTAGTTCAAAGTCTAACGAATCCAAATGATTGTAAAAAAACCTAAACGCTCTACCGAATACAGGAGCAATTGCTTTTGGAGAATTTTGGCAAATATCCACTAACAAAGTGTAAAAGTACGCAAAAGGCTGAGAAACGCTAGGCAACTTGAAGATAAGTCCTAGAATAGTTTCGATAGCCAAGTCTTCTATCTTAAAAGTAGGTGTCAGTGGATTATCTTCATAGTTAGAGATCAGTTGAGCGATCGATTCACCAGGTTCTGTAAAGATACCAGCTTTGAAAAAAAGATCCAAAGTTATTACCTGTCTTGCCACTTCCTTTCTATTAAATTCTAAACTTTGCACTAGATCGATAATGATGTCATTGAATAATTGACCAGCATATGTGTTGATAGGAACTACGGTTTCGAAATTACCAGCAGAATTTGGTAAATAGACATGGAAAGCATGTCTTGGTGTTTTCCACATGCTATCAACAGAACCAAAGCCTTTTTCTAAACGCAGAAAAGTTTTCAACTGTTCCACTGTTGGAAGCGTCAAAGCGTCATTAAATCCTTCGTCACCAGTTTGGGGAGTTAACAAATGATTCCAATTAGGAAATAATTCATTCAGCTGCTCCATGTTATTCATCAGCGCTTTCTTGACGTTTGGCAATACGACTTGAACAAGTTCCACCATTTCGTATGGCGATTCATTGTTGTATTCCCTCAACAAGTTTATATCCACTGTTTTAGTTCGATAATTCTGTTCGACGTATGCAAGTAACTCTTCCACTTTTGTTCTTAAATCCTCATTATTTTTATTGAAGAAGAACAAGTATGGGATGTTTAGCAAAGTGTTAGTGTAGATCGCCTCAGACACTGGGACTCTGTTATCTGGATCCAGGTTGTTCAATTTGATACTCAATTCGAATAAATTCTTATAAATATTGATTATTTCATCGACCAAAAACATTGGTGATAGAATAGACAAGAATCTCACGATCAATTTAATCTTATTCCATGGCCCAGTTTCATTTGATGTATTTTTAAATTCCTCATTATATGTCTCCTTACACCATTTTTGTAATTCTTCAAAAAAGTAATTGATAATACTCTTCCCAGCAACATTATTCTTTGAATTAACAACCATGGTTAATAAGGCAACAGCGGCTTGCTTTTGCGGTTGTTCGACAATAACAGCATTGAAAGTGCTCAATAGGGCATTATTGAAATAATCTTCATGACCGTACTCATTCATTATAGCTTCACTCAGGAATTTAATATCGTCCTCGAAAGCTTTGACAGATTCACCAATAGTACGTATATCAGGCATCATTTCTTTACATAGCTGAACAACAGGGGGGATTCTCTGTCTTTTGGGCATGCGAGGCCTAAAATCACGGTAATTCTCGTCTTCATCGAAATCTAAAGGTAAGATCATGTGCAAGGATGTTGAAGTTGGGTATGTTAGTAATTCAAATTGACTTGAAAGATAGATATTTCAGAGTAATAAAGGACCAACCAAATGATTATGAGAATGCAAAAACAAAGTTAGAAAGCGGAATAAAATAATAAAGATCACTTATGATTGTGAATCCTGACACTTTTAGTATCTCCATTTCTCAGTGCCACAAAAGTAAACTTTTCTGTCGCGCACCGTATCAATTGACAAAAATTTAGTAATCTCATCTCAATTGGTGTCGATGTACGCATTCTAAAATAAAACATTCTGGAAAACAATGGGTTTCAGACATACCTCCTCTTCTCTTCCTGTTAAACATCTTCAATTTTGTTGCAATGGAATTGTAGCGCTAAATGTGTATGCTAAAGCCGTTCTGATGAGCAATATATCTCTTTTTCTCCCTTTTCGTTCTCTTATGGTCTATTTGGATGAAATTTGTAGAAAATGTATTTTTTTTTCCAGGTTTTTCAAGAACGCCCTGAAAAAAAGCCTGGTCGACGTGTAAAGTGATGTAAAAGTACATAATTTGATTTACATAAATCAAGTAATACATGGAATAAAGTTCACCGTTTCTTTATTGTAAGTGACTTTTGAGCATTTCAATTTCCGAATCTCTCTCCTCAATAAGTTTATTCAAGTTTTCAATCCTTCCAACCAATTCTATAGAACTTGGCTTCGTGCCATTTTCTTGAAGCAACAGTTGCTCCTCGGCAATGAACCTCTTCAACCTCTCATCATTTAGTTGTTGAATTAATTGCACAATTTTGCCAGACTTCTTCCTTAATTCTTTTTCAAAATCAGAAAAAGATACACTTGAAGTGTCATCAAAGTTTGACGTTGAATTATCAGTTTCATACAACCGTATCCTTTCTTCCAATTCAGTTTCTCTCTTTATCGATTCTGCTAATTCGGTGGACACAAGTGTCAGTTCATTCATCAATTCCTTGTTTTCTGTTATTAAGTTCAGTTGCTCACCAGATATTGTTATCATCTTAGGTTGGGAGCCATTTTCTCCATTGGCCACTTCAGCGAGAGTGTTCTTTCCCCCTCTGGCATGTAATGGCTGGTATGGTTTAGCCAAAGTGTTATCAAAACTGAAGTCCTCTTCAGCGTGATTTGCGTGGTCTTTGCTATCGGTGGTTGGAGCGACTTTCTTTTTAGAAGGTGAACCATCCATATTTGGTATGAAATTATCAGATTCTGAGGTGGAACCAATATTCAACGGTTGCGTACTTGAAATAAATGACCTATGGGAAGAGCTAGACATGTAGGAAGCCGTTGATAAATGACCATCATGATTATCTTTTTTATACAGAAATGTGTCGTTGTTGATATTCTCTTGATTCATGGATATGTTGACATTGCTCAATCTCCTATTGTCACTATTAGATTGGCACTGCCTGACAGTAGCATCCGAAATGTTTCTTTTTGGATGCCTTTCCGGTATGGATTGTAGCAGGGATTCTCTATTACTGCTATTGTGGCCGGAGTTGTCTTCATTTATAGTGTTGGTCTCATCATTATTCAAATTCGCCTCATCTTGTCCAGGTGGAGGAAACTCTTGCGCAGTAACGTATTCATTAATATCGGTGGAGTTTTCTAGTTTATACATGCCAGTCCTGGTATTAATAATTTTCTGTTTGGAGGGAGAGTCACTAAAAGTGGACGAAAAAGTAGCTAAAGATGTTCTATTGCCCGGTACACCTTCACCTTCCAAAGTAAGGTCTTTTAAACCTGATTCCAGCGCGCTTGTAGGTCGTAAATTCAAATCGTCCATTTCACCTGAAGTGTCCTCGGTTTGACCAGCTTCAAGAATTTTTCTAGCCCTTTCTTTTTCTTTTATTAATAATTCTCTCTCACGCAAGGACTTTTCCATTTCAGCTAATTTTCTTTCCTTCTCCTTTAATTCAATTTGCTGAGCGGCAGATAATTGCAAAATGTTCAATTTCCCCTTATTTTCAACAGATTGATTATTGTTCATTTGATTTTTCAATGGCGAAGACCTTTGTTTTACCAAATCAGAGGCTGCTGTGGCATCTACTGAAGAGGAGGAGGAGGAGGAAGATGCAATCGGAAGTTTACTTTGTGCGTTTAGTATTGAATGAGCGGAATTACTTCTAACAGAAGTTAGCGATTGGCCCGTTGGTTGCTTCGTGAGTAAATCTCTACGATCGTTATCATTTGGTATGTATCGATTAAGTGCTTGGGGGACGTTTTGAGTTTGCAATGACATTGTACGATGGTTTTCGGGTACAGATTGAGGTTGTTGTCTCTGTTGAGGTAGAAATGATCTAGAGTTTTGAGACGAATATCTTGCAGCATTGGTTAATGACATAGCACGCGGTTGTTGGGGTTGCTGTTGACCATGACGCACAGCAGATTGAGAATGATTCTGTAATTGACCCGAACGACTGTTATAATAATTCACTGGAGGCATCCTTTGCTGTTGCAGTGGCTGCTGAATTTGTCTAGGAGGCCCACTCATCAATGAATTTGCTCTTGAATAGTTAGAGTTCGCGACGTTATTCGGTTGAAATTGGGGATGAGGGGTGGGGGCTTGCATTGCAGGATTACCATTCGGGAAACTTTGCAAAGACATTGCTCTGGGAGGTGCTTGTTTTGCCATGGCATTCATCGCAGTTTTCCTTTGGTTAGTAATATACTTTCTATATTCCGTGTTGGTCATATTGCCGCGATCTTTCGTCACTAGTGTGGGAATGATGGGCGCAGAATCACCACCGTATCCGTATTTGTCGCCACCTTTGTGACCGAAAGTCTGGATATCATGGAATGTTAGGTCTGGATTTGCGGAGTCTTCCAAAATCACGTCGTCGTCGTCATCACCATCACCGTTTCCATCACGTCCTCCTCCTCTTGCATTTTTTTTTGACTTCCCAAATTGGTGCTTATGTTTGAAAAAATTGGAGAATGAGCTTTGAGTTAAAGAATGCGCTTTTTTATTATTAGTATTATTGTGCGTATTGGTTGGCGAAGGTTTGTTCAGGTTATGCTGTATTACAGGTATTCCATTCATAGACGGATTAGGATACCCGAAGTTGTATTGTTGCTGTTGCGGATACATTTGCATTTGACGTTGCTGCTGCATCGGGACCTCATTGGTATCGTTACGGTAGTATTGCTGTTGCTGTTGCTGCTTCTGCTGCTGTGGAATGGAAAAAGGTTGATTGCTGTTATTACTAGCAGCCTTGTTTCCTGAAATGGCAGTTTCTTCTTGAATATCAATGTTTCCCATATCATTATTTAGCAGATTATTTCTTAATTGGGCCCTTGCAGAAAACTGGCCGTTTCTTGGAGCCATGGACGATAAACCTGCGTCCATTTTCACCCTGAATATTTTATACTTTTACCACTTTATCCCACTCTTTTATCGGATTTGGCGATAGCTCCTTTTCACGCTTCTTTTAAGATTATTAATAGCTTTTTTGAAAACCCAATGAAAAGAAAGCCCCAAATTTAATTATAGCCGTAACCAAAAAAACTGTCGCTGTTAGAGCCAAAATCAGAATCTCTATGCAATATAATGCCGATTCAAACACTTAAAATACCTACCGTTAATGTTAAACCGTTACAAGTGTATAGAAAGAGTCTCTCTGGCCCAAATCACCTTTTTGCCGTTTTCAGCATGTGCTTCTTCATCCATCCATTATTAAACCCAAAATTTTAATTGGAAAAAAAAGCAATGCGAAAAATTATCAGGGGAGACCAGAACCTCAAGCAGGCGAAAAAAAAAAGGTACGATGTTTACCCGGAAATATTGTGCTACGTGAACAATTACTATAACAACTACGTAGTCAATTATGTATGTGTCTATGCTTTTCTCGACCTGGAATGCGTTTGAGTGGGTTTGGCACTACTTGTGGTGTTTCCCTTTTCTTGCTTACCTTCGGCGTCGTTTTTCGTGACGACTTCGTCCTTCTTATTGGCATCCTTATCCAGTTCATCATTATCCCTCAACTTGACCTGTGACAATTCGCTTATAAACCAGATAACGGTGACCCAGAGCAAAAGTGATATACCGAACAGAATGTAGAAGTGGATGTTACCGTTTGTGGCGTAAATGAGCCACAATAGGGTCAGCAGCAACGCAACAAATGATACGTGTGTGGCGATAATCAACTGGGGGGAGGTCCCTGGTTCAAACACACTTTCCCATAACTTCACAAAAAAGTTGGCCATCTTCAGCGTTGTTTAAATGCAATTTTCCTTGCAGTACCTGTAGCAATCGGTTGAATGGCTATGCTCCATCTATGACAAAGAAGACTTCTATATAAATTTTCTCTACTCAAACTTCATTGCGAAATGCGAAAACAACCGGGTAAACACGGGCAAAACAAAGAAAGCGTATAATTCGGAATATACTCGTAGAACGTGAATGTATTATTACTGATGGCTCGTGATGGAAAATGGCGCATTCGAACATAGGGAATTATGAATAAGTAAATTAAATAGCAGCCACATATAGGAGACACCCAAATGGATCAAATCCCATCATTTCCCTTATGATATATAGTAGAGGAAGAATCAGAGAATTCTGATGGAGTTTTTTAGATACCGAAACCTAGTAGGGAAGAAATGGCAGAGACGGCGGCCATGGCGGTACTGTATTTCGAAGAGACAGAGTTAGCAGTCAAGCCTGAGACACCATTCCTAGATTAAGTGCCGCTGTCTTTATTTGTTTAACCGAACCAGCTTAATGTGAAACTCCCGAAATCAGGGGTGGAAAAGCAGCGTTCCAGCAGAAACAGGAATACTGCATACTCTACTCCCTTGATTAAATTTAGGTTAGCTCTTGAGTTCTTCATCAGTATGGTAATGACGTTTCCGCACTAGGCAATGCTGCAAAACGAGCCCGCGGTGCGTCAATACCAAGGTGTGTTTTGTAACCTTATATATTCTAGCAACACGACCCTCCTTCTGCGCGGTTGTAGGGGTGAGTGAGAGCGGCATTTCGACCACTGTCCCTCCAGTTGTTTTTAGCGGCCAGCACACCTTTACATAGCTTCTGCGCATGCAGTAGAAGTGCTCATTCAGGGCTGCGAAAGGGGCAGAAGATATCTAATTTTGTACATGCACTTTTTTTATAGTAAAAAAGAGTCTTGTTGAGTTCTGTAGCACTTTAAATTAGCTGGAATATAGCAATATGAAGGTGCAAGGTGCGATATTGCGGTGCAAACCTTCACATTCGGGGAGCTTTCCTTATCTAAAAAGGTGCTTTAGAATCTCCGCAAAGATTAAATTAACATAAATGCACCACATAGGAAAACTCAGGTTATTTTGAGTTCCCATCTTCGCTAGTAATAGGTGAATCTTATTTTTAGATAGGCCTTCTAATTCCTTAGTGATTCCTTTTTTCTTGATTTATGTTGTCACGTGCAGATGTGATAAAACCGAAAATGAACGTAATTTTGATAACTATACTAATTATTATCATGTGAATAAATAAATGTACATTAAAAATAACTTATACGAAACATGCAATGGCTCAATTGGCCCAATATATAAAGAATCTACAATTTTTCACCGATTTTCTTCAGTTTAATCAGGCGCTAACTGTGTGAGTTTGGTTGTGATATTATTTTTATGAAACTTTCTTGTTCTCTGACGTTACCCTTCAACGGTACAATAAGTTAGAGGGGGAAACGAATTCGGAAAACTTCTTAGATACCGGCACCTAGAACGAAGGAACCAGCAGCGAAGGCGGCCATTACGAAACCGTACTTCCAGGAGACAGGGTTAACAACCATACCGGGGGCGGCGTTTTTGGAAGTGGAGTTTTTGGAGCCATTGGCACTGGCGCTGGCGCTGGCGGAAACAGAGACAGTAGAAGCTGCAACGACGTTGTTGGAGACTAAGGCACTGTTGGTTTGAACAGAGGAGGAGGTTGTAGTACTACTGGCCATTTTGTTTTAATTGGGATGATATGTGATGGGTTTTTATTATTTTTGAAGGAGACTGTACAGCTAGAAACTAAATTTCAGAAAATAAAGCAGAGTCCGAAGCGGAATTCTGATTGCTTATATACTTTTCTTTCACTTTCTACGCTCGAGACTTCATCATCCAAAAATAGATCGACTTAGCCATTGTATTTTTTCACTAATATGGCAATGTGCTTTCCGCATTAGGCAATAGTGCAAAAGTTCTACTACGGGGGGGGGGCGTGTTTCGCAATCTTCGCGTTCCGGAACGCAGCACGCAGCACAGGGAGGAGAGAGGCATTCTGGCCAAGTTCTTCTAACGGAAGTGGGCTTCGGTAATGGAGGCTAAGTCTCGCCGTACTGCAACACACGATCGGCTCCGTGCGATGGCTTGCAGAAATAAATCAGTCGCACCGGATTTATGAGGGCACGGCCTCTGCCTAACTCCCTGTGCGTGCAATCTAATGCTCACCAAGGTCTGCTGAGGCTACAGATCAGGAAAGTGTTTCCTGTTGCACTGCTTGCTTTTTTCCGTAGTTAGGAATATGTGAGCGAAACATTTTTGCTGGCTCTGCACTGCAATCCTTGTGATTCAGTTACAGTCATATGAGTAGAGAAAATACTGTACTGCCTAAAAAGGTGCCCACTTCCTGTTTAGGAGGGAGAACCAACGTTCTTTCCCTACTCGTCAGGGTGGAGCAGGGCAACACAGAACTCCATCATTGTTTGTGTTATCTTTATAGACATATAGGCGGTAGGAATCCCCAGTGTTGCGATTATCGTATTACCCGAAGTTCGTTTCGCCTTTTCTTCCAATTTTTCATATATTTGTCAACTCATTGAAAAACTGCAGCCTCGAGATAATAGTTCTGGAGCAACTGACAAAACAAAATCACAGTAGCAGACATATAGCTTATAGCTTACCACACAAGCAATGGGTGCCTACAAATATTTAGAAGAACTGCAAAGAAAGAAGCAATCCGATGTTTTGAGATTCCTGCAGAGAGTTAGAGTCTGGGAGTACAGACAGAGGAACGTCATTCACAGAGCTACCAGACCAACTAGACCAGACAAGGCCAGAAGATTAGGTTACAAGGCTAAGCAAGGTTTCGTCATCTACCGTGTCAGAGTTAGACGTGGTAACAGAAAGAGACCTGTTCCAAAGGGTGCCACTTACGGTAAGCCAACTAACCAAGGTGTCAATGAATTGAAATATCAAAGGTCCTTGAGGGCTACCGCTGAAGAGAGAGTTGGTCGTCGTGCTGCTAACTTGAGAGTCTTGAACTCCTACTGGGTCAACCAAGATTCTACTTACAAGTATTTCGAAGTTATCTTGGTCGACCCTCAACATAAGGCCATCAGAAGGGATGCTCGTTACAACTGGATCTGTAACCCAGTTCACAAGCACCGTGAAGCTAGAGGTTTGACTGCCACTGGTAAGAAATCCAGAGGTATCAACAAGGGCCATAGATTCAACAATACTAAGGCTGGTAGAAGGAAGACCTGGAAGAGACAAAATACTTTGTCGCTATGGAGATACAGAAAATAAGCTAATCAAGGCTGTATATACGTCAATAATAGTACATTAATACATCCTTTCAGTCCATTCACATCACAATTCTTTTTTTTTTTTAGATTCTCTTACTTCTTCGCTCTTTTTGCATGCGCAATCTGAAGCCTTGACTCTTTTTTCGGCGGGAACGAACGATATTGATCATGCCAAGTCAGGTCATTGCAGAAGTCAGTTGTCATTTAGAGTGAAGACCCTGCTAGGTATCTCTGAATTATCCAATAATGAGCTGACTCCTCTCTCGCTACTGTCGATACTCGGATGAGTATGTCACGTTCAAATTTATTATATAAAAGTAAACTTGTTTTAAGCTCTAGCTTGCAGAATAAAACGGAAAATATCTATCACGACTATTAATTGAGGCCGATTTGATAGCAAAACCGTCGAAGCACGTATCATCATTAAACATGGCCAATTACACAAAAACTGCTATTCTATCCGTCTACGACAAGACAGGCCTACTTGACTTGGCTAGAGGTCTAATCGAAAAGAATGTTCGTATTCTTGCTTCTGGTGGTACTGCTCGTATGATTCGTGATGCCGGTTTCCCAATCGAAGACGTTTCTGCCATCACACACGCCCCAGAAATGTTGGGTGGTAGAGTAAAGACTTTGCATCCAGCCGTGCATGGTGGTATTCTAGCCAGAGACATCGACAGTGATGAGAAGGATTTGAAAGAACAACACATTGAAAAGGTCGATTTTGTTGTCTGTAACTTGTACCCATTTAAGGAAACGGTTGCCAAAATTGGTGTGACTATTCCAGAAGCTGTGGAAGAGATTGACATTGGCGGTGTCACTTTATTAAGAGCTGCTGCCAAGAACCACGCCAGAGTTACCATTTTATCTGATCCAAGAGATTACTCTGAATTTTTGGATGAATTATCCAACAGTGGTGAAATTTCTCAGGACTTGAGAAACAGATTAGCCTTGAAAGCTTTTGAACACACCGCTGATTACGATGCCGCCATTTCCGACTTTTTCAGAAAGCAATACTCTGAAGGCCAGGCACAAGTCACTTTACGTTACGGTGCCAACCCACATCAAAAGCCAGCTCAAGCTTACGTCAGCGAGCAAGATAGTCTACCTTTCAAAGTACTATGTGGCTCTCCAGGCTACATTAATTTGTTGGATGCTCTAAACTCTTGGCCATTGGTGAAGGAATTATCGGCCTCATTGAACTTGCCAGCTGCAGCTTCTTTCAAGCATGTTTCGCCAGCTGGCGCTGCCGTTGGTATTCCATTGTCTGATGTTGAAAAGCAAGTCTATTTCGTTTCCGACATCGAAAATTTATCTCCACTGGCATGCGCATATGCTAGAGCTCGTGGTGCTGACAGAATGTCTTCCTTCGGTGATTGGATCGCTCTTTCCAACATAGTAGATGTCCCAACTGCCAAGATTATCTCTAGGGAAGTTTCTGACGGTGTTATTGCCCCAGGTTATGAACCTGAAGCATTGGCCATCCTATCCAAAAAGAAGGGCGGTAAGTACTGTATTTTGCAGGTCGATCCAAACTACGTTCCAGGTGCCGTGGAAAGAAGACAAGTGTACGGTGTGACCTTGGAGCAAAAAAGAAACGATGCTATAATTAACCAATCTACTTTCAAAGAAGTTGTTTCTCAGAACAAAAATCTAACTGAACAAGCTATAATTGACTTGACAGTTGCTACCATTGCCATAAAGTATACTCAATCTAATTCTGTATGTTACGCAAGAAATGGTATGGTTGTTGGATTGGGGGCTGGTCAACAATCTAGAATACATTGTACAAGACTGGCTGGTGACAAGGCCGACAATTGGTGGTTTAGACAACATCCAAGAGTTTTGGAAATTAAATGGGCTAAAGGCGTCAAGAGACCAGAAAAATCTAACGCTATCGATTTATTCGTAACTGGCCAGATTCCAACTGAAGAACCAGAATTATCTGAATACCAATCCAAGTTTGAAGATGTTCCAACACCTTTTACTTTAGAAGAAAGAAAAGAATGGTCGAGTAAGTTAACTAATGTTTCTTTGTCATCAGATGCATTTTTCCCATTCCCAGATAACGTTTACAGAGCTGTCAAATCTGGCGTCAAATACATTGCTGCTCCATCTGGTTCAGTCATGGACAAAGTTGTCTTTTCAGCTGCTGATTCATTTGACCTTGTTTATGTTGAAAATCCAATTCGTCTGTTCCACCATTAGGTGAAAATATAGCTGTGGCTAGGGGCCATAAAAAAAAAAGAAATAGGCGCCAAATTGATGTATAGTTTATTTTTCTTTCTCTAATGATATAAACACCACGGATAGGTTTATGTACACTAATGACACAAGAATGTTTAATGCATTTTGAATCTGAACATTTCTTATAAAAATAAAAAAAATCACTAGATTTTCAATCTGATGTTCATGCTTATATGAAAAATATCTAAAAACTAGAAGTATAGTACTTATTACAGCTTTCTCATATTCGGAGTTCCTTCAGATAGGTCGTGAAAACCCTGCTCGTTCTCAGCTATTGCTGGAAACTGGGTAAACCTTACAGTAACCATGAACTTTACCTCTACAACACACACAAGTACTAAACCCACGTAAACCCAAAGAAATTCTGCAATCTTCGCAAAGAGCGAAGCATCGGCAGGGCCACAGTATCGTATTTCTCTCATTGACTTTGCATACTGCACAAGATAAGTCAAAATCACCTTCTGCCCCAGACGACTCATTCCTTCCGCATGCTGTGGAGCCTAAAATGGATGTTCTTGTTAAAGTTTTACTTGATAATAGCGTTTGTTGAAGGATATGGCTGGTAGAAAGGATCCAATCATAATCTGTAGGAATTTGGGCATCCTTGGAGGAAAATAAATCCAACAGGGCATCCCGAGTCTCGTTGAAAATAAGCGACTCATCTTCCAGGTCCTCTTCATCGGAATCCCTGAGTGTCTCAGCTTCAGAAGGTTCATAATCTTCAGAAAAATCTTCGTCGGGTGTGTTAAGTAATTGAATATCTTCTTCATGCTCGGCGCTATCAAGTTTTATATTGCCACTTCCAGCTACCTTCAGGATTTCTTTGGATGTTCGGTTGTCGGGAACGTTCTTACCTTCATCATTCCTGCAGGCAAAGAATATTTGGCCCATTAGCTTTTTTATTATGCATATTATAAGGTTTGGCAGCATCGTAATTTTTTTTGGTTTTGATATTGGTGAATGATGTTTTCGGCAATCAGTGGTTATGTCATCCTTGTATGGGTTTTCAAGTTCGTTTAAATAGCCACTAATATAGAATCTTTCATTGACGTTGTTTGGAATATTAACAGCGGGAAATTCTCTCCGTATACCCTTTTCCATTAGTTCAGTTCCTGAGCATAATAATAATGCAAATTTGGTTGCCATAGCTGAGAAATCTTCCTCACCTGTGTAATTTAAGTACTTTTTCCAATTTCTACTAAGTGGGTAAAACTGTAAAAGTTCACATGAGTTATGAGACTTTCCGAATGGATCCCATCTAATTAAGCATGACAATTCGAAGAACAGTAGAGATATGAAGATTATAGCGACCGAGAATAACTTTGGAAAGTGTCTGAATTTGACCGAAAATGGAAGGCTTTTCCAGCCGCCTTGCTTAACTCTTACACCCAAATAACAGATGTGACAAAGATTCATAAACGTACTGAAAAGCAAACGATAATTCCTGAGCCTGAAAATCTCCACAAAGTGGATTAGTATTCTACTTGAAATTGCCATTGAACAATCTATAACGTAATCAGAAAAACCTATTAGTTTGATGTCTTTATTTGTCATTGTATAAAACTGAATTGAAAGTTCAAATAAAGAGTAGTCTGTACCTTCCAGCGGGCTGGAATTACGCATAATGGTAAATATAGTCTCGACACAATAAGAATAAGCAAATGCATAGAATATATTCAATAAAATCTTTTCCTGGGTAAAAAAAAAGTTGCCTAATATGCTGAAATCTTTGCCCAATACCAGTGGGCCCAACGATACAAACGTTAACGCAGCGATTGCTGATACATGGAAAACATTGATTAACCACACCGGTAATGTACGCCTGGCGCCATTGGTGAGAACCGCATAAAACACGACGAATCGATTCAGTACAATAGCAATTACAAAGCAAAAAATGGCGTATGGGCAGAAAAAGAATCCTATTGTATCAAAGACTGACCTTAGGGTAGGAGGGATTTCTTCAGATTTAACTGTTTGTTCGTATTGTAAGGTTACAGCTCCTATAAAGGATAGCCCCAGTCTATAGGGGAAGTTGATGACGGCTGCGAAAGTGGAGTTACCTGATATTATACCTTGTGACGTTTGATTCAAATAGTTGAACGAATTCAAAAAAGCATTTTCAGAAGAAGTTGTAGAGTTCATATTTTTAGCATAATTTTTCTACAAAAGAAGGGACCCAAATCAACAAAAATATTACTCCAAAAGTGCAAAATGTCTATAAAATGTAATTGCAAGCAATGAATATTGAATTGTTGAAAGTAGTAGGAATTGTTAAAGTAGTTTGGCAGTATTTTGTATGCGTATCTTTGACGGACCGAACAATACAATTTTTGATATTATAGCTTTATCATGTCTTTTCGCATTACTTGTTGAACCAGCTCCAAAGTTCGATGGGGCTTCTGGGTACTTCCATAAAGGGGCGCCTTCAAAGAAGGCCACGTACGCAAAAATAATGGTTGCTAAGAGATTCGAACTCTTGCATCTTACGATACCTGAGTATTCCCACAGTGAACTGCGGTCAAGAGGTTTTCTTGAATCAGGCGCCTTAGACCGCTCGGCCAAACAACCAGGTTTTTGTTGGAATTGTTAGATTCAAATATCGCCTATGTCAATGCAAAACACTTCGAAACGAATACATCACATGACCACAAATGTACCGGAGCACGTGTAAATGCTGATAATTAGTAGTATTAATTGATAAGAAGAGAAGAGCTTTCTTGTACTATATGAGCGTTGACACAATAATCAACTATCCATCAACTACTACTATAACAGGTTGCTACATTCATTTATGTCGCCAGAAGATTATGATATACGGAGTTTGAAAGATGACGCCGATTATAGAACCAGTATAATAGGATTCAGACTGTCATCCAGGTGCAAGGATTGATAATGCGATAGGATTATGGATGAAGGGGTATGGAGCGGAGGAAAATGTACCTACATTATTATGTAGTAGAATTTTTGAATCCCTTTTTGTGGATTTACAGATTCCTGAGAAGAACTTTCAGAATATTATATACCTGTAACACTATTAACTTCTCCAAAACATAATCCCGGAAATTGTCACAAAATTCCACTACCATATAATGAGAAAGGTATATAAAACGCACGCCCATTGGATTTGCTAAATATGCTCAATATAATAAAAACCTGGCGGGCTTACTATAAGTTCAATGTAGCAACTCATATCATATCCTATATATGTAATATCCAAGTTGAGCCTCAACAGTTCTTTGGTTTCACACCGCCTCTCATTCGTAGAGCATATTCTTTCATTTCTCTTCGAGTGTTCTCGAAAGTTTTCAGCTAGAAATTTTACTTTTAGGCGGGAAAAAATGAATTTAATAAAAACATGTTGCACAACTAATTGCTTAACCCCTAAGTTGATTAAACATTCCCTACTGCTTGGAAAAATGACGCAAACAATACTTGAGTAATAGACGTCACACAAGTAACATCCGTGGCTACTTCTTCTTACCTCAAAAAGCTTCCAAAGAAAGGGTTTGCTGACTAGTCAATACACCAAAAAAGGGGATTAGGGATACATAAAATTGAGACGACCGATGTGACGTTAGATTGTGACAAATAAAACTGAGATAGTATCCGTTTCTTCAAGACCTTTACTATTTACCACTTTGTCAATAGAGCAAGGATTGTTGCATAGCATAAAATTATGGGTGTGACGGTTCATAAGATATCGCCTTTACTCAAGTTTTGTCGGGCAACTTCATTTGTTCCAAGGGTCAGTACGCCATTTATATTGCGCAACCGAGTCGTCAATGGCAAGACAGATTTTTTAACAAGAAGCTTTCATGCTGCTGGTGTATCTAAATCGGGTCGTTGGACCAGTAAAAGTGAAGAGGAGCTGTTGGTATCCCAAAGAAAACAAAGACCGATATCCCCACATCTAACTATTTACGAGCCTGAGATGAGTTGGTATCTCTCTTCATTGCATCGTATATCGGGCGTCCTTCTTGCTCTCGCGTTCTACGCTTTCACCATTACTTTAGGTGTGAAGACAATGCTTGGGATGGAAACAACGGTTCAGGATCTGAACAAGTGGTACCATGAAAAGCTACCCAAATGGTCTCAATGGCTAATCAAGGGCTCCGCAGGATACCTATTTGCATTTCATTTTGGCAATGGAATAAGACATCTCATCTGGGACATGGGTTACGAAATGACCAATCCTGGGGTTATCAAAACCGGATCAATCGTTTTAGCCGGTACGTTGGTTTTGGGCACGTACCTGCTTACTCAATAAGTGAAGGTAAGGAATGCTCTACACACTAGTTGTGTCATTTTTCATATAACATTAATATATTCATTATGTTTGGTTTTATAAATGCAGTACTTTTCACTGAAGTACTACCCGGCCGAAAGCAGCGCGGGCGAATGCAAATGTAAACAATAAGCTCTTCAAGATCGCCATAACTACCCAACCTCTCTGATACAGATGAAGCGGTATGGTAAACGCAAACGGAAGGTAGGAGAAGAAGGAAAAATACAGTAAATTTTCGCAGGTCGCCCATGTCACAAAAGGAAAACCTGCTCGATAGTCCAGTCGAATTCTTAAAAGAGGTGAGAGAAAGTTTTAATATACAACAAGATGTTGATGCCATGAGGAGAATACGTCACGACCTTGATATTATAAGAGAGGAAAGTGAAGCGAAAATTGCTGATGAAAAATCAACGGTATCTGAGTCAAACAGGAAGTTGAACGCAGAGAGGATAAATGTTGCCAAATTGGAGGGTGACTTAGAATATACTAATGAAGAGGGCAACGAGTTTGGCAGTAGAGACGATTTAGTGAAACTTTTTAAGGATTTGGACGGTTTAGAACGTAATATTGTATCGCTTCGAAGTGAATTGGATGAAAAAATGAAGCTGTACATTAAAGACAGTGAGATAGTATCCACGTCGGACGGATCCGAAATAAATCCAAGAATGATTGAATCCGAGATGGAAGATCAAAGCGGCATTACCTCAGAAGCAAATGAAAACATTCTAAAATTGAAACTGTACAGGTCACTCGGGGTTATTTTGGATTTGGAGAATAATCAAGTCCTCATCAGTAGAAAGAATGACGGTAATATCGACGTACTACCCTTGGATGACAGTCTTAGTGACTACTATAAGACCAAGTATATATGGGAAAGGTTGGGAAAGTGAAAAATCGGATAACGTTCAACATTTGCACATGTCACGGCAGTACCATTCCGACAAACAGTGCACGACTAATAACGTTTTTAGGGGTGCTGAAGCCACGAGCATTATTAATGTTCAACCTCTCAAGCTCATGATGGGCTAGTATGATTAAACCCCTCAATGATGGTTTGCACTCACTTATGATCCTCCTTACAATATCTGTGTGTATTCCCTTTCCGGACTATCCATGCTAACAATGACAATGTACGGATGTTATTTAGTCTTCGTTTTCGCCGTTCTGAAAATTTCTCAGAGAATGTGTGCAGGTACAGCGAAAGTTTCAGAACGTTTGTTGAAAAAAAAACTCATCCACGCAACTTTTTTTTTTGATGCACAAGGACAATTTCCAGTTACTGGACTGCTTTCTGCTTTTAAATAAAGCTCCACTCAACTTAGATTGTTCTTATTTAAGTGTACTCTTACAGATTGTTTTTCGTATTTATTTTCTTTTGTTTTTCCCGAAATTATTCAAATAATACAAAGCAAATAAAGTGAAAAATGGCATCCAACGAAGTTTTAGTTTTGAGAGGTACCTTGGAAGGTCACAACGGTTGGGTCACATCCTTGGCTACTTCCGCTGGTCAACCAAACCTATTGTTGTCCGCTTCCCGTGATAAGACTTTGATCTCCTGGAAGTTGACTGGTGACGACCAAAAGTTCGGTGTCCCAGTTAGATCTTTCAAGGGTCACAGTCACATCGTTCAAGACTGTACCTTGACTGCCGATGGTGCTTACGCTTTGTCTGCTTCTTGGGACAAGACCTTGAGATTATGGGATGTTGCTACTGGTGAAACCTACCAAAGATTCGTCGGTCACAAGTCCGATGTTATGTCTGTCGACATTGACAAGAAGGCTTCCATGATTATCTCTGGTTCCCGTGACAAGACCATCAAGGTCTGGACCATCAAGGGTCAATGTTTGGCCACTTTGTTGGGCCACAATGACTGGGTTTCCCAAGTCAGAGTTGTTCCAAACGAAAAGGCTGACGATGACTCCGTCACTATTATCTCTGCCGGTAACGACAAGATGGTTAAGGTATGTGATTATTTTTTTTAGATATTTTCCATGGTAAAAAATAAGATGACGTGGGTAAAGAAAAAATGTAGTTTTGGCTGTACCATTCAAATGATGTAATAACATATTTGCTACTTCAGATGGAACTTCGCGTTCCGCATGAGACATACTAATTATCACCAAGATCTCTGATGAATGGTTCAACAGCGCTGCTTTTATTCCTTACTCATGATGTCGACATTTATGCCGTTTTTGGACTTTAAAGTTCCTATTACTAACAAAAATGATTATAACTACAGGCTTGGAACTTAAACCAATTCCAAATTGAAGCTGACTTCATTGGTCACAACTCTAACATCAACACTTTGACTGCCTCTCCAGACGGAACTTTGATCGCTTCCGCTGGTAAGGACGGTGAAATTATGTTGTGGAACTTGGCTGCCAAGAAGGCTATGTACACTTTGTCCGCTCAAGACGAAGTCTTCTCTTTGGCTTTCTCTCCAAACAGATACTGGTTAGCTGCTGCCACCGCTACCGGTATTAAGGTCTTCTCTTTAGACCCACAATACTTGGTCGATGACTTGAGACCAGAATTTGCTGGTTACAGCAAGGCCGCTGAACCACATGCTGTTTCTTTGGCTTGGTCTGCTGACGGTCAAACTTTGTTCGCTGGTTACACTGATAACGTCATCAGAGTTTGGCAAGTTATGACTGCTAACTAAGAATATATATAAGGCACATTTTTGTGTTCTTTTATGTATATATTTTAGTTATTGGTCATGTTTAAAATGGTAAAAATAAAGAAAATAATTTCTATATTTGTAGTGTATAATATTAATCGTCATAGATTTTGAAGTAATGACGGAAAAATCAACCATGTTAATACAAATCATGATTTCTGTCTACCTACTGCAAAAATAAATACTTACGTATAGTTAAAAGATGATTAATTTTGTCATGTTCCTCTTTTACTTTTACTGTGGTACTGATTTAGATTCCTCTTTCCTTGCGGCTTTCAAGACAATTGTCTTTTCTAACTCCTTCTCAGCTTCTGCAAGTAGTTCATTAAAATCAGTTTCCTTAGCCATCGTAATGGAATCTTTAAACAGCTTTTCAGCCTTAGCCAAAACGCCTTCGTGTAAGCTCAAAACACCCATTCCATAAGTAGATAGGGCAATGGATTGTGCAACCGAGGGATCGAGTTGGTCCTTTACGTGGAATCTAATTTTTCTGTTTCTTTTGGCAAAGCTAACGACGCTATCGTAACATTTTTGTGCCCTTTCCAAACACAAGTCGCGATTTTTACGTACAAATCTCACGGCTTTTATATATGTTCCCATATCTAAATCTTGGTCCGATTCTCTGATTCTTTTTTGTTCCAACTGATTTAAATCAGCTTCCAACTTTTCCGCCTGAAGATAAAATAGGGACCCCAAGTTTGCTTGCGAAAGTAATATTTGTCCTGGTGGCATATCCGCCATAACCATCCATTCCACGCTAGTTATCTTACAGGTCAGAGCTGTAGCTATGTCCTTTGATGACAGGCAGTAAGCTGTGTATAAATCTCTAGCAGTGAAAAACTCTTCTTTGAAGGGTTCCCAAGCACTGCTATTCTTTTCCAAGTCTAAAATCATATAACCTTGATCATCAAACTTAATGTGCTCCTCACTGACAAATGTTTTGAAGTCGTCATTAGAATCTCTACTGATGTCTTTGATCACAGATAACTTTTTTTTCCTTTTCTCGAAAAATTCTTTCAACTCCGGAGATTTACTTAAAATCTCTTCTTGAGCTAACAGCAAGTGTTGCAGCAATCTTTTTTTCCCGCTTTCTATATCTTTATTAATTTCTAACGATTTGATCAAAATTCTTAAGTCTTTTCTGAGCACTTCACCTCTTTCACTCTCATCAATCTTGCCAGGAACATTTAACGCTTCGAAAAACCGGCTTAGTAACTCCTGATATAAATTTTGAGCTTCGTCAAGCATATTCAGTTTTTCATACATTTCAGCAATCTTCAGCTCTATTCTTGTATAATCATCCGATAGCGGATCCACATGAGAGCGATCACACACATTCAACGCTTCAATAAATCGCCCTAATGCCTCATTGTAGTTGAAGTTCATTCTGTCACTTTCTTGCCATATGGCTTCCTTCCAGATTTTCTGTGCTGAGAGAGGTAGTTTTTGTTTCTTAGAGTTGCTATTGAGCCAAACCATTAGGCCCACCAGTGAAACACCAATGGAAACGTACATCCAGTTACGATTACTCTTCTCTGAATCAGGTGTGACTGCGGGTGATGGTCGAGATGATATGCCAGCTGGAAAGTCGGGTATTGACGCTGACTGTTGAGAGTTGAACTTTGATGCTGGCGGCCTTATGTCATGTAGGTGGCGTATATGAGCGGGTCTCGTTGGCCACGCTGAAAAGTTGGTGGTAAATAAATACCTCTTGCGTAGTCTTTGTGATAAGCGCGTTCCTCGTAGGAGCAT
The DNA here is from genome assembly GCF_947243775.1 of Saccharomyces kudriavzevii IFO 1802. Taxonomy (NCBI): domain Eukaryota; kingdom Fungi; phylum Ascomycota; class Saccharomycetes; order Saccharomycetales; family Saccharomycetaceae; genus Saccharomyces; species Saccharomyces kudriavzevii. The sequence goes on along the minus strand of NC_079284.1, from coordinate 482,338 downwards.
AGCAAAAAGAAGTTGACTTTTCAGGTTTTGTAATGGAGGATATTTGACTTGACGGTGTCCTTTTGCAATCAAATATAACTGGTTTACTCAACTATAGAAATATTGATAGCTGTGCAAATGCACTTTTACAAGGCCGAAACCCCGCGAAAAATTCCAGATTAGAAGGGACTAAATAAGGGAACGATGTATGTCAATGTAGAACAAACTGTTCAATAGGAGTGGATCGAATGTCAGGATTGACCAACTGTAGTCCAAAAAATGTGTGGTAGGTTTGCCTTAGCTTACGATAGCGGGGATCTGCCCGGCCTTCTAGGGGAATGGAATTTACCAGTACATACCCCCAACGACGCATCATCGAACGATCAACGTTCATTAGACGAGGAGGATACAAAAGGTCAGGCGGCCGTTAGTGAAGAGATATTCAAAGCTTCTTATAATGTCTCACCTACGAACTATTCCGCTGTATATCGGGCAGATACTAAAGCCATTCAGTTCATGAGGTGGGGCCTAGTGCCCTTCTGGACGAAAGATTCCTCACAGTTCAAGACCTATCGTACCTTTAATGCTCGTTTAGAGAATCTACAACAGAGTAAAATGTGGATAAGACCTTGTGAGAAGAAAAGATGTGCTGTACTCATGAGCGGATATTTTGAGTGGAAAACTGTAGGGAAGAAGAAAACGCCTTATTTTATTTCTAGACGGGACGGCAGGTTGATGTTTGTAGCAGGAATGTACGATTATGTGGAGAAGGAAGATTTGTACACGTTTACCATAATAACTGCACAAGGGCCCAAAGAGCTGAAGTGGCTGCACGAAAGAATGCCCTGCGTACTGGAACCGGGCTCTAAGAGTTGGGATGAGTGGATGGATGTGGACAAGACGGAATGGAGTACAGAAGAACTGGTAAAGTTATTAAATCCAGGTTACGATGAGTCAAAGCTACAGTTCTATCAAGTTACTGACGATGTCGGAAAAACTACCAACACTGGAGAACGATTGATTAGGCCTTTGTTGAAAGAGGATTCAGACATGTTTAGTGTGAAGAAAGAAAGAAAAGAAGTTCTACTCGAATCTGACAACGACGAAGGTATCGCTGATAAAGATGACGATGCAGGAGCTGATGAATTGATCAAAAGGGAAGATGATCGCAAGGAAAAGAAGGATCTGAAGGAGAATTCCTATGATCAATCTGCGAAGAAGAAAGAGTACAAAAAACCAATCCCATCAGATGGAGGAAGTGTAGGTATTAGAGTAATGAAAGAAGAAGCGAATGAATCACCTGAAGAAGGGGGAAGTGAAAAGAAAAGAAACATCGTTGATATGTTGGGCAACCAAAAGGATTCAAGAGGCAGGAAGAAGCTGAAAAAATGATATTTTCTTGGGCCCTCTTTTCTTATCGATAGTTTATGTAATATTCATGGTTTACTACTTAATTTATTTACTCTTTTAAATGACTGTTATGAATCCCTAGCAATTCTCCACATAAATACAACGAGCCGCACACAACGATTGGTCGTCTTTGCCCCTCTGATGCGTTTGCTAGGGAAGGTAATATCCGGCGTAAATTGTTCTCAATCGCTACATCACGTGTATAATCTTGACTTAAGATGAAATCTTTCATCTCTTCAGGATCAGTGGCATGAATCCAGGGCATACCTTCCACGCTATTAAATTGAGTAAGAATTATTCGATCTACTGGCCTCAATAAAGGCTGAAGCAGTGGCTTCAGGCATTTTCCAGAAGTTACGGCCATCACAAAGGTCAATGGTTGGTCTCCATATTCTTTTCTCAGATATTTTGCCAGCTCTATTGAAGCCGAACCATTATGAGCACCATCCATCAGTATGGGTAACGTTTTCCTACTCAAACGATCATAACAGTAGTCCATACGATATAGCCTTCCCGGCCAGTCCACCTTCGCTAATCTCGCACTCACTTCATCTTTGGTAACATTGATAAGCCCGTTCAACTGTAAGTATTCTAGCATACCCATAGCCACTCTGAGGTTGAATATCTGATACTCCCCATTCAGGGGTAGTTTTGCCAAGTTGAAACATCCCCATGCCTTCGTATCAATGATATTGCCATTAAGATGGGAATCAGTGATGAAAAGTTTGGACCCCAAAGCCTTACATGTATCTTTGACGACTTTTACGACACCTGGATCGTTGGTTCCGTCAATTACTGTGAAAGGCACCCCTTTGGTAATTATACCCGCTTTCTCTTTGGAGATTTCAGCTAAGGTATTTCCTAGAAAACTCTCATGGTCTAAACCGATCTTAGTAATACCGCAGCACGCCTTGTTTGAGCCCGGAATAGCATTAGTAGCGTCAAGTCTTCCACCGAGACCTACTTCAATGACACACCATTGGCACTGCAAATCGCAGAAGTATTTGAATGCGGTGCATGTTAGTAATTCAAATTCCGTACATTTCAAGGAATGTGATTTGTTCAAAGCTTCCAGTTGCAATCTAATGTCTTGATATTTATCTAGTGAGATCGGCTTATTGTTGATTGTAATGGAGTCAGTAACATGGACCAAGTGTGGAGTGGTGAATCTCCCAATTTGATACGGGGTTTGTTGCAAAACAGAGGATAGGTAACTGCAAACTGAACCTTTACCATTTGTTCCTGCAACATGCAGCACCCTCAATGAGTTTTGCGGGTTGCCCAAGTGCTCTAGTAACCTGGTTATACGAGAAAGTCCCAACTCAATAGACATTGCTGTATTAAATATAGCAAATACACCAAGTACACTCAAGAGGATCTATCCTTGTTGGTGTTTGCAATATATATACATTAGATGACATATTGGATTTTTCCACTCAATTTTTTGATGATGATTATTCATCGAAGAAAATACCCGAACGAGTCAAGGCTACTGAAGGCCCTATATGAATAAGTCCTGATGGTCTGATAGCAGCGTGGAGTACGAGATGCTTTGGAATATTTACTTACACAAAAGCTTTCTTCTTTTACATGTAAATATATAAGTTTGAAATATTTGCTTTCAGTAGCTCATTGCTACGGCTTCCATTTTTTTTGATATAATCGAAATGAAACCATAGTTACGCTTGAACAATTCGTGTGATCTATCTAGGGACTTCTTTTACTTCACCTTTAAGTGCATTGGTCTGGTTCAAACATTTGCTAGAAGTAAATGCGCGCTTATTAAGGAAGACGTCGTCAAATCAAAATAAATAACGGTGTAACTATGTCAATACGAGCAATAGAAAGAAACAACGAAACACAACAATGCAGCCACCATATATACAGGAGCGTCTGAAGTCGCTCAATGATGTAGAAAGCCAGTTGTGTTCTATGCTGCAGGAGGCGTCGCAAGTAACGTTCATATTTGGCGAATTGAAACGTGGCAATGAATCAGTGAAACCACAATTCGAAAACCATGTCAAACAGTTCTACGAATTACTGGACAAATCAACTACACAGTTGCGTAAGGAAATACAGCTATTGGACGAGAACGTTGGAACCCGACTACTACCTATTAACGTTAACAAGAAGGCCCTTGGCCAAGATACAGAAAAAATGGAAGAGCAACTAGATTTACTCTCAGTGATACTGGACCCTTCGAAATCCAAGTGATCCAGTCGGATCCAGCAGACCTACAACAAGTATAATTATATAAATATCACTTAAATATAATTTTCATATGAAGAGGTAGGGCATTTGAATTCACTCTTGGAGAAAGGAAAATGAACTTGATATTATTGAAAAAGAAAAAAAGGAAGGCGTATTTGAAAGTAAAACATAAACGAGAGTACGAAATAAATCGTAGACTTAGGAAATTCAATAAGCCAAATTAGTGGTGGACAAAGAACTATATTTCGTTTTATTAAGGGAACACGTTCAAAGCTTTCATATACGATGTCAGCTCGAGAATATAACTATGCAGAGGGGTTTGGTGGATATAGCTCGTTAGATGAGGACGATTCAGATAGAGATTCTGAACGTAGGAACCACGACCCAAGGCATCGGCCGGTAGTCGCGAACCTAACCAGTGAATCAAGACATGCTGCTTTGAATAGATACATGGTCCCAGGCCGTAACATCAATCCTCTATTCAGACCCGCAGGTCCTGCTCAACCTTCCGTGGCGCCTACATCAGTGCCAGCATCTGCAGTCGAATCTACAAGCAGATCAGACTCTGAAAGAATAAAGGAGGTACCTGAAACAAATTTCAATGCATTTCTTATATCGCAGTTGACCAGGATGGAAGAGCAAAATTCGAACCTGAAGGAAGAAATTAGTTTAATGAAAAAGGAACAAGAACTTTTCTTTCTAGAGAATCAGAAGAAGTTAGAAAAGGGGTTCAAAGACATCAATAAGTATGTCGAAGATGTTTCTGCGATGAAAGAGGTCTTCAAAGAGGTGGTTGGAATTATGACCGGGGAAAGAATAAGGTTTATAGATCACACCGGAGAAAATGTCACTCCTCAGGAAGCTGCTCGCATCGGTAATCCATCAACGAGTACGCAGACTTGTCAGAGTAAGTCGAGACTAACAAATTGGCAAGAATACAGCATGCATGCAAGCATACTGGCCGGTGATCCTCGTGTCAAGTCTGAGCCAGGTCTATCTGACTTTGAAAACGGACATTATGAGGATGCCCAAAGCGATGGTAGCGTTAATGGCGAAGGTGTTGCTCTGAATAATCCCAACACCATTCGCAATGTTGATGATGGCAATAACCAACACGATCATAGAACCGGAAACGAAAATGGAAGCAGAAACAGGAGCGCGAACGTCGGAACATCTTATAGGCTGAATCGTGCAATTCAAAATGTCACAGATGCTGCTCGTGAATATTTCGAAGGTTTGCCTGGGCAACCGTCAGTTCTTTCCCTAGAAAGAAGATACGGTTCGACTTGGAGACGATCTGCCAAAGAAAGAACTCTCTTCACTAAAAGAATGACCATTATCAAAAGAATAGTAGATATAAAAGAAGACCCAAGCAAATATGGTTTGTCACTACCAGATAACAAAATAAACAGAAATCAAGCCATTAAAGTAGTAGAGAACATTCGATTAGGTAACAATACCTTCAAAGGTCATCATTGCCGATTATCGATGTCCCAATTATACGAGTACTTTTCCAAAAAAATGGATAAACCCGAAGATTACTCATTAACTTTAAAAAGAAGAGGTAAGCCAAGAAGAATTTTCTTATTAGAAGAGAGAGAAGCTAGACTATCACTACAACAACCAAATGGCATATCAAATTCCAGTATAAGCACTCCAGAAGGTGGTCACGACCCTGAACTGTGATAGGATAACGAGTTAATAAGGCATGCAATCTCAAATAGTCGATGGCGCAGTATAACATATAAGCATTTATATACTATAATTAAATACCGATTCGATATGCATTAAATGCCAACTAGGCATATACGGCAAAATGGACGTCCAAGTGAACCGAAGTCGCCCATCGGTTTCAAACGATTCTAGTTTTCATTTGAACACACGCAGGTTTACATCAGTAGCCTATAGTAAGAAATGCAGAGGTGACTTTACTTTCCGTTTTATTGAGTTTCATTGGATAAGAATGCACATCCTTTTTTCTTTTGTTGTTTTTACAAATAAAAATGATTCTTCGGATGAAAATGATTATTTCATATTAAGGAAAAGCTTTAACATATAATAAATACTCCAAGATAAAGTCTAGTTACCATAAGCTTTATCCCTAAAAAAATGCCCAACTGTGATGCTATGATTTTGCCTTACACCCCTCTACCTGAAATAGATCAAAAAGTGCAGGCCTCTAGAGATTTCTTCTTTGACAAACAATTGAAATTGTCCCATGAAAGTGACCCCAGAAAAAAAGATCTACAGTCTAGACAGTTCCAGTTGAAGAAACTTTATTATGCCGTGAAAGATCATGAAGACGAACTAATCGACGCTATGTATCAAGACTTCCATCGAACCAAGTTAGAATCGGTTTTCAGCGAAACAACCAAACTCATGAACGATATACTTCACTTGATCGAAATTTTACCTAAAATGATGAAACCCCGTAAAATATCCGACTATTCTCCCCCATTTATGTTTGGTAAAACAGTTGTGGAAAAGATTTCAAGAGGTAGCGTCTTAATTATTGCTCCTTATAATTTCCCTGTACTTCTAGCATTGGCTCCGTTAGCTGCTGCTCTTGCTGCAGGTAATTCTATTGTTTTGAAGCCAAGTGAATTAACACCGCACACTGCCATTGTTATGGAAAAGCTACTGGCCGCCGCTGGTTTTACCAGCGGATTGATTCAAGTGGTCCAGGGAGCTAAAGATGAGACTAGCAAGTTACTAGATTGTGGAAAATTTGACCTAATATTCTACACGGGCTCTCCACATGTAGGTTCGATAGTTGCTGAAAAGGCAGCAAAAAGCTTAACACCTTGCGTACTCGAATTGGGTGGTAAATCACCCACCTTCATCACAGAAAATTTTAATTCTAATAATATAAAGACCGCCTTAAAAAGAATTTTTTTTGGAGCCTTTGGGAATTCTGGCCAAATTTGCGTCTCCCCAGATTATTTATTAGTGCATAAATCCATGTATCCAAAGGTCATTGAGGAGTGCAAGTTAGTATTGGATGAGTTTTTTCCAACTTTTGACAAAGAAACGGATCTCACTCGCATGATCCACAAGCGTGCCTATAAAAATACTATGGAGAAATTAAATACAACTAAAGGGTCCAAAATTTCACCTTCAAAAACTTTAACCAGTTTAGATGCCGATGATTTATGCATTGTACCACCTACCGTAATTTATAACATTGATTGGAATGATCCATTGATGAAACAAGAAAATTTTGCACCTGTTTTGCCTATTATCGAGTACGATAGTCTTGATGAGACCATCGATGAGATAATAAAAGAGCACGATACTCCATTAGTGCAATATATTTTTTCTGATAGTCAATCAGAAATAAATCATATCTTGACACGCTTGAGATCTGGTGGTTGTGTTATCGGTGACACTGTGGTTCATGTGGCCATTACTGACGCTCCATTTGGAGGGATAGGCAATTCAGGTTATGGTAACTATGGTGGATTGCATGGTTTCAATACCTTCAGCCACGAAAGAACAATTTTTAAGCAGCCATATTGGAATGATTTTACCCTTTTCATGAGATATCCTCCGACTAATGCTCAAAAGGAAAAATTGCTCCGTTTCGCATTGGAAAGAAAGCCTTGGTTCGATAGAAATGGTAATGACAAATGGGGTTTGCGCCAATATTTTTCGTTATCAGCTGTATTCATGCTAATTAGTGCCATTTGCGCCTATCGTTCTTCTTGAAGATGCTTATCTAAACATGGACAAATTGGATATGTGGCAATCGCTAGTTTATCTGTGGACCTTTCATCTCAACAAAAATATGTCAAACTTTATTAATTTCAAATTTATTCTATTTGCCCCTACATATTATATACCTAATACTTCTGTTGGCTACCAATCGTCTTCCTCCTCATCTCCATTAGCCTCCTCCCCATCACTCTCTAGTCTCATTTTATTAGCTCTCGCAGCTAAAGCATTGGCCAGGCCGTCACCAAAACTTGCCTGGTTGGCCGCTGGCAAAACATTTGTTGAATCAGCCTTATTCAGCTGTACAGAATTTTGGACTGGCTGAGAAACAATTCTGTTCTGTGGGGGCAGGGGTGCAGTGATATTGTTTCCAGAATGTGGTTGCATATATGCTGTTGGTACCCAACCTTCTTTAGAACCATCCAACAATTTTCCAAGAGACCAACCACTGGGTTCTTCTCTCGTGATATAAACTACATCACCTTTTTTTAAAGGTAGCTCAGATGGTGACCCTGAACCAGGGAAATCATAAGCTGCTTCAAACATGGGCTCTTTTGGCTTGGAAGATGGTGGCGGAGGGGGAGGCGGCGGCGGTACATGAGCCTGCCCGTTGGTGCGCATTGTAACAGCGGCAGTTGCAGAACGAGCAGCAGCAGCAGGTGTGGGGGCAAACCTTTTTGCACTCACTTTGTTCTGCATCCCCGGTGGCGGAGGAGCAGGCTTTTTGGAATTTCTTGATACCGGAGCAACGGGTACACGTTGTGCGGGAGTGCTCGAGACAGGCCTCCTCGTTGTTCGTGAAGAATTGGCACCATAGCCTGAAGAAAGAGTGCTATTTTTCTTCGGTTTCTTATGCACTTGAGAGTTGGGAGGATTACCACGGCGAACAGATATTGTGCTCGATTTATATATGTCACTGTATTTTGGAGCCGATTCACTAAGTTGACATTTGACTGCATGCAATTTTCCGGGTTTCTTTTGGTACTCGATCGTAGGCCCTATTTTAACCTGAATTTTATCATTAAGTTTTTTTAGATGCGTTACTAGTTCTGTTTTGAAATACGTATTGATAAATGGGTCAGGTTGACCGGAATTAGCCAAGTTAACGGCAACCCACCCATCCTGCAAGTTAGTTAAACTGACTGCTTGAATGTTCCGCACATCAATTTTATAATCTTGTGTATAAGTCATTGCATTTTGAACTAAAGTCTGGCCTACAACGTAAAATGTCGTTGGAGTTAGTAAAAGGGTTTTTTTCAATCTTTGCGCAGAACGACCAAATTTTGTATGCAAAGCCTCACCATGTATGGAAAAGATAATTTTTTCTTTGATTCCCACCTGCCTTTTGATATAGGCACCCTTAGATTTGGATTCATTGCATGACAGGTAATCACCCATAAAGGCCCTATAGCCTAGTAGTGACATGGATCTTCTTTCTTTTCTCCCGCCCAAAATCTTGGTACCATAATCCCGCAGCTTTTCGTACTTATTACCTTCTTTTCTCTCCCTGATAGTACGTTGAATCTTAATAGCAGCATCAATTCTTCTCCGCAAGAATCTTCTCCAAGCACGTTGAATTCTGGCAGCCATATTGTACCAATATCTGTCTCTCATATGCTCCAAAGCAAACAATGTTTCAGGCGTTTTGATGAAAACACTTGTAACACCCAATTGATATTCCTGCTGCGGGATAGAGGAATCTTTTAAAATGAACTTAACAGCGTTCAAGGTATCACCTTGCCAGGTATAATCACCAGCGTAAGAACAGTGAGGCGATAGTAAATAAAATCTTTCTACGAACTTATCAAACACTTGTCTGTATGCAAAACCTGCCCTTCTTATGCGCACATTTTCTTGCAACCCTAGATACTTGATTTGATGTAAAACTTGGCGGTCGTCATAATCATTAGGTGATTTTGTTTCATTCGGCTTGATCGTTCTGATGTATGAGGGCTGTGCCTTTGATAGAGTTTCAACCAATTCATTTGCACTCTTAATAATTTTGTCACCTGCTGTAGGTGGTCTTCTTTTCGACTCTCGATCGATGGTATCTGGGAAAATTGCGGCCAAGAATGTATTACTGGTAGTGCCAATTAATTCTACCAAATCCTTTTGCAACTGGTCCTTATTTTTATCCGTGATACCATCGATATCATATGTAACGTCACCGGCGTAATGCTTAATCACAAACTTGTTGGATCTTAAATCAAAATGTGGATTTGTTGTGAACAAGTTTAGACGTTGGGCAAAAGCTTGATCAGCTGCATTTGAATCGGCATGGGCTGTTGCAACAGAATCATTCATCGCGGCAAATATACCAGGTGGTCTCCTCGCTTCGATCAAATCACAGACAACCTTATTATCGAAATATTTAATTGGAGTCCATTCAATTCTTTCTCTCTCGTATGTTTCTTGTTCTGACTTCAATGTCAGTTGAATAAAAATCTGTTGTAACTTTTCATTAACGTAATTGATACAAATCTGCTCAAAGGAGTTATGTTCGAAAATCTCAAAACCATAGATATCAAGAATACCAATGGATTTTTCAGCGCCCGGGAAAGCTTGTAAGGATTTGTTAACTCTCCCAACAATCCAATCGAACAAATTGTTATAAATGGCTTTTGCCAGGGCATCCCTGACTGCATCAGCTTGAACAATATTTAATGGAACGTGATACACTGACCCTCTTTTCATACCATGGTTGGTTTCCATAATTCTTTCTACAAGTGACTTGATTAATAATTGACTGTCTATTTGTAGCAAATATGCAACAAAATCAGTTACAGACGTGTCTCTAACCTGCGAATTTCCTTCTTCATTTTCAGTGAAGGAAACATTACCAATCCAAAGGATTGCCGCCAACATTCTGAATATTTGGTCTTGTTCCTCTTGCCCGAGACCAATAACCCTCATAGCTTTCAATGTTTCTTGGTAATCTTGTAAGTCATCAATCGTGTCGGCTGAAATACACCCGGCAGCCGCTGTGTACACATATTGTTCCGGTTTTTGAACTCCGAACGTTTGCCTGTAAGTGTCTGAAGCACCCTTCGTAAACTGATAAAAAATATGAAAATTTCTTTCATTCTTAATTTGACTCACAACTCTCTGTTTTTCTAACAGGTAGTTTGTGATATTACCTGCACATGGCTCAAATTGATTATTAAATTTAATTTCCAAATATTTACCGTGCCTGGAAGAGTTATTGTTCCTTAACGTCTTTGCACAACCAAAAGATTCTAGCAGCGGATTGGTGGATAGGACCATGTCCTTAATTTTACCAATTGACTCTGTGTGGGCGCTTGAAGCGGCAGCAATATATTGCATAATTCGTTTGGCAGCTTCAGTTTTACCGGCACCCGATTCACCAGAAATAATAACACATTGGTTTTCATTGTATGATTTCATATTGTAGTACATAGATTCTGCAATCGCAAAAACATGTGGTGGGACTTCCAATCTATTCTTTCCTTTATATTCATTCATAACCGCATCTGTGTATATTCCAAGGTCCCTGAATGGATTGACACTAATCAACACATGACCTATGTAAGTGTAAATCGTAGCATTCTGAAATCTTTTCTTCAAGTTTTCATTTATGGCTTCATCAGAAATTTTGGACAAAAGTGTCAGATCAGACACACCAACTTCTTTCTTCTTCGAGGAATCGAAAGTGGCTTTCTTAATATTCGTAGAACGTTTGGCTGGTTCCTGATGGGCTTTCTTTCTAGCTCCTCTTTTTAAGATAGCCATTGTCTATAAGTTGATAGAAATTCCCTATTGGCGGCCGTTCTTACACTGTACTATGGCTTTATTGCCTTCTAGTAAAGAATTAGTTGATATTTTTTTAACTTGCAATTTTTAGCGGCCCCTTTTCGGGAAATGATCTTGACGATTTGCTAAACAAGAGGAAAAATCGCGTCCGACGAGTGATTCTGTTTCATGTGAAACGAATTCATCCTGAATCTGCCAATTGTGCCCATTTCAAACGAGAACCTGCTTTTTATCAACGACTTCCTTTTAGCTGTCATTAGGTTTTAAAAAAATATATAAATATATATTAAGAAAGACACATGTCTATAGTATAATAGAATGTAATATAGAAGCACGGTTAAATAATATTTTTAAAGTCTGCATTTTCTAAAAGATGTTAGAAGTCTCAATACTTACCGCCGGTACGCTTGTGACGTAATTCGGTTTGTTGTTTTTCGACTTCTGGGTCAAAGTTTATGGATTCATCTAGACCTTTACCTGCTGGAACCATTGGCAAAACAGGGACTTTTTTATCAACTTCCACTTCAAGCAAAACTGGGCCCTTTGTGGATACAAATTCTTTCAATTTGGCGTCTAGTTCTTCTTGCTTTTTGACTCTGAGACCTTTTAGGCCCATAGCCTCCGCTAGTTTTATAAAATCAGGGTTCAATTGATGTGTGTGTGAATAACGGTGTTCGTAGAACAGCGATTGCCATTGAGTAACCATACCTTGTTCTTCATTGTTCAAAATCAAAATCTTCACTGGAGTACCGGCTTGGACAGCTGAACTCAATTCTGTCAAAGTCATGTTAAAAGATGCATCACCATCAATGTCGATAACCAAGGATTCTGGCTTAGCTACTTGAGCACCGATGGCAGAAGGAAGACCGTAACCCATTGTACCTAAACCACCTGATGTAATGAATGTACGTGGGTTTTTCCATGTCCAATGTTGGGCTGCCCACATTTGATGTTGCCCCACACCGGTTGTGACAATAACATGTCTTCCTGTGTCGTTGGCAATCTTGGATAGTTTTGTTATGACAGTTTGAGGTTTTATTTTAGATCCTGGAGTCTCCATCATATAAGCATATGGAAACTCTTTTTTCCATTTATTTATTTGACCAAACCATTCCGATCTCTCCTTTACTGGGAAAATCTTTGGCATCATTTTATCTAGGTTGGAGGTAGCATCACCCTCTACCGCTATTTGAGTTTCAACAACCTTGTTTATGTTCTTAGGAACCACTTCAAAATGAACGATACCACCTCTTCCTTCCGCAGCAGCACGGCGAGCTTCTGGTGCGAATTTAGCGATATTACAAGTGACACGATCGTCAAATCTAGCACCGACCGCAATCAGCAAATCGGCGTTTTGTACTGCCAAGTTAGCAGTGACACAACCATGCATACCAAGCATGTCTAGAGATTTTGGGTCTTCCTGATCGAAGGAACCCAAACCTTGCAAAGTTGTTGTAACAGGTATTTGAGCACGTTCGCTTAATTCTTTCAGTAATCTTGGACCATCGGCATTGTTCAAGATACCAGCGCCAACGTATAGAACAGGTTTCTTTGCAAGGTTAATCAAATCTGCCGCTTTGCTAATACTCTGCATAACAAATTCATCCTGTGCATGACTGGTTAATTGGTTTAGAGCGTTTGATGGCAGAGTAGTTTTCGTTGGAATTGGGTTTCTTAAGATAGCCGCTGTAACGTCCTTTGGTAGATCAACCAAGACAGGGCCTGGTCTGCCGCTTGTGGCAATTTCAAAAGCTTCATTTATGCGCAATGGCAATTCTTCCACGGTCTTCACCATCACATTCCATTTGGTACATGATCTAGAAATACCAACGACATCGGCTTCTTGGAAGGCATCGGTACCGATAGCGCTAGTTGGAACTTGCCCTGTAAAAACAACCATTGGAATACCATCTGCAAAGGCATCGGCCATGGGTGTAACGACGTTCGTGGCACCTGGACCTGAGGTCACCAAGACAACACCTGGTTTACCAGAAGCTCTAGCATAACCTTCGGCCATATGTCCGGCACCTTGTTCGTGTTTTGGTAGAACAAAATTGAATTTGTCACTGTTATGAATGGCATCGTAAACAGGTAAGATAGCACCGCCGGGATAACCAAATACTGTGTCAACATTTTGCCTGGACATCATTTCATTGAATATTTGACCACCAGTTAGACCGACAAAAGAGGTGTCCATGTCAGGTTCAGTGCGTAGTCTCTTAGCCAACTTAGAAGGTTCGGGTGCTTGTTCCAGTGGTTCGACATTGAAACTTGGCGCAGGTTCGGGTCTCTTAGAGACTGGTAGAGGAGATGCGCTGTAATAACGGGAAGACGAACTGTAAAAGCGTTGCGCGAGAGCTACTGATCTCATGGCAGGTGTGCTGCGATATGCGATTTGTTGGAAGCAACGCTTGAGAGCGAAGTTCTTTAATGTGGATTGTCTGATCATTTGAAGAGTGTATTATCTTCTGCGCTCCTGCTACTGTGAGTATATAGATTTTAAAGAATGCAATCTACTGTAATTGGTAAAAAAATGTGTGATTTTCACTTCAGATTGCTTAAGTAACCGTGGCTGACAATACTTCGAATCTCAAACAAAGAGGGCAAAAAAACAGTACTACAGTCGTAACGTAGATCTGAAATTACTTGGGGACGGTAAAGGAGGAATGCGAGGATGAAAATCTGCTAAGAAAATAAAATTAAAGAATATATATCAGTTTGATAAGAAAAATACATATTCATCAAAAAAAATTTGTCTATTTTTTTTTCAAAAAAGAAGAAGATGAATCATCGCTACCGAATAGATGTAAGATTCAGAAAAAAGAAAGAAAAAGTACAAACATTCGGCGTGGGGCGCTGATGTTTCCGCGACCAGGATCAACGGCGGAATTCAAGCCGGTACCGGCAGACTGCGGTGACTAGAAGATATGTGTCATCACCTTCTATAACGACAGGGCTGGGAGGGAGTCATAATGCTAATGGCAATGTTCTGTTTACAGGCTTGGTTTTTATTTATATATGTATGGAAGTATATAGATGAATGTACGCCATCAGATAAAACAACCGAAATACTGAAAAGCATATATTATACGAGATTAATCATGCGAAATGCCCAAATAAATAGAAAAGGGAGAAAAAATAACAGAATTTTGTCGATCTACCTATTAACCTTGTTATCAGGTTCTCCCTTCCTCAAACTTTCGTAAAGCCTGAGAAACTCGCCTTGAGACATGTTTGAAATGTCAACGTTCTTGGGTATCTCGACTTCTGCGGGTAACCTGCCCTCTTTAACGTCTTCAACGTCAGAACTGTCCTGCGAAGACATTGACGATCTCCTCATGTTCTGTAAGTTTTCCTGCTGGTGTGTCTTGGGTTGGCGGTACTCTTTTGAAAACATGACCTGTGTTTTGCTGTCTCCAGTGTTATTATGGTTTCCTCCATACACACTTGGATCTGCGTGTTTTTTCTTATCGTATACTGCGAATGCGTCCCAAAAGCTACCCATTTCTGATATATTAATTATGTTGGTTAGACTGATTTTACTGCAAGTCGGCCCAAAGATAATAATTTTCTGCGGAACCTAGGGGGACGAGGGGGGCGTTCCTCTTTATATACCCATCAACTATATATATGGTTCTCCAAAAAGAAATGTCTTATCATACATCATTACCCCACCTACTCCTTTTGTCTCCCTATTTCCATCATCAACAATAGTTCAAGCTAGATTTTCGGAACCGAAACGCAAAACGGTGTTCTAGTGCTAGTGCTATCATTTCTCCAAATAAACATTGCCCGAGTAGCGAAGGCTCTAATAATTAAGGGACGCGGCTGTAGCCCCATTAGCCGCTTTCACGGTTACGGGGTGTGATGCATGGGGTTTTGGCAAAGTTCAGGAAGTCACACTTTCGAGTGGCGCTGACACGAGCGTGTCAAGATGATGTGTTGGACAGGGTAAATCACGGTTGAAAAGTCCGAGAAAGGAAAGTAGTAACCCATCACCCCTGTGATCTTGCATAATTGTGAGAATTCCAGTGAATTTCGTAGGGATGGTCATCTCCCAACATAAGTCTGCTTATAGAAAATTATCACTTCGCCAATATGCAGACGATGTGATCTCTCGAAGTTCAAGTTATCTCTCATGTTATATGAACACTGGAACATCACACCGTACACGTAGGGCGGTATTTCTTCTATTTATAAATTCTTTAAGGTTTGTGTCCTGGTTGTTCGGGTACTTACCATGGAAAAGCGAATTGATTCTTTTCATGATGTTTTCATATTTTTTCAGATATTATGTTCAACTACATGGCGTGTTATCTCCCAGCTATTCCACAGTGAGAAGCGGGGTATGAGAGTTTGTTAAGCAAATTTAATTAACAGGTATTTAGTTTATTTCAAATATTTCCTCTTCAAAACAACTACAGTGTTCATGAACCTCACTACATCTTGCCTGTTTTGGAAATATTTGCGCCTTCACCTAAGTTTCTGTCCGAAAGGCTTCGTAAAACAAGCAAAGTATATATATATATTTTTATCAATGGGCACAAAAATATAGTAGAGCCACGCTTTCATTACCGGGGACAAACTGCGGGCAAGTGGTAACTTAAACAAAGCTTCATAACAGAATGAGCAGTCGTGCTTATCACGGTCAGATTTGTTTCTCTATTATTAGCTCCCCTACCGTTGTTGTTAGCTAGGTTAACGAGAGTACTCAAACCTGCATTCAACTTTGCTGCAACGTTGGCGCTAACGTCATTGAATTGTTGCACCCGTACCAACGTGCCGTTGCCCTGATGGTAATTCTACAGACAAGCTTTCCTTTTCCACAGTTCATTTTACTGAAGGAAGGTTGGAGTATGGAAGAAAATAAGAGTATTTCATTAATCTATAAATAATATCTTCCTTTTTTTTTTTTTTTTTTTTCGATTTTAGGTGACAGATGAAATAAAACGACTTCCTCAAAATTTATAAGCTTTCTTCCCTTAAAGTCTTCCCGTGCTTAAATGAGAAAGTCGACACATGTACAACGGTAGCAATTCCACCCATCTCATCTCAACTTTAAGAGCAAGTAGTTGCTCAAACATAAATTTGGCTACTACGTTTTCGTCCTCATCACAAAGTTATGGGTGCACATTACAGTACCGTCCTCCCTACGGCCTCTTAATTGCAATACTTACACGCCACCAGATTAATGTACCCTCCTGTCACATGGTCATGGTCAAGTACTTTCTTAACAGAACCATTGACTGCCTCTATAGACATCATTATTAAATCCAGGACGACTGATTTTAGTTGGTGAAAGTGGTTAACCTCCAGAACTCAAACTCTTATTATTTTTCCTACACGAAAATTGTAGGTGACCACCTTGTCTATCGAAATCCAGATGAAGCTCGTGCTGAACACCTGTTCATCTTTATCAAGAAACACATCTATCTTTTAAGTACCGATCCTTTGTTGCATATCACCACCATGGTCTATTTGGGTTGATTACAAGTTGTGGAAAAAAATGCCGGGACTTGGTTGCATAATTGGTTATTTTTTCCGCATAAAGGTTCTGTTATCTTAATTGTGTAGGGTGAAATGATGTCGAGGGTTCCTACATCAAGCTGCATTTTTTTGATGCTGATGCATGGAAGTTGAATATCACCTGTGTTGGAACAATAACCAACGGCCCATTGACGACTAGTACACAGATTGATACATGCATTTATGCAGCTAGAAAATTATCATACATGGTGTTAAGAAGATGACGTGAGCTGTCAGACCAGTAGAATAAGATCCGAACAACATAATATTGATGACCTCGAAAATGGAATCCCAAAAACTGTCACAAAATTTACTGGGGAATAATTACTGTTCCGATACGGTGTTTGATCTTTATTTTTTACCCAGATAGAGTACATATTTCAGCATTTATTCTCAATAAATAGCCTTGTTGGCGCAATCGGTAGCGCGTATGACTCTTAATCATAAGGTTAGGGGTTCGAGCCCCCTACAGGGCTTTTATTTTTAATATTTGAATCAATATTTTTTTTTTCTAAAATTTAAAATGTGCTTCTTGATACTGATACTAGCTGATTCAGCCTTGCTTCCGTTTCACGTCAATTCAATTCTTAGAGCCACTTAAAATACTTTAGCTTGGACTGTTGTAAATTTGAAGGATATCAGTCAAGCTTTCAATTCATCTAAAAAATGGTTCGTTAGGCCCCAGCAGATTATTACTATTCACTTTACCTGGATTTTGAGATGGTTTTTTGACTCTTCTTTGGCAGAACGTCTTTTTGCAGATTGTTCGCATGACTTCGATTCTTCAGTAACTGCGAAGCCTTGAATTCGGCAAGACGTTTGTTGCCATGCAGAAAAAGCAAAAAAGGGCATCACTAAGACAATGAATAAAAAACTCAATTAACAAGAAGACACGAAATAAACGGACAATAACCAATAACCTAAATATCATAACAATGTCTAGTGAATCAACAACTTTTATAGTCGATGTGTCGCCATCAATGATCAAAAAAGATTGTGTTTTCAAATCTATGGCATATTTAGAGTATACATTGTTGAACAAATCTAAAAAAAATAGAAAGACAGATTGGGTAAGCTGTTACCTCGCAAATTGTCCCGTATCTGGAAATTCGCAAGAGGTACCAAATGTGTTTCAAATACAACCCTTTTTGGCTCCTGTTACTACAACGGACACGATCAAATTCATTAGACATCTGAAGCAATATTGTGACCAGCATAGCCATGATG
Source organism: Saccharomyces kudriavzevii IFO 1802 (assembly GCF_947243775.1). Classification (NCBI taxonomy): domain Eukaryota; kingdom Fungi; phylum Ascomycota; class Saccharomycetes; order Saccharomycetales; family Saccharomycetaceae; genus Saccharomyces; species Saccharomyces kudriavzevii. Next base: position 464,500 of record NC_079284.1, on the reverse strand, counting down.
GTACAACGGAAGATTTGCAATCCATGATTCAATGTCTTCTGGTTGCTTCACTGGATATTAAACAGAAATTTCAAGCAAGAAAGATTTCAAAGCAAATTGTAGTATTTACAGACAATCTAGATGAGTTAGATATCACGGATGAAGAGATAGAGGTGCTAGCAAAAGAACTAAACGCAAGAATCATTTTAGTTGATTGTAGCAAGAAGGGCCAAGAAGAGAAAAAACAATCTAATTGGTTGAAACTCGTGAAAGCCATTCCGAATTCAAATGTCTACACTATAAATGAGCTTCTTATCGAAATTACTTCGCCAGCGACATCTGTAGTTAAACCAGTAAGAGTGTTCTCAGGGGAGCTCAGATTTGGGGCAGATGTGTTATCAACTCAAACGCCGAATCCCAATAGTGGCATAAAAGATAAAAATTGTATATGCATCAAAGTAGAAGCATTTCCTGCCACGAAGGCAGTTTCAGGGTTAAATAGGAAAACCGTTGTCGAAACTGAAGACTCCAATATGAAAAAAAAGTTCGTTGCGGTTAAGTCCATTATCGAGTATGAAATTCACAGTGAAGAAAAGAACAAGAAAGCCAATGAAGATGAGGAAATGGAGTCCTCTTACACCTCTGTGGTCATTTCGAAAGATTCTGTAACAAAGGCATACCGTTATGGTGCGGATTATGTAGTATTGCCCTCTGTTTTAGTTGATCAGACAGTATACGAGACATTCCCTGGGTTGGATGTAAGGGGGTTCTTAGATAGAGAAGCTCTCCCAAGATATTATTTGACGTCAGAATCTTCTTTCATAATCGCGGATACAAGACTTGGTTGTCTATCCGACACCATGGCCTTTGGTGCTCTGGTGGATGTCATGTTGGAGAACAGAAAAGTTGCTGTTGCAAGATACGTGAGCAAGAAAGACAGTGAAGTAAATATGTGTGCACTGTGTCCCATTTTGGTTGAGCACGCTGACATGGATTCCGAGACGAAAGTTGTAAGAAGCCTCACTTTATGTAGATTACCATTTGCAGAGGACGAAAGGGTGACAGATTTCCCCAAACTATTGAATAGAACAACTACATCTGGAACGCCGTTGGAACAGGAAACAGATGAGCATGAAATCGATGAGCTTATGGAACAACTTGTAGATTCCATGGACACGGATGAATTGCCGGCGGTTTCAGTCGACAACTATTATCAACCCATAAGTAGAGTGACTGCTGATACTACTCTCCCACTTCCCTTTTTGAAGAAAGAACGAGAGGCAAACAAGAAGGATCCCCTCAGGGTACCCACAGTTTTTATCTACAGGCAACAGCAGGTATTAATGGAATGGATTCATCAATTGATGATTAATGATTCGAAAGAATTTCAAATTCCAGAACTACCGGACTCACTGAAGGAGAAAATAAGCCCTTATTTGTTCAAAAACTTCGACAGTAACGAATTGGTCAAGCTTCTCCGAATCAAGAAAGTAGACAAATCGAAGCTCTCATCCGAGCTCAAAGATGAACTTGAGAGAGAGAAAATCCCGGACTTGGAAACTCTATTAAAGCGTGGTGAACAAGACAGCAAGGAGTAGAAACCATGGTACCTGCTCGAGAAAACTTGTCAGCTTCAGCTCTGACCTTTCGTCGCCGTGGAAAAACCACAAAGGCAGAAGATAGACAGCGCGCTCATAGTTGGTCTGCACAGTTACCTTCTAACTATTAGTGTTAGCCATGCAGGTTGCCTTTCTTCCTTAGTGACTTCCCCTGCCGCTATTCCCAAGCTTATGCAACACACAGCACAACGTAGGCCCGTGATTTTCTAAATATGTGCTGGATTAGTACAATATCCGTTGAGGTTAAACAGCTCCGTCTCAACACACGCTGCTGCCCCTGAACTCTCGAGCTAAGGTCAGGGGAGGAAGCGAGCTTGGACTCGGTAAAAAGAAACGCGGGGCTCACGAAAAGGGGTGGTGCCGCGCGCTGCTTTTCGTGGGGAACTTCTGTGAAGGGAGACGTTAAGCTTTTATTTATTATGTGTAGTTCCCAGGAACGCACAGGGGTTAGAAAGTGTAAAAAATAGTTGATAATTTCAGAATGTGGATAACTGTAACCCGAGCAATGTAGAAAATATAAAAAGGCACCGTCATTATTGTTTCCCTGTTGAAGGTCGTATATCTCATCCTTTCTTGGGCGCTGTTCAGACATTAAGATAGCAAAGTAAGATTAAACCAATCTTTCTTACTGAGAAAAAGTAACAAACGTCAATATACAACCATGTCATTCCAAATCGAGACGGTTCCTACTAAACCATATGAAGATCAGAAACCGGGTACTTCTGGCTTGCGTAAAAAGACAAAGGTCTTCAAAGATCAACCCAACTACACTGAAAATTTCATTCAATCGATCATGGAGGCTATTCCGGAGGGTTCTAAAGGTGCCACTCTTGTCGTCGGTGGTGATGGTCGTTACTACAATGATGTCATTCTCAACAAAATTGCCGCTATTGGTTCTGCCAACGGGATTAAGAAGCTAGTTATTGGCCAATACGGTCTATTATCTACACCGGCCGCTTCTCACATTATGAGAACTTATGAGGAAGAATGTACCGGAGGTATTATCTTAACTGCATCTCATAATCCAGGTGGACCAGAAAATGACATGGGTATTAAATACAATTTATCCAATGGTGGTCCAGCCCCCGAGTCGGTCACGAATGCTATTTGGGACATCTCAAAAAAGCTAACTAATTATAAGATTGTCAAAGATTTCCCTGAGTTGGATTTAAAAACGATAGGTAAGAATAAGAAATATGGCCCATTATTGATTGATGTCATTGATATTACAAAGGCTTATGTTGATTTCTTGAAGAAAATTTTCGATTTCGACTTAATCAAGAAGTTTATCGATAACCAGCGCTCCACCAAGAACTGGAAACTGCTGTTTGACAGCATGAACGGTGTTACTGGACCATATGGTAAGGCCATCTTCGTTGATGAATTCGGTTTACCTGCAGAAGAAGTTCTACAAAACTGGCATCCCTCTCCAGACTTCGGTGGTATGCATCCGGACCCAAATCTAACATATGCCAGCTCGTTAGTGAAAAGAGTGGACCGTGAAAAGATTGAGTTTGGTGCTGCTTCTGATGGTGATGGTGATAGAAATATGATCTACGGTTATGGTCCATCTTTTGTCTCCCCAGGTGACTCTGTCGCTATTATTGCTGAATACGCTGCTGAAATCCCATATTTCGCGAAGCAAGGTATCTATGGGTTGGCTCGTTCATTCCCTACTTCAGCAGCCATTGACCGTGTTGCAAAAGCTCATGGCCTAAATTGCTACGAAGTCCCAACTGGTTGGAAGTTTTTCTGTGCTTTATTCGATGCTAAGAAATTATCCATTTGTGGCGAGGAATCCTTTGGTACAGGCTCCAACCATGTAAGAGAAAAGGACGGTGTTTGGGCCGTTATGGCATGGCTGAACATCTTGGCTATTTACAACAAACATCATCCTGAAAATGAAGCCTCCATCAAGACTATACAGAACGAATTCTGGGCCAAATACGGCCGTACTTTCTTCACTCGTTATGATTTTGAGAAGGTAGAAAGCGAGAAAGCTAACAAGATTGTTGACCAATTGAGAGCTTACGTTACCAAATCTGGCGTAATCAATTCCGCCTTCCCAGCTGATGAGTCTCTGAAGGTTACCGACTGTGGCGACTTTTCATACACTGATTTGGATGGTTCAGTCTCCGACCATCAGGGTTTATATGTCAAACTCTCTAATGGTGCAAGATTCGTTCTAAGATTGTCTGGTACGGGTTCTTCAGGTGCTACTATTAGATTATACGTTGAAAAGTATTGTGATGATAAGTCCCAATATCAAAAGACCGCTGAAGAATACCTGAAACCAATTATTAACTCGGTTATCAAGTTCTTGAAATTTAAGCAAGTCTTGGGAACTGATGAACCTACTGTTCGTACTTAACGAATCTTTATTTTAATGGCTTGATGATTCTCACTTCTTTTAAATTGATATTAACGGTATAAAAAACAAAAACACTTCAATTTTATTAACACATACTCTTATATATTTAATAGATTCATGTTAGCAAACAATTGCATAGATTATCTTTGATCGTCTTAATATCTTTCTTCGAATTTCGAGTATCTAATTATATCTTTTTCCCGAATCATTCCCCAATTTGGCGCATTCCCGAATCAGATTGCCTACCCCGAGTTTTTTTAATGTATTTCCCTCGAGAAATCTGTAAAATAGCGGTCATCCTTAAAATTATAAATAAAACAGTAGAATTCTTCCAATGTGGCAATAAAATTAAGACATTTTAATACATTAAATGATTGCATACATAGATATACATATACAATCATGCATTCGTGGCGAATACCTAAATTCAAACTAGGAAAATCCAAAGAAGAGAGCGGAAATAATGAAGACGACAATGAAAAATCATGGGGTAATAGTCTCTTTCATTTACATCTCGGAGAAAAGCATCATAATGGCAACCCAAAGAGCCACGATCATGAGCATGAGCATCACATAAGAAAGATCAATACAAATGAAACTTTGCCCAGTTCCTTAAGTTCTCCAAAATTACGTAATGATACATCATCCAAGAACTCATTGGGACCGGAAAGTGCCAATCCTGGGGATTTTGAAAGGAATGCTAGTCAATCGTCTACAGAAAAAAAAGCACCCGGTTCAGAATCCGGATTAATGACAGTGAAGATATATTCCGGTGAAAATTTTTCACTTCCGTTCCCAATCACTTCTAATGCTACTATTTTGGAAAAATTATTAAGCTCTGGTATTCTTGATTCATCGCCCAATGACGCCTCCGAAGTTGCAACAATAATGCAGGAATTGCCGCGATACAAGATAGCCGACCAAGGTTCAGCAGGAGAAGGCCTAATAGATAAAACTTATGCTACCAAGTTTGTGCCTTCAACCATTCTGTTACCTGGATCAGCGAATCCAAGTCCTTTGCTTTATTTTACGATTGAATTTGATAACTCCATTACTACTATCGGTCCTGATATGGGCATGATGGAGCAGCCTGTATTTAATAAAATATCAACATTTGATGTGACAAGAAAGTTACGATTCTTGAAGATCGATGTCTTCGTCAGGATACCATCATTACTTCTTCCTTCCAAGAACTGGCAACAGGAGATCGGCGAACAAGACGATACTTTAAGAGACATTTTCAAGAAGGTAAATACTAACCAAGATGTTCATTTGGATTCCTTCCATTTACCATTAAATCTAGAAATTGATTCTGCGGCTCAAATAAGACTATATAACCACCACTGGATTTCGTCAGAGAGAGGATACGGTAAATTGAACATTACTGTGGATTACACACCTTCTAAAAACAAGCCCCTTTCTATTGATGACTTTGATCTCTTGAAAGTTATCGGGAGAGGTTCATTCGGTAAAGTGATGCAAGTAAGAAAGAGAGATACTCAAAAGGTTTACGCTTTGAAGGCGTTGAGAAAAGCATACATCGTATCGAAATGTGAAGTGACGCACACTCTAGCGGAAAGAACAGTTTTAGCAAGAGTTGACTGCCCCTTCATTGTTCCTTTGAAGTTTTCGTTTCAATCTCCAGAAAAGTTGTACCTGGTACTAGCTTTCATAAATGGCGGTGAACTGTTCTACCATTTACAACATGAAGGACAATTTAGTCTAGCACGATCCCGGTTTTATATTTCAGAACTATTATGCGCCCTCGATTCGTTACATAGACTCGACGTCATTTATCGTGACTTGAAGCCGGAGAACATTCTACTGGACTATCAAGGCCATATTGCATTGTGCGATTTTGGACTTTGCAAGCTGAATATGAAAGATAATGACAAAACAGACACTTTCTGTGGTACTCCAGAATATCTAGCACCGGAAATCCTCTTGGGACAAGGCTATACCAAGACCGTAGACTGGTGGACATTGGGCATATTGCTATACGAGATGATGACAGGGTTACCGCCGTATTATGATGAAAATGTTCCTGTGATGTACAAGAAGATCTTGCAACAGCCATTATTGTTTCCTGACGGATTTGATCTTGCCGCTAAAGATCTGCTGATAGGTCTCTTAAGCAGGGATCCTAACAGAAGACTGGGCGTTAACGGTACGGACGAAATCCGCAATCACTTCTTTTTCAAAGACATCTCGTGGAAAAAGTTACTTTTGAAGGGTTATATTCCGCCGTACAAGCCACCCGTGAAGAGTGAAATAGACACGGCAAACTTCGACCAAGAATTCACCAGGGAAAAACCAATCGACAGTGTAGTAGATGAATATTTAAGTGCGAGTATTCAAAAGCAATTCGGCGGGTGGACATATATTGGTGACGAACAGTTAGGAGACTCCATTTCACAGGGTAAAAGCCTTCGTTAAAAACAATCCGGGCCAAGTCGAGCCGAGCCGAGCCGAGCCGAATCTTGCAGTCGTGACTGCAGAATTCGCTGTTTTTCAAATTAGGAACGCAGCCAATCTTTTGTCGTCGTCAGCTGGCGCAAGCAAGAGTATTGAGCAGCAGTAACAACCCGTGGAGGCCTCACTTCTCTTTTACTTACTCTATACACGACATGTAACCTTGCTTGGCCCTTTCTTATACAACATGATCAGAGCGGTCGCCGCAAACGGAAATAGGATCGAAAAGATCGAACCAGCCGCCGCCGGCTGAAGGACGAGCTCTTATACCCGCGGCATTCGAAGAGAGCTCGCGGGGCGCAAGTTGAGTTTATCGGAACTTTGCCAGACAACTGCTAGGGACCCTTGCATTGCCTGGATGGGAAAGTCCGCTTTTTGTTGCCGCCTTCTCCTATAGTCTCTGGCCGGGAGCCGCTTGCCTCTTCCGCGGGATGATCCTAGACTTCCTTGCCGCTGGCTCAGCCATGGGGGGGTCTTACCTGGTCCCGTGAGAAAGAAAAAGCTGACTTCATTCACCTCGCAGTGGGAAGGCGCGGAAATGAAATAAAGAAAAAGCTTAATGAGTAGGAATTTATATATGCATCTATGGCATATATACGCATATATGCTATGTATATAAATAGATACCCGTTGGTTAGAAAAGAAAAACTTAGGTAATACAGGATTTCTTCTTTGCTGTTACTTGGTTTTTATCGTACCAGTGAGCATAGTTAGTAGCGTGTAAGTTTAGCGTCCTTTCTTTTTTTTCCTCAATTTCGCTGTTAGGGGGACACATTTTTTTTTTTGCCCTTTCTGAAGCTTCGTAAGCGAGTTACATCACTATTTCTTCCTGAATACAATACGCGTTCGTACAAGTTTCAACTGGACCGTATAGAGAACAGAATTACAGTTCTCTTCGATCCATCAAAGAGAGTGGAAAAAGGACCAGGAAAACGAAGAGGAAGGATAATTAGAAAAAAACAGCAGGAATCAGTGTTGATTTCTTTGTATACGGCAAAGGCGTATAGTACAGGAAATAATAACTATGACAAATATGTCGCAAGCTAAAGCAAGTGTAAGCAAAGTGCAGACTGAGCTCAGCAACTCATCTAATACTACCGGATCTGAAGAAGAGAGTCGATCCCACAGAGAGAGCTTTGACGGCGGATCCAGTTCAAGTGAAAGCAGAAGTAAACTCAACGTTGAATATTCTGCAGATATTGAGCCATTGAAGTTCAGAATGACAAAATCTAACAACGCCAATGTCAAAAAGGGCAGTAATAGCGACAGCGGTAACGCCGCGGATTCCTTTATGAGACTTAAAGAGCATTTGCAAAGAGGAAATAGTCTTACTGCCAATCTCAGGGTCAATGAGTTTTACCCTTTCAATTCTATTGATACTGAACAATTTGAAAACTATCTGAGGGAACCAAAATACATTAAAATGTTGAAACGGCGGAAAAACTTAAAGCAGTTCCGAAGATTATTTTTGGCTCAAGAACTAACGGCATACGAAGGTGACACCATTTCTTTCGCCTCCAAGTCATCAGAACCCAATTCTAAGGCGATATGGAGTACAAAGTTTAGCCGTGATGGTAAATTCATGGCCACAGGTAGTAAAGATGGTAAAATAAGAATATGGAAAGTCATTGGTTCCCCGGTAGAAAGAGCCGAGTTGGACTCTAGTGCAGAATCTAGTAAAGAAGCACGCGCCAAGTCGATGCGCATCAAACAACAAGTTAATTCATTGGGCAATCCAAAGGAAAGACAATTTTTGGATGCTGCTACAGAAAAATATGAAGAGAAGGAAAAATTGTTGAATTTGTATGCCCCAGTTTTCCACCCAACGCCAATACGGCTTTACAATGAACACGTTCAGGATGTTCTCGATATAAATTGGTCTAAGAATAACTTCATTTTATCAGCGTCGATGGATAAAAGTGTCAAGCTCTGGCATCCAGATAGGAAAAATTCACTTAAGACATTTGTTCATCCTGATTTCGTGACTTGCGTGGAATTTCATCCCACAGATGATAGATTTTTCATTAGCGGTTGTCTAGACCATAAATGTAGGTTATGGTCCATCTTGGATGATGAAATTAGCTTCGAGTACGATTGCCAAGATTTGATCACATCCGTCACATTATCTCCCGAGGAAGGTAAATACACAATAATAGGAACTTTCAACGGATACGTCCATATTTTGATGACTAAAGGCCTTACGCCGGTCTCCTCATTTCACGTAGCTGACAGACAAACCCAAGAACAAAATGCACACGTCATGGTCACAGACACTGACTCAAAAATTCGTCATGGTCCTCGTGTAACGGGTTTGCAAGCGTTTAGATCTCAAATAGATAACTCGTTCCGTCTAGTAGTTACTTCAAATGATTCCAGGATAAGAATCTTCGATTTAGAACAAACGAAGCTTTTGGAAGTACTGAAGGGGTTCCACAGTGGTTCCTCTCAACACAAGGCACAACTTTCTATCTGGCATGGTCAACCAATCGTTGTAAATAGTAGTGATGACCACTGGGTTTACGGCTGGAGGTTAAAATCCTCAGAGAAAAAAAACGACCAAGATGAACCCAAAAGAAAACCAAAAGGATTGGCTCGATCTGGAAGCCTTAGAAGCATATTTAGCAAATCCATGAGTAGATCATCTAGTCAGAACGCTGAAGAAAAGCCACACCATCACTTGAAACTTAGTAATCTACTTCCCTTGCCACATCATAGCAATGACCATTATATCAAAAATACGGACTACATTTCTTTTCACGCTCATAATGCTCCAGTCACTTGTGTTAGTATTGCCCCGCCAGAAACTTCAAAGACTTTATCCCTATCCAATGATGTAATTTGCGAATTATCTTTAGAATTCTTTCAAACTTCGGACAGTTTCGATGTTCTGAGTCGAGGTAACGACGATGGCATCATGTCAGACGTAGAATCTTCTTTGAATTACAACTCTAAACCAAGCTCGGCTACTAATACATCTGCCGCTGGCGCTATTCTAGACGTGGTTGACGCGATTGGAACGATACTGATCAGCACCGATAACGTAGGCAATATTCGTGTGTTCAGGGCAGACATGCCATCTGTTATAAGAGGACGTGTGTTGCTCAAACTCCAAGAATACAACCGGGAGGTCCGGAGAAGATTCAATAGCTCTGATTCCTTATATTCATTAGGCCGAAGCTTCAATTCGAGAGGCAAATCAAATCTACCTGGCCAACCCACGACCGCAAATTACAATAGCACTGGCAAAAGTCATGCAACGGCGCGTGGATACTCCAATATATGCCCCAAAAGCAGCACATCGTTAAAAACCCTCGGCAGCAATGCGCAGCCGAAAACACCAAGAGAAAGCATGTCATCATTTTTTTCCAATGCACATGGGCCTACTACCCCAGCAAGCGCGATGAATTTGGCGATACGTTGCAACGTTTGCAATGGTTCAAGATTTGAAGCGTTTTCTAGTGCTAATGATCAGCAAGATAGAAACTACTATTGCGTAGATTGCGGTACTGTAGTTAACAATTTCAGATAGCGCTAACGACTAATTTTTTTTTACCTCCATCAATGACACTTCAGAATGCAAATTAATTTTTGTACAGACAGTAAAGTAATGCGATAAACTTATATAAAATTTAACCTAATAATTAATGAACGATTCCAATGAGCCTATCATTTGTTATCGATATACTGCCGCGAATCTCTTTTGAAAGGGTGAAAGGAGCTGGTGCCTTTTAAGGGTAACTGCACGCTTTAGTTAAACCTCGGCGGCTAAAACTGCACTTTTTTTGGGTACTTAAGGAAAGAACTTTAAAGGACTGGCAAGATAACGGTTTGGGTTGTTTTCGTCTCATCATTGGGTATTGAGAGCTTCGTATCCTTTGAGACACAAAACAATTTAATCTGTCATAATGAAAGTGCCCAGTATTATTCACATTCAGCTCATAGCTCTAAGAAGACTCGTCGTAGAAACCAGGGAGCAGTTCTGCTTTGCAGCAAAAAACATGTTTCAAAGAATATTCGGGTGGATTATGTCATTAAGTTTGTTCTCCTGGCTTTATGTAAACATTCAAAATCTTCTAATAGAGGTGTTAAGCGTAGGGCCGGTACCCGAGCATGTATCCTTTATCATGGATGGTAACCGAAGGTATGCCAAATCACGGAGGTTGCCCGTAAAAAAAGGTCATGAAGCAGGTGGGCTAACATTACTGACGTTGTTATATATATGTAAAAGACTCGGTGTAAAATGTGTTTCGGCGTATGCTTTTTCCATTGAAAATTTTAGTAGGCCAAAAGAGGAAGTTGACACCCTAATGAATTTGTTTACAGTAAAACTTGATGAATTTGCGAAAAGAGCCAATGATTATAAAGATCGGCTGTATGGATCCAAAATAAGGATAGTCGGCGATCGATCTTTGCTTTCTCCTGAAATGAGAGAAAGAATTGCCAATGTGGAAGATATTACAAAAGGTGGGGACGATTTTACCTTATACATATGTTTCCCATACACTTCTAGAAATGACATGTTACATTCAATTCGTGATTCCGTCCGAGACCAGTTGGAAGATAAATTGCATAGCAGGATTAATATAAAGAAATTCACTAATAAAATGTACATGGATTTCTACTCCAACAAATGTGAATTATTGATCAGAACTAGTGGGCATAGAAGATTGTCCGATTATATGCTATGGCAAGTGCATGAAAACTCCACCATTGAATTTAGTGATACGTTGTGGCCGAACTTTAGCTTTTTTGCCATGTATTTAATGATTCTCAAATGGTCCTTCTTTTGCACGATTCAAAGATATAATGAAAGAAACCATTCATTGTTTGAAAAGATGTATGAAGGTCTTCCCTCTATCCTTAAGAGAAAGAAAACACCAATGTCGCTATATCAATTTCCCAACCCACCCATTTCGGTGTCGATCACAGGCGAAGAATAAATGAAGGATGCCCAAAAAGGGAAAACTCGGGAGAAGACAAAAAATGAACGTTTGAGAAATAAGATTCTTTTATGCTATTATTATATTATGTTATTCTAAATCGGTATCTTTTGATTATTTATATCCGGCATATAAAATATCCCTGTGCCAAATTTGTAGCTAGTAAAATAAAAAAAATTGAGAACAAAGAAACGAAAAAATGAAAATCTGAGAACTCCGGTGTTGAATATTTTTTTAAATCGTTGGGCCTTAATCATCAAGTCCTTCCTGTCCATCCTACTCAGGTATGCTGTTATCATCTGTGTTAGTTATTTCATCAGGTACGGTAGTGGATATATTGGGAGTGAAAGTGCTTGTGGAATTTGATACGTCCGCCGCAGTAGTGGCAGTCGTGTTTAAGGAACTCGGTTCATTCGGAGTATTAACGCCTGTAGTAGTGTTCGTAGATCTCATATGACTTGAGCCAACTTCATGGCACCAATACCTATGATATCCCCACGCTTTTAATTGGCACTTTCTCGAACAATACTTCGTCCTTTTGCAACGGCGACATTTTGCAAATTGCCTCGGAAAGTCTTCCCATTTACCGCATGAGAAATTAGCACACTGGCGTACACCTAAGATTTCACTTTTTCGGCATGAATTCCTCATGATAACGGAACTCCAATAAATTATGTCATGTGTATTTTCTGTATTCACAGTATATTTTTCTACTAAAGGGAAGATGTTTACAATGTTTGGTGACCCTTTGTGGCTGCAAATACTATTTGGTAGTTCCTTTTTCATTTTCTCATAGTTCCAATTTCTTTCAAAATTCTCAGATAGCTTTTTTTTTAAAGTGATTCTTCCTTTCTCCTTATTATTAGCACCATTTCCGCTGGATTTCGGTACACGATAGCGCTCAAACAAATTGAGAACGGGACAGCGTTTATTGGACTTTTGCTCCTCTTCCTTTTGCCGACATCTATTTGAAATATTTTCCAACTCTTTGAAAAACGGATCCCTCTTACTAACATCCAGCTCCTTTTTTCTAGAAGAAGGAGTTTCCTGGCCCTTTGGTAGATAGGGGTATAATGAAGAAAATTTTACAGTAACATTTCTTTCTTGTTCTTCTATGTCATTGTCCTCAGAAATTCTCTGTTTAACCTTGGATGCCATACTTCTAAATGATAACGATTCAACCAACTCGACATTTTGTAGGGTTGACTTCATATATGTATATTTAGAGACAAAAGCTAATAATTGAAGTGACCAAATAACGTCGTCTTGTTTGGGGACAATTCTTCCCAGAAAGAATTCACGTGGCGTGGAGATTGTAGGTTTATTAACGTCAGGTTGAGAAAAAAAATCTTTGCATTCATCAAAATTTGTATTATCTGTATTGCTATTAGTGTCATTACCATCATCATTTCCTTTGCTGCGGCCGTCAAAACTGCTAGCGAGACCTGCGAAACGGACCCATATATCGCTGAAATCAGTCGGAATTGTCATGGATGGCGCCACTAATCGTTCGTTAAAAAAATTCTTATCATTTGATAATTTTAATTTATCCTGACCTGTGATGAACTCTATATATTGTTGATACGTTTCGTTTTCATCCTTCCTCAGAAATTTATACATTGTTTCTGTGGTAATTCCTTTTAAATCAAAGTTCATGGTTTGGTCTTTGATGAAATCATAATTTTTATGATATAATAAATAGTTATCCAATACTGTGACCAGCACAGATAAGACGCCAGACATCACTACTTTTTTTCGAATTTGTTCTGTTCCTCTGGTGCCTGTTAATACCAGGCACTGGAAAGTTAGAGTCCATTTCCATGCACATAGGGCTAGTCTTTTCTCCTTCCATAAAGTCTTAATGTTTTCGTGTTCATTGAAAGTTTCTAAGTCCCAATCCAATAGCTCAAACAAACTCAAATGGCAATTCCTCAATATTGAGACCAATCTTTCTAGGGCACCGTCACTGGCCACTGTTTCTCTGACTTTTGATGAATTCGATGTCAGATACGTTAAATAGTTCAGTGAATTTATTAGCGGGATGCTAGAGTTGATATCTAATGCCCTTCGGTCATAAACGGTGGAGGTTATCGTTACTATAGGTTTATTTGACGTCAATGATCGATGGTTGGAATCTCTCATCTCTTCAAGCCTGCGGTTTGTTCTTACTTAGGTACGCTATTTGTAACCCGTTAATATAACAAAAAATAAACAAAACCCCAGGAAACTGTCCTGAAATATGCGACTAATGAGAACCCTATCTCGATATTCTTCAAAGACTCTCAAGATATCTAACGAATGAGATGAAGTAAGCAAAGCAGAAAAAGAACAGCTATTGATTCTAAATAGGCCAATGGAAGGTTAAAAATGAAAACCAACAAATAAATCAGATGAAGGAGTAGAGCTGTCCTTATTGGTCTTCAATGAAAAGTAAGTTAGTTGCACTTGCAAAGCACTATGTTAGTGAAAATTTTCTCTTTTTACGTAGGAAAGGTTGGTTAATACCACCTGTTTGGTAAGCTGTTCCATGCCTTTTTCGTTTCCTATATCAATAATCCATTTCCTGAAATTTTGCCACTGCACACCCATACAACGCATAATTAAGTTTCTATGGTTTACTCTCTTGATATGGGATACTACTGTAGCTTCAATAAGAACGTAGTCCAATGAACCAGAACAGTAAGGTCAATTTCTATACTTACTGCAATCACAAATTTTTCTTGAGTGGTGAAAATACTATTTCACACGTATTTTTTTATTTCCTACCCCATACATCAAACTGTAGGTATGCCCTTTCTAAAAAGTGAATTGATTTGCTTCGATTGTGCAAGAAAGTAAAACTTCAATAGCCCTTATAGTTTTGGATTCATTGATTTTGAAATACAGAACGCGAATTATTCTTTTTCTGTTTTACGTTAGAATACATTTATACAGAACTTATAATCCGGGGTAGCTTTCGGCGGCTAAATTCCTGCGAAAAAGTGATAGAGTAAACTTGAAAGGACACCAGATGAGAATGCTGATGACTAAAATGAAGAAAGAGATACTCGACTAGGGGGGGAAATATCTTCCAAAAGAAATAGAGCGTAAAAAGGCTGCATCGTGAAAGCGCTCTGACTTGCGTATGGTCTAAGCCGAAGATAGGTAATCGTTTCACTGCTAACGCTCTGCATGTTCATACCATTCTATATACTTGAAAATACAAGAGTGGGCTACACAGAGGCCTGCATAGCTTTGTTCGTCCACAATTGAAGTTCATCTGCTGCCGCGGGAGCGTGCCCTCTTCCTACGATTTGAACCACTTTCAAACTTTCCAATCAAACAACACAAATACATATTACTAGGCAGACAATTTTCCAGCTGCTCCTTACTGTATACGTTGCTAATGATGATGGATCTTTACTTTAAATTTGCCTTCCTTTGAAATTAGTCCTAAGTTGGGTGTGGGTCACCGGAACGCACCTTTTTTATATCCCGAAGAAAAATACTGTCCCTTCATATGATAATGAAATGTTTGTTGACGTTCATTGACAGCCTTTCATTGAGGCTGGATGACCAAGACACGTTGAAAGCAGAACCATGCCCGTCAGAGAAACTGAGAGAGAAGTTGTTTTAACTCATCCTACCGATGATACTACCAGTGTCCATATTTTGAAGTATGGCGCTACAGTTTATTCTTGGAAATTGAAATCTGAAGAACAGTTGTGGTTGTCCACCGCTGCTAAACTGGATGGTAGCAAGCCTGTGAGAGGTGGGATTCCTCTGGTTTTTCCTGTGTTCGGGAAGAATGAGACCGATGAATATTTGAGTAAGTTGCCCCAACATGGCCTTGCAAGAAATTCCACTTGGGAATTCTTAGGCCAAACTAAGGAGAACCCACCAACGGCGCAATTTGGTTTGAAACCTGAAATTTCCAATCCGGAATTGACCAAGTTATGGCCAATGGATTTTCTTTTGATTTTAACCGTTGAGTTGGGCCCAGATTATTTGAAAACAGCCATAGAAGTGGAGAACACTTCTAGCTCCAAAGAATTGAAATTCAACTGGTTATTCCATACCTATTTCCGCATTGAAGACATCGAAGGCACGATGGTCTCCAATTTAGCTGGTATGAAAGTTTATGATCAACTGTTGAAAGAATCATATGTTGATAAGCACCCAGTCGTTACTTTCAATGAAGAAACTGATGTAATTTATCAAAACGTCAGTCCTGAGCGTGCCATCCAAATAGTTGACAAGGGCGTTCAAATTCATACCCTAAAAAGATACAACTTACCGGATACTGTCGTTTGGAATCCGTGGGTTGAGAAGTCTCGAGGAATGGCCGATTTCGAACCAAAAACTGGTTACCAGCAAATGATATGTATTGAACCTGGACATGTTCATGACTTCGTTACCTTAGCTCCTGGGAAGAAATGGGATGCTTACCAATTGCTTTGTAAGGAAGAATTAAAGTACCAGGCCATTCAATGAATCACATAAATATGCAAGGATGAGCTTTTGTGAAGCGCATCATTAGTTTTATACCTTAAATAAACTCACTATTTGATTATTAATTTCCTTTTTCAATCCTTTGATTCCGCTCGACAAACAGCCCTGAACTGAGAGCCTTCGTAATATTTAAAACCTTTGCTAAAATTTTACGTGCAGCAGGAACAAGTCGTTTTGAACAAAAGATGGCTAAGATCGCTCAAGCCATCTGCTATTCTAGGGACTAAAAGATACACACACTATTTTTGAAATAGTATTGATGTGAACAAAACTTTTGAAAAGTAGGATTGACAACAGCATAACAGCGCTAAAACTACAGTCCATATTTGATTCAAAAAAAGATCTCCGCGACGGGGAATTGAACCCCGATCTGGCACGCGACAAGCGCCCATTCTGACCATTAAACTATCACGGACGGTTTTCATGCTTGATTGCATACAGTTACCTTTTCAGAGTTTAAGGTATCAACTGGTAGAATCGTGTCTAACTCCACTGATTATGGTTTTAAGTGTTGGAACATGTTGATAATTAGTAGTTTTAATTAAGAATGAAAGCAGAAAACTTTTTTTAATGCTATAAAGTGCTGGAACAATAATCAACTATCCACCAATTACTAGTACAGCTGATCAATACATTCAATCATGTAACTAGAAGATTATCATATACGGTGTTAAGAAGATGACAAAAATTATCAGACCAGTGAAATAAGATCCAGAACAGTCATAGAATTTATTGGGAGCTGAAGTGCAAGATTGATAATGCAATAGGATCGACGAATGACGACACATAAAATGAAGGAAGAAATAAGAATAAGATTATGTAAAAGTGTCGATTCCCTTTCGTGGGTTCCGAAATCCATGAGGAGAACTTCTAGTATATTCTATATACATAATATCATTAACCTTACCAAAAATGGAATCCCAACAAATGTCACAATATTTTGCTGGACAATAGAAAGTTATGCAAAACACACGCCGATCGGACATGTTAAATATGTTCAATATAATAATAACCTAAGGAATTTACTATGAGTTTAATGTAAAGACTCATCATTTATATATGAATTACAAGCTGACGCTGAATTAATGCATCTTTGATTTCAGTTAAGCCCACCATCCGAACAGCTCGTTTAACATTCCTTCATTCTATTAAAGATACGAGGTCAGTATAACATATACGAGGTAGACTTTAGAGTACAATCAGAATATCTCAGAAAGTGATGATGATTACTTATGTGAATAATGATGAATCTACTTTTTCCAATAGAGCAAGTATATTTATCATTGTCTGCGCACGAAACTCTAGTAACCACCTGAAACGTTCAGATTGCATACTGGAGTATGTTATTCAGATGCACCATGATTCATTTGAATGTTCCGGAAAATAGCGAGAACAGGAGGACAAATAAGAGGTTTGTCATTTATTGGAACCACCATTTTTATCAAATGTTTTTTTTAAGCGTTTTTTATGCAAAAAGTACAGAGAGCAAATGCTCTTAAGGAAGATACTGAGTCTGAAAAGAGAGGATACAAAAGGTTCCGTTAATATCTCTCCGAAGCTTCCCATCTTATATCCCCTTGCATAATAAATCATTTCGCCTTCCACGTAAAGTATGAACTCTCTTCTAGAAGATAATGACATCAGTAACGATGTCAAATTGGACACGTTGAATGAAGGGCTTCATGATGAGGCTAGTCCATCTTTGTTGTCGGGAAACATTACACTTCCGAAGGATTGCTTTAGCTCATACGTGGCCTATTTGATTTACGAAATGGCACATTTCAAGTTAACTGCGTTTGTCATAGTTTTATCTGCAATTATACTTTCATTAATCCTCCTACTTTGGGACTCCATTGAAAGAAAACCTTTAAACATTGTTCTTATTGCAAACTTCATCGTTTTTGATACTTTTGGTATCATTGCTGCAGTGATCAAATTCGCTATGCCTATGACTGGTGACAATTTTCAAACAAAGCTTTTACTGGAAGTAATAGCTCGCAAACCATCCGTTGAAGGGGTAGAATGGAGAACCATCGCATACAATGTGAATGAATATTTGTTCAACAAGGGATTATGGAATACTCCCTACTATTTTTACTCTGAAGACAGTTGCTATGGTACTTTTAAGCGCTTTATGAAAGGAAAAAATCCCAATGCAATTCCCAAATATTCAGCTAGCAATTCTACGAACCCACAATCGGGTACGACAATAGGAAATGGTTCAAATGATGCGACTACATTTCACAGCTTTAGTTCCGACCCGATTTTGGAAGGGTACTTTGTTAAGGCAGCCGAAATTCAAAAAGAGGCTTTAAGGGAATATTGGGGAAAGCAGTATCCAGATACTGATATTCCTTAATGTAGACAATAGTGTCTTTTGATTATATGTATATAAAAACAATTGCAAAAGGTTACATTGGTTG
This sequence comes from Saccharomyces kudriavzevii IFO 1802, assembly GCF_947243775.1. Taxonomy (NCBI): domain Eukaryota; kingdom Fungi; phylum Ascomycota; class Saccharomycetes; order Saccharomycetales; family Saccharomycetaceae; genus Saccharomyces; species Saccharomyces kudriavzevii. The sequence continues at coordinate 446,205 of NC_079284.1, read as the reverse complement.
ATACTAAATAAAACGGGAGAAAAACTTGATTTTTAGTAGTTTACACAAATAAGTAATCAACTCTTAACTAGTTGCGCGTATACTTTACGACAATATGAAAAATTCTCATTTTTAGCATAATGGGTACTTCCGATGCATATTAATATATGACACCTTTAATGAGCTTTGAACTTCCTTCTGAGATTATCACTTTTCATCCCGATGCTGGAGAATAAAGAAGGGCCATCGAACAAAAAAATAGAGAAACACAGCTACGAGAGGGAAAAAAAAAAGGTCAGAGAAGAAATAGTCCACTAATAGCTCATAAGTAAGGTTTTGACGTTTTCATAACCTAAACATGAAGAAGTTCTATTTGCTGTCTCTTCCTAGTCGAAGGATATGCAGGATCAGTATGCCTACTGGTATAATCTTAGAACAAAGGCTTCCATCTCCCCAAAATCGCAACATGACAGGTTATTACTCAACGAAAAGTACAAATATAAAACCTGAAGAAAATATTACCACCAAAATCTCTCCTTCTACCCCTTTAGAAACGCCTTGGTACCTCAGGATTGTAAATGAACAAAAGGAATTAATGGAAAGTGGGAAAAAGGCAGGAAGTACGACCGACGAGACGGTTGAATTACCAGAAGCCTCCCCAAATTCGTTGAAACAGATAGCGTATTTCTTGATCGGTAAACTGGGTTTGACTGATTTTTCGGTTTTTGATTTACGGAACAATGACCCAAATTCTGTGTCAGCTGTTAATAAGTTGGGTGATTTCATGATTATATGCACTGCAAGATCTACCAAACATTGCCATAATAGTTTCTTAGAATTGAACAAGCTTTTGAAGCGGAAATTCTCTAGTGTTGCGTACGTTGAAGGAAACTTCAATGAGCGACAAGAAAGTAGAAGAAAAAAAAGGCTGGCAAGGAAATCCAATCTTAGTAAGTTGTCGGGTAGAAGTTCTGACGGCTCCCCAAGAGGTATAAATACTGAAGCGTGGTATATGATTGATTGCCATGTTGATGGAATATTTGTGAATATTTTGACGCAGAAAAGGCGTAATGAACTAAACTTGGAAGAGTTATATGCACCTGAGGACGAGAAGTTCAAATTTCGGAAATCAGAGCTGAACAATGGTTTTACTAATTCGAGGATAGATGACATCTCGGCCGACAATAATATTCTTCTAGGCTTGCGGAGACTAGCCCAACAAAGAAGAGGGTACTCCACTAATACTTCGAGCGAATTGAATTACTTACGACGATCCCTGCAGAAGCAGGATTTTGAAGAGGCTAGTAGGATAATTCATAATAATCCATTGAATGAAGAGCACAATATACACAGTCTACAGTTAATCAAGGATACTTTGGAAGGTATCATAGGGCAAGAAAAGGATGTAGATGTTGCTCAATGGAAATTTTTCTTTGACAAACATTCAGGTTTGCGAACTGTGAAGCAGTCGGCCATGTATTGGCCATTACGGCTAAAATTTGCCATACTTCTGAACAAAGCAAATTCACAGCTTTATTCTGACCGCGTATTTTTAAGAGACTACCTACTTCTGAAAAAATCATTAGGGCAGGAACTAACTAGAGAAGATCTCATTTCCCTTTTAAAAATTGTTTTGAAAACAGAGCACTCTAGTCATTCATATTTCAATCTTGTAAAGCGAAACAGAGTAGTGGTCAGAGCTTTGACCTTATTCAAAGGTCTTCAATCAGAGATTGACGGTTCGATTGTTTACGATGAACAAGTAATATCGCTTCTTTTAGATACCATGATAACGGATGAACGAGTGAAATTAAGATCTCTATACGAGGTAATAGATCATATTTGTCAAACTTTTGGAGATAAATTAACTTCAAGCATGGTTATCTCAATACTACAGAGCCTAGCTAAAATCAAGGACTGGATCAAGCTAGTTCAAGTTTGGGAAACTATAGCACCAGTAGCTGAGGAGAATCGGGATACAAGACCATGGAACGAATTCATAAATATTATTAATCAAAGTGGCGATAGTCACGTTATATCCAAAATCCTAAATGATGGTCATTTACTTTGGATAAAGCGACTCAATGTTGAATTGACACCGGAATTACGCAACTCTATTAGGGACTTATTGAGGACCGCTGGAATGGAGAATTCTTCATTAGAAGAGTTCTTAATCCATGAAGCAAATCATCAATAGTATCTCTTGTATATAATATGGTAAATCTTCTGGTGTTTGTCTTGTTTATATTTGAATAATACACCCTCCTGGCATTTAATAGGTTCGTTTTGCCGCAGAGTGAGAACCGATTATTATGTCAAAAAAGACACATTTTTTTCTTCTTTTCGAGGTGATACGGATAGCTATTGCAGAAAAGAAAGAACAAATAGCATTGGAAACCTCTCAATTTTGATTCAGGGTCAACCTATTGAGACATTGCTATGTATATAAATATAAGGGCGGCTAGAAGAACTACTTTCAGTACTACAACTTTTATACCAAGATATGAGTTCCCCAAGTACAACATGGCTCTTACCGATTTTAAGGGACATCAACTCAAAGCTCTTAAAAAATTTGAAAAGTTGATACCTCAAATGAACATGATAATAGAATTGCGTGATATAAGAGCCCCCTTATCTACAAGGAATGTGATTTTTGATCGGATCGCAAGAAAGGAACATGATATGGTGAAATTAGTGGTATACACTAGGAAGGATCTTATGCCAGGGAATAAGCCCTATATAGATAAATTGAAGCAGTGGCATGAAGAGTTAGGGGAAAAGTTTGTTTTACTGGATTGTCGGAGCAAAATCGAGGTGGAGAATTTGTTAAAGATATTAGAATGGCAAAATTACGAACTTGAAAAAAGCGGTGGGTACTTACCCATGGGATATCGAGCAATGATTACTGGCATGCCTAATGTTGGGAAATCTACTTTGATAAATAGTTTAAGGGCCATTTTCCACGAACGCGATCGAGAGCATATGGGAAGTGAGCGCAAGAAAGTGGCAAGAACTGGTGCAGAAGCTGGTGTTACAAGGAGCACAAGCGAAGTTATTAGAGTAGCTTCAAAAACCACCGAGTCAAAAAATGAAATTTATTTGATAGATACTCCAGGAATCGGCCTTCCTGGGCGAATTTCTGATCATAATAGGATGCTTGGACTAGCGTTATGTGGTGGCGTAAAAAATAATCTTATAGACCCGATATTCCAGGCAGATTATCTTCTATATTTAATGAATTTGCAAAACTTCTACAATAAGAAAAGAGAGCTTTATCCAGGAAATTATGCTTCTCCCACGAATGATATATATGAGGTTCTAAGAAGACTTCAAGCAAACAACAGCCAAAGCGAGAAATCAGTGGCTATTGAGTGGACTAATAAATGGAGACTACATGGAAGGGGCATCGTTTTTGACCCTGAGGTACTGTTGAATAATGACGAATTTTCCTATAAAAAGTATGTGGCTAACCAGTTGGAAATGTTAGGTGAGCTTTCATACGAGCGTTTATCCGGCAAATTGAGAGGAAACCCGAATCAAGTATTTTAGTAGATAATATTCAGCACGTATAAGCCTACGTAATTAATTAGACAATACAATACCTGCAAAAAAAACTCAAAGCTGAAATCACAAGAAAGAAAAATGATGGTGCAGGAAATAGTAATACGATTCGCCAAGAAAAAGTTACCAACCGATTTCAGAAAGCCTCACACCCTTATAATCATGATTAATGGATTCGATAGACACACCACCCATTAAATCTCCCAAGTCGCTGGATACTTCCAGTAACTTAGCAGGATTATCGAAATGTGTAGTAGCCTCTACCACGGCAGTGGCTAACTTTGCAGGGTTAGATGACTTGAAAATCCCTGAACCAACAAACACACCATCACAACCCAGCTGCATTAACAGTGCGGCATCTGCCGGTGTAGCCACACCACCTGCTGCAAAATTTACAACGGGCAGCTTCCCTCTTTCAAGAACATCTTTCAACAGAGATACTGGCACCCTCATTTCTTCGGCAACCTTTGCGATTTCGTCTTCCTCTTTCAACTGTTGGTATGTTTTTATCTGCTCGGTGATCCTCGTAATGTGCTTAACAGCTTCAGACACGTCTCCAGTACCAGCCTCACCCTTGGTACGGATCATAGCGGCACCTTCATTGATTCTTCTCAAAGCTTCACCCAAGTCCTTGGCACCACATACAAATGGGACTTTGAATTTGTTCTTTTCAATGTGATGTGTCCAATCGGCAGGAGTCAAGACTTCGCTTTCGTCGATATAATCAACTTCCAAAGCCTCAATAATTTGAGCTTCGACAAAATGACCTATTCTTACTTTCGCCATGACCGGAATGGACACGGAGTTCATAATATCCTTAATCATCTTAGGGTCAGACATACGGCAAACCTTCCCTGACTTACGCATATCCGCTGGAATGCATTCTAATGCCATCACGGCACATGCGCCTGCCTTTTCAGCTAATTTAGCCTGTTCTGGAGTGACAACATCCATGATGACACCGCCTTTTAACATTTGGGCGAGCCCACTCTTGATCTTAAAGTCTTCTCCAGTCATTATAATAATCGATGAAATCTCTACGTTGTTTTACGTATACTTTCCAGTTTTTTCCAGAGACTCTAATCACACCATCATGCCATGGCTCCCAGCCTCTTCATATTTATATCTTCATATTCACACTGTAGAAGGCACATATCCAAAATTACAGACGTAACCGTGAGGCATAGGGCGGTGTCGGAGTCATCCAGAGATGGCGACGCCACGTACCAAAATAGTGAAAAAGCCCGCTTTTCTGCTCTTACCCTCGTCGGCTGAGTCACTTAATACATCGTCACCTTTTCTCACTAGCGTCATAAGTTTTAGCTGAGTCATTTAACTCCATTTGCTAGCAACAATTGGTCATTAATATGCCGAGTGTTTTGTTCTTCTTTCCAAATATCACGTCCATGAAATCTAGCTTTATCCTTACCTATTTGTCTCACTGCGGAGAAGACAAAAAGTATGCGCAGTACTAAAACCAAAGGTTTGGAAAAAAAGATGAAAGTAATTGGTGTGCTGGCGTTACAGGGTGCCTTTCTGGAGCATGCCAGCCACCTGGAAAAGTGTTTGGCCACTAAAAACTACGAGGTAGAAATAACAATCGAAATTGTAAAAACACCTGAGGACCTAGCCAAGTGTGATGCCCTTATTATTCCCGGTGGGGAGTCCACGTCAATGTCTCTCATCGCTCAAAGGACAGGCTTATACCCTTATTTGTACGAGTTTGTTCACAACTCAAACAAGGTAGTTTGGGGCACTTGTGCAGGTTTGATCTTTCTAAGCGCGCAGCTAGAGAACGAAAATGCCCTGGTGAAGACATTGGGTGTGCTGAAAGTTGACGTGAGAAGAAATGCATTCGGAAGGCAAGCTCAATCTTTTACGAAAGAGTGCGACTTCTCCAAATTCATACCTGGTTGCGATAATTTTCGTGCGACTTTTATTCGAGCACCCGTAGTGGAGAAGATTCTGGATCCTATCGCGGTTAAAAGTTTGTACGAATTGTCAATGAATGGAAAGAACGTGGTTGTAGCTGCACAGCAAAACCATAACATCCTTGTAACTTCTTTTCACCCAGAGCTGGCTGACAATGATATAAGATTCCATGATTGGTTTATTAGGCAATTTGTTTGTAAATGAGAAGTACACTTTTTCTATTTTCTTATATCACTAAAATGTCTGAGATTTTTTCACATTGGAAAATCTCTATTCGTTTACTGTCGAATAATGCTCTAGGTACAATAATATTGTTGTTACAAACTTCGGATACATTCTGTAACTTGATATGGTTCAAAGTTCCAAAGGAGTGCCAAACTAGGGCTTGACATCGAAAGTATGTCATTTGATTAATTTCACTTTTATCAAGCTCGTTTATTTTCATCCGTCCAAGGTTGAAAATCTTTGTAAACCTAGTATTATTGTCCTTTGTATACAACGATTCAAAATAGTCTTTCTCCAATTTTAGTTCCTTCAATATACTTTCCTTGATGTTCCACCACTTGATTTTGTTCACGCGCTTCATTGTCAAAGATTTAAAGTTCTTGGGAAATACAACATTATTCAAATCGACATAAGCTATTCTACTTAATACGAGCGTTTGCAGGTTGTCCCATCTCGTCAAATCAGCCAATCCTGTCCGGGAAATCTGATCCATTCGTGACAGTTGTATTTCAATGATTCTGCGTTTCACTATGTAACTAATCGTTTTACCTGGGTTTTCTCTGAACCCATGAAAATTTATTAACAGCTCATATAATTTCTCCCCTCGTACAGTAAGCTTTCGCAAGCCTTTCATTGGCTCCATACTTTTGATTGTCCTGATAACGGACATATTTGTTAACTGATTTCGCTTTCCTGTCACGCGGTCATTATCTGAGTACGAGCTTTTGGAAGCTGGCCTTTTCTTGTTTGTCGTCGTGGATTTAGATTTTATTTTTTCGTCAGAATCAGCCTCACAATCATCAGCGTCTTCTTCTCCTCCTACTTCTTCATCTTGTCCAAATTGTAATTCTCTGACCGTTGCAAACAAATCTTTTTGTTCTAATATCAATAAGCACTTATCAACTAGCTGTGAGGTTGAATTATCAATATTCAATTGAATGTTGCTTACATCGGTCGAAGCAAATTCATCATAGGCAGCACAGTCTATCACCCATTTTTTATATTCTTTGAAAGAATACCAGACTTCCAGCATACTGTCCTTATTAAAATAGGCGAGCCGGAGCTCATTGTCGAGATACGTCCATTCTAATGCACCAATAAGTAACCCATCATAAAGATGATTTACTTTCAAACAGTCCAAAACTAGGGAATCATAGCGTAACCAAAACGCATATTCAAGCCATTTTTCAATGAGTTGTGGCGAGTATTCGAAAATGTTTAAATACGAAGAAAAAACAGGGTACATGTACTTCAGCAGTTTCTTAGATCTCTTGGACCTTTTATAACCAGGCTTTTCTGGAAGCTCGACATTATTGGATGTGTATAATATATCTATTGGACATGGATGCGCTCCGCAGAAGTCTCCATCTAGGTGAAAATAGACCTCCTTTCTGATATCAATCGGTAGGTTTAAAAATCTAACTGGATTAAAAGGCGGCATTGAGACACAAGTATTTCTTTTGGAAGCTCATGATAACATTTTTATTTGAGAATATCTCATTGCTCAGTGTTCTTTTTTTAACGATTTCGAAGACGATCGCGAAAACATAATAGAATATACGGCGTTCCAAGTTTACAACTTCTCTACCACCAAAAAAAGAGCTATTTGTATTTTGAATACACTGAAGAAGGGTTATATATATAAGTATATATGCCTGAATATCTATGAAATAGAAGAGAAAAATTATATATATATATGCGAATAATTCCCTTAACTCGTTAAAAGTTGAAGCATACCTTCAATTCTTTGAGCTTCTTTAGATTTGTGAATCTCATGCCTGACTTTATTTTTTAGATCTATCAGCAGCTCTTGAAGAACAGGAGAGCTCTCCAACATGTTCCCATACAACTCTAAAACCACTGCAACCCAATCTGCTACGATAGATGCTGACCTTACATCTTCGATACCTTTTAAGCACCAATTCAGTAATGGTTCTAATGATGATTCGTCCCTACCATATAATGCTACACGAATTTTCCCGCGCTTACGTAGCTCTTGAAGAACAGTGAGTGTGAGCTCTCTGGCCATACCTGGTACAAAAGCGCTGTCTAACGCTTCACTCCACTTGAACTGGTTTATGTTCCTTTCGAATGCACGCATACGACGTTGGGATCTTACCTTATCGTTGTGAATTATGTGTTCTTGGTCACCCTGGTATTCTGAACCACGCATCATTCTTTGAAAGTTATTACTTTTCGAATTTGTATTTGAGGTGATCAGGGCATTTTCTTTATTCGATGCCCGCCTTTCCTTTTTTTTAGTTCTGATGGCTAGTAGACCGGATGATAAACCAGCTACTAAATGTCTATTCCCTTGGGCCGTACTGGGAGAGACGGCACAACTTAATACGGGACCTGAAAATTTCCAGCCAAACTTAACTTGAAAATTGTCTAGTGGATCAAAGACCTTGACATGACCATCCAATGAAGAAGCAATCAATGCAGATTGCATTGGGGAATCAAAGTTTTCGACATAGTCCAAACATGTAACTGCCTTGTTGAAATTACCACGTTCGTATAATTTTTTATTACTGGTCAAGTCCCATACTTTAAAGTTATTGCCACCGCAGGAAACAATCTGGGTAGGAGATACCGCGGTAATATTCTCGATAGGCTGGTCATGATTCAAAGAATAAATTGGAGTAGATCCACTGGATCTTGTGTCGTATAATCTAATTAAACCATCGTATGAACCTGTAGCAACCATATGTGGAGCGGCCGGAATGAACGATAATGTACGTACGTAATCAGTGGCTCCGGTAAGCTCTAGCTGCGGTTCGTATGCGTGAGATATATCCCATAGTCTAGTCACTCTATCATCACTTGCTGTAGCTAAAACTTTGTTATCTTGTGTGTGAAACTTCGTGACATGAGCAGGATGCGTAGATGCATTTATAGATAAAAGAATTGTTCTCGGATTATAACTATCATATACGGACACTAAACCGGTAGCGTCACCGGCACATAGCAACTTACCGTCACTCCTAAAGGATGCAGAATAAACAACATCTTTAAACCTCGAGAAGGTCTTGATCACTTGTCTGGTTCTTGAGGAAAATATCTGAACTCTGGTAGAAGAGGTCACTGCAAAATCATGGGGGTGTTGCGGATTAAAGGATATGTGAGTGACACTATTATGTTCCTTCACCAATTGCGCAGAAGTGTATTGGCGCCAGTAACGTTGCTCCGGAGTAGTCTGTTGAGGCAGTAACGGAGCCTTCGAAGTGATTATTCTGGGCCTGGAGGTGGACATATTATATATTTTACCGTGATTCTGCCTTAGTCTAACAGAAAAGCTCTTTTATGAGGCTTCAATAAGTGATGAGCATCAGTTTTCTTCCTAAAGCCTAAAAGTTTTTCATATTTTTCAGTTATGCCAAAAATTTTCAAAAAATAATGGTCACCAAGTACGAAATCTGATTAAGACGATTCAAAGCACGATATAATATTCACAGTGAAGGTGAATGAGCACGGCTGAAATGCCCCTCAGTATTCGTTGAAGTTCCTCATTTATCATCAGAATTCAAGATTTACGCGTCTCTCTAGATATGTTATCGATTAATTCTCAGTACAACAACAGATTAGTTTTCAATATTATGAATTGTATGCAATGTACGGATGTATTCATCTTGTGAGCGAGAGCTTTCTATTAATAATTGTGACAGATCTTTCATTAATGATTATCAATTACCTGCAGGCGAAAACTATTACTACTTGTTCAAGCTTCCTTTGAAATTTGGAAACTAGTTTTTAGGATAGCTAAAAGAACAACAAAGACCTAATGCCGTCTATCTCCTTCAAGGAAATTATACCACCACAGCCTTCGACACAGCGTAACTTTACCACACACTTGTCGTATGACCCTGCAACGAATGCAATTGCTTATCCATGTGGCAAGTCTGCCTTTGTGCGTTGTTTGGACGACGAAGTTAAGGAGACGCCTGCAGTAGTGCAGTTTACTGGCCACGGCTCTTCAGTGGTCACAACAGTGAAATTCTCTCCCATTCAGGGTTCTCAGTATATATGTTCTGGTGATGAATCTGGAAAAGTGATTGTTTGGGGTTGGAATTTTGATAAAGAAAATAACCACGTTGAAGTGAATGTCAAGTCCGAATTCCAGGTTCTAGCTGGTCCAATTAGCGATATCTCTTGGGATTTTGAAGGTCGGAGACTCTGTGTTGTCGGAGAAGGCCGTGATAACTTCGGTGTTTTTATATCCTGGGACTCTGGTAATTCCCTTGGTGAAATTTCAGGTCACTCACAGCGCATTAACGCCTGTCATTTGAAGCAATCGAGACCTATGAGGTCTATGACAGTTGGAGACGATGGATCCGTTGTCTTCTACCAAGGACCTCCATTCAAGTTTGCTGCTAGTGACAGGGTGCACCACAAACAAGGCTCCTTTGTCAGAGATGTCGAATTCTCACCGGGAAGCGGTGAATTTGTTGTTACGGTAGGATCTGACAGAAAGATTTCTTGTTTTGATGGTAAAACAGGTAAATTTGTGAAATATATAGAAGATGATCAAGAACCAGTTCAAGGCGGCATATTTGCATTGTCGTGGCTTGATCCCCAAAAATTTGCTACTGTAGGTGCTGACGCCGCCATTAGGGTGTGGGATGTAACAACCTCTAAATGTGTTCAGAAATGGACATTAGACAAGGAGCAGCTGGCCAATCAACAGGTTGGTGTTGTGGCAACAGGAAACGGAAAAATTATTTCTCTTTCATTGGATGGAACACTGAATTTCTATGAACTTGGAAATGATAAGGTTTCAAAAACCATTAGTGGTCATAACAAGGGTATCACTGCCTTGGCAGTTAATCCACTAATCAGTGGTTCGTACGATGGAAGAATTGTGGAATGGTCCAGCGCATCTATGCACAAAGATCATTCCAATTTGATTGTGTCACTAGACAATAATAAATCACAAGAATACTCGAGTATTTCTTGGGATGATACTTTGAAAGTAAACGGTGTTACTAGGCACGAATTTAAATCACAGCCAAAGGTTGCCAGCGTAAATAATGATGGTTTCGCTGCAGTGATTACAAATGACGATGAATTGTTGATAATACAATCTTTTACTGGTGAGGTGATCAAAAATATAAAATTGAAGTCACCAGGTTCCGCTGTTAGCTTGTCCCAAAATTTTGTTGCAGTTGGCCTGGAAGAAACTAATGTCGTTCAGGTATTCAAATTATCAGATATGGAAGTCAGTTTCGAATTAAAAACACCCCTTCGTGCAAAGCCCTCCTACATATCAATTTCACCATCAGAGATATACATTGCAGCTGGGGATGTCATGGGTAAGATATTGCTGTACGATTTGGAAGCAAGAGATGTCAAAACTTCTAGATGGGCTTTTCATACTAGTAAAATCAACGCCATTTCATGGAAGCCTGCTGATAATGGCGCAAATGCAGATGAAAGTGAAGAAGATTTAGTTGCCACTGGTTCCCTGGATACTAATATTTTTATTTACTCCGTCAAGAGGCCCATGAAGATTATCAAGACGTTGAATGCCCACAAGGACGGTGTCAACAATCTCTTGTGGGAAACCCCGTCTAGTTTGATCAGTGCAGGTGCGGACGCTTGTATCAAGAAATGGAAAGTTGATCTCGAATAAGATCAGGATATAATGCAAACGATTACATAACATCACAAAATAGATATAAAAATGTTCTCACATCATTTTAGGACGTTAGTCATATAAGCTTGTGTCTATTACCCGAATGTTTTTTATTTCGCCTTATTCAAGAAAAGTCTATTTAGGATATCACATATTTCAGTGGGTGGAAATAGCGAAAACTAAACAAGAGAAAAAGGCAAAAGATAGGCTTGAGAGTTCAGAAATAAGTAAAACAGAGCTTAGCTTATTTCCATTGAAAAGTACATCTAACAGCTAGAAATGTCGGATTCGGAGACTGATTTAGCTTATGAAGTTGAAGATGAGAAGCGGTCAAGATCTACCAGTAACAGACCCAACTATGCAATTGACACGGAGGATTTAGATATCGATGAAAATGACGAGAATGAAGACGATGATTACAGAGAAGAAGAAATCAACGAGGGACCGCATGAAGAAGAGGTTAGTGATGAGGAGGAGCATATAAATAGAAGTGGGAGGAATAAAAGAAAGCGCACGGACGAAGAAGAGGATCTACCAGAAGAGAAAGGTGTTTCTAGGCCGGGAGTCCGCTCCAGGTCTAAAAGACCGGTGTTCTCTGGTATTGATGATTCTGATGAGAGTTTGAACTCTTTGCCGGTAGTCAATGAGGAATATGTCTTACCCGATGATTCTGAAGGTGAAACTAAGATAACTGCGGATGGTGATCTGTTAGGAGGCAGGGAATTTTTGGTGCGTACATTCACGTTGACTGAAAAAGGCAGTCGTAAGTTCATGTTAGCCACAGAACCAGCTAGGTTAGTAGGGTTTAGAGATTCATACCTATTTTTTCAAACCCATCCTAATCTCTACAAATTTATTTTGAATCAAACTCAAAAGAACGACCTAATAGATCGTGGTGTTTTGCCATATTCATATAGAAATAGACAAATTGCTCTCGTCACTGCTAGGGGTGTGTTTAAGGAATTTGGCGCCAAAATTATTCGCGGCGGTAAGCATATAACCGATGACTATTATGCTTCTGAATTAAGAACTAAGGGAAATGTGATTGAAGGCAAACTTGCTGGAGACCCTGTTGACAAATCTGCTAGAGCTTTGGAGAATACATTGTATCCAGTTTCGGAAAATGGTATAAACCCAGCAAAGAATCAAGTGGAATTTTTTGAGCACAGACCTCATGGACATATGAGTAATTCCAATATCATTGCATCGGGCAGTAAATTGAGCTCAACGAATTGGCTATATCAACATTCCGCAGCCTGTAGCAGATTCAACAGTGATCTATTTTATGATAGAGTGAAAGTGCTCCTTGTAGACCGACAAGGCCTGAGAGATGCATACACGAACACACTACACATACCACAATCCACACAGTCAACTGCCGTTTTAGGATGGAAAGGATCAAAGAACGATAATCCTGGCGACACAAGCATTACGTATGAAACTGTTATACACGATAGTGATTTAAATAGACCGAAGACGGGACTGTGGGAAATCCAGAAACAGATTTATGAAGACGTTGTTGAAGAAGATGTCCTGAAGGCTATCACTGAGCAACAAGACTTTGAAAAGTCCGATAAATAAATAGTAGTATACTTATTGTAACAATAAAGCAAAAAACACACCTTTGAACTCGAGAAAAAAGTCATATATTCTCATCTTGTTCTTTTCTCTTGAATATTCATATTTGTATATATGGTTTAAACAACCTGCGTATAAATGGGTAGATTGGGTCGATCTACAAACCTTGAATAAACGTTTCAATTGGCTCATCACCATTCACCAATGAAATAGTTTTTTTCACAGTTGCATCTGGATGTAGCAGACTTTGTACGATAAAAGAAGCTACATCCTCTCTGTTAATAGAATAGTTGACGGAAGCTTTTTCTTCTAACCTATTCAAGGGTTGCAACAAGCCAGTGCCTTTGTTTAATTCCAGCGAACCAGGCTGCAAAATAGTGTAATCCAATTTGGAGTCTCTTACTTCACGATCAGCGGATCTTTTAGCGATGTAGTACTCACGCAAACCCTTAATATTGCACCAAAAATCTCTCTCCTCCGCCTTGAGAGCTGAAACAACAATAAATCTTTTGACACCAGCTTTTTCACATGCTTCAACAACCTTGATACAACCATCTAAATCGACAGTAAAGATTCTCCCGATTCCTTTGCCGCCCGCGCCTGCACTAAATACCACGGCGTCATAACCATTGATGGCGTCAGCAATCTCACTGACGGAGGCGTTTTCTATGTCCGTTAAGCTTGCATCGACTCTCACTTTGTTTTTGAAATGATCGACTTGATCCTGCGTCCTCACAATCGCTAACGGTGTTGAGAAACTACTGTTGGAATTCAATTGGTTTATTAACAAACACCCAACCTTACCGCTGGCACCAACAACCGCAACTTTCAAGGGAGACATTTTGTTATTCTGGCTTGCTATGTGTCTATATTAATAATCGCAGTTCAACCAAAGCTTCTTTTTCCTTCCAGAGTGAAAATCACTTCTAACAATGGTTACAATGGGCCTCTCTGTATATATATACGTAATACATCCTGACTGTCGTATGTCCTTACGTAATAAATGTGACCCCTTGTATTAACTACGCGACAATACTTTGGCAACATCGCTCGATTACAGATCGTAGAAAACCGAATTTTGAGAAAAGGGTTGCCAAGGGACGGAGACTAGCATTGAGATTAGTTCCTTGTTATTAGTAATTATCCTGGTGGTAACGTGTCTCCTCTGCTCTGCTCATTCTATGTGCTGTGACTAAGAAAGCTGGTTTCTCAAAACGAATGGTACGGACTATGTGCATCTTTCGTCGTCTTACCAAAAGAGCCCTGTTTTCAAATTATATTCTCACAAGTCGTGCAGACCACACAAGTCACTGCGATGGAATAGTAATGGACATAGCTAATAAGCTTCAACGTGGCGGATGCATACAAGCCATGGATGCCTGGCTTGCTATTTTTGAATTTCTCAAGAGTAGTCGTGTCCAATAGTCTGCGTGGGCTGAGCATTGATTACAACCTTGAATATTATAATAAGGGAGATGTCTTCTCAAGCTATATGAAACCTTCCTTACCCCCGTAAAAACCTTGCCTCTGAAATCTCAATGCGAAGTGCGAATTGTTGAAAAAGTAACGAAGGAAAACAAGCATAAATCTGCATCAATCTTTGTACAAGCTAAATATCCTCGTGGCTGTTCCATGCCGCTCTCTGTTTAATTTATTTTATGCTCATACGTAGGATTCTCCATAACTGTAAATTATTTTGTCCGGGGTCTCGTTTGAATATCTCATCCGGGCACATTTATTTGTAGTCAAACGCAATGCACATATCGGTTCTCTTGAAGGAAATATAGATTCTGTCTACGCTGAGTGTCGCACAAGATCATATATACCGAATACTAAACTAGTTGACTCGACTCTGTGTATGTGTTTGCCTTTGCTTCGTTTTCACTATAATTTTTCTCCTGAAATCGTTCTTCAACTTTTGCCACTACAGTCTCAAAGCAAAGATTTTAATTACTAACAAATACAGCATAGTATACTTCGGGATTTTGACAAACAAGTTAAAAAGTAACAAAGAACACCAATGCTACTGCCTTCTTGGTCAAGAATTGCGATCAATGCAGCTAGAAGGCCCATTCGCTTTCCGTCCTATTGCCGGCTCACCCTAATCAAGAGTTTTCATGTTCAATATCCTCTGCGTAATAGGCTACAGGACGATAAGAGCAATAGAAAGAGTAAAGACATTGATAGGAACGCTAGACTTGATAGACATATTCCCACAGATAAGGAAGTAGAGTCGATAAGAAAAGAAGTAGAAAAATATATCGAACAGGCTAAAAATAATACTATACCGGCAAATTGGAAGGAACAAAAACGCAGAATAGACGAGAGTATCAGGCGTTTAGAAGATGCCGTATCAGAACAAGAATCTAGCCAAAACCAGGCAGAAAAAGTAGATGAGTGGGAAGAAAATGAACGTCACAAGAAGCCTAAACCGAACAAAACAAAAGAACAAGGTTATTTTGAAGGCAATAATAATGGAAATTTTTCCCCACCTCCACCTCCTCCCAAGCCACCTTTAAATGATCCCAGTAATCCAGTGTCGAAAAACGTTAATCTATTTCAAATAGGTCTGACTTTTTTTCTACTTTCATTTTTATTAGATCTCCTCAATAGTTCTGAAGAACAAAGTGAGATAACGTGGCAAGACTTTAGAGAAAAACTACTGGCAAGGGGTTATGTTGCCAAGTTAATTGTTGTCAATAAGTCCATGGTAAAAGTAATCTTGAATGACAATGGAAAAAACCAACCAGACAATTACGGCCGCAATTTTTACTACTTTAATATTGGTTCTATTGATAGTTTTGAACACAAACTTCAAAAAGCGCAGGATGAACTGGACATTGATAAGGAGTTTAGAATCCCTGTATTATACGTTCAAGAAGGTAACTGGGCTAAAGCCATGTTTCAAATTTTGCCAACTGTTCTAATGATTGCCGGTATTATTTGGTTGACGAGAAAATCGGCGCAAGCAGCAGGCGGTAGCCGTGGGGGGATATTTGGTCTAAGTCGTTCCAAAGCTAAAAAATTCAATACCGAAACGGATGTCAAGATCAAATTTAAAGACGTCGCAGGATGTGATGAAGCCAAGGAAGAAATTATGGAATTTGTTAGTTTTTTGAAAGAACCTTCTCGTTATGAAAAAATGGGGGCAAAGATTCCAAGAGGTGCAATTTTGTCCGGTCCACCAGGTACCGGTAAAACTTTACTTGCAAAGGCAACTGCAGGTGAAGCCGGTGTTCCATTTTACTTCGTTTCGGGTTCAGAATTTGTTGAAATGTTCGTTGGTGTCGGTGCTGCAAGAGTAAGAGATTTGTTCAAGACTGCAAGAGAAAATGCTCCTTCGATTGTATTCATTGATGAAATAGATGCCATCGGGAAAGCTAGACAGAAAGGAAATTTTTCAGGCGCCAATGACGAAAGAGAGAACACGTTGAACCAGATGTTGGTGGAAATGGATGGTTTTACCCCCGCTGATCACGTTGTTGTTTTAGCTGGTACTAATAGGCCTGATATTCTTGATAAGGCGTTATTAAGACCTGGTAGATTTGATAGGCATATCAATATTGATAAGCCAGAACTTGAAGGAAGAAAAGCTATTTTTGCCGTTCATTTACATCATTTGAAGCTTGCTGGAGGGATCTTTGATTTGAAAAATAGGCTGGCAGCTTTAACTCCAGGATTTTCTGGTGCTGATATTGCCAACGTTTGTAATGAAGCCGCATTAATTGCCGCTAGAAGTGACGAAGATTCGGTAAAACTAAAACATTTTGAACAAGCCATTGAAAGAGTCATTGGTGGGGTGGAAAGAAAATCTAAGTTACTGTCCCCTGAGGAGAAGAAAGTGGTTGCTTATCACGAAGCTGGACACGCTGTATGTGGATGGTATTTGAAATATGCAGACCCTCTTTTGAAAGTCAGTATTATTCCACGTGGCCAGGGCGCTCTGGGTTATGCGCAATACTTGCCAGGTGATATTTTTTTATTAACTGAACAACAACTAAAGGACAGGATGACAATGTCTTTAGGTGGTAGAGTTTCTGAAGAATTACACTTCTCATCAGTTACTAGTGGCGCCTCCGATGATTTTAAAAAAGTTACTAGCATGGCCACCGCAATGGTCACGGAGTTGGGGATGAGTGACAAAATTGGCTGGGTCAATTACCAAAAGAGAGATGACAGCGACTTGACAAAGCCATTTTCAGACGAAACAGGCGATATCATTGATTCTGAAGTGTACAGAATTGTTCAAGAATGTCATGACAGATGTACAATATTGCTTAAGGAGAAAGCAGAAGAAGTGGAGAAGATTGCTCAGCTACTACTGAAAAAAGAAGTTCTGACAAGAGAAGATATGATTAGCTTACTCGGTAAGCGTCCTTTCCCAGAAAGGAACGACGCTTTTGATAAGTACTTGAACGATTACGAAACGGAAAAAATCAGGAAAGAGGAACAAAAAAACGAAAATCATAACGAATCCAAGACATCTTCAGACTGATTGTATTTAAAAATGCCAAAGGGAAAAGAAACGGCTCTGCATATCTCACTCACATGTTAAAATTTAAGGCAATCCTCTTCTCTTGGGCAGCACTGTCATCATTTCTGTATAAAACTTAATCTACAACATGTAAATATACATATATGTATATATGCACCTATATCTATATATGATCGAACTGCTTTCTGTGTGTGAGGCTGCCATTGGCTGAGGCACGCGACGTTTTTTTATCTCTGGTTCCACGCTTAGCCCTATCTTATCTTTAATATTCGCATGATGCACTTTTCCATTGCGTCGATTTGTTGGATGATATCTATCCGACATTAAGTGCATGTAAGTTTAAGGGCCGGTAGCAAAGAAGAGCATGCGGTTCCGTTACAGAGCAATCCGTATTCATATAATATAAGAATACAGCAGCAATTTTTTTTTATCGACTAATTTTGTTTTTTGTCTCCTCCTTGTTCTTCACCAAGCTCAGAACACTAGTTGTTGAGGGAACAAGAAGAATGCAAACACTAGACGAGACTTCAAATCTACTTCCCGCTCCTGAGGAAGCTGAAGCTCCTCCTTTGGAGCAAAAATATCACGAGTACAACCTGGCTTTACCGAAGTTCCCCATCCTGTTTTCGCTATGGCTAGGTAGTTTTTTGAGCTCTTTGGACAGTACTATTGTTGCCAATATTATGAATAGAGTTGCTGAGGATTTCTCTGAATCCAGCAGAAAGCAATGGATTGCCACAAGTTTCCTTTTGACTAATACTGCTTTCCAGCCACTCTACGGTAAGCTCTCTGATATAACAGGACGAAAGTCTGCACTATTAATTGCCCAATTTTTCTTTGGCCTGGGGTGCTTATTAACATGTTTTGCGAGAAACGTCACAGAATTTTCCATAGCTAGAGCCATATGTGGTATCGGTGCAGGTGGTTTGAACGCCATTAGTAGCATTGCTGTTAGTGATATATGTACAGCAAGAGAAAGAGGCGTTTACCAGGGATATGCGAATATTGTTTTTGGGTTTGGCCAATTGCTAGGTGCTCCATTGGGTGGTGTATTCATAGAGACCATAGGATGGAGAGCCCTTTTTGGCGTTCAAGTTCCCATGATAATGTTGTGCACGATATTAGCAATCAAGAACATTAATATTAAGCTCTTCCATGTGCCTCCTATGAAGGAAAGATACACGTTGAAGAACTTATCACGGATAGATTTATTTGGCTCCTTAAGTCTGGTGGCAACCATCAGTGGAGTGTTATTTTTGTGCTCTAGTCACTTGAATAAGCTATACTTATCATTATTTACCATCGGTAGCTTTATTGTTTTCGTTCTAGTGGAACGCTATTACGCAACGGAAAGAATATTGCCGTTCGAATTATTGACTCCTTCATTCTGTTTGAGCTCAGCGGTAACAGTTATATCTTCGTTCGTTGTTTTTGGTGAGATTTTCAGGTCACCAATCTATCTGCAGCTACTCCAGAATATCAGTGTTACAAAGACTGGTCTCTTTTTAATTTTCCCCTCTATATCAGTTGCGGTGGGATCGTTAGTAACAGGATGGGTTTTGCGAAATACAAAAATTAACCTAGCTCATTGTGCTTACCAAATCATCTTCGGTGGTATGGTAACGCAGCTACTGGGCTTGGGTTTGGGCTATTTGCTCCTCGCGCATTTAAATCCTGATTACACCGTATACGATATGCTTGAGTCTATCACATTCAAATCGAATTCAATTTGGTGGAAACTTATTTACGTGTTTGCGTCAGTCCTCGTATCTTTTGGCTATGCGTGTTTATTAGTGGCCACATTAGTAAGCATTGTCTTCACTGTTGAAAAATCACAGCAGGGGACCATGACTGGTGTTTTCTACCTGTGGAGATCCATCGGTAACGTCCTTGGTGCATCCTTGACTTTAGTGTCTTACGAGAATAGCTTGTCGTCCATGTTATGGAACTATATGTTCAAATCGAAGCGTGAGGACGAATATCACTTTTCTAAAAAGCAGTATTATTCTCTTATCGATGATTCAAGTTATCTAAGAGGAAACAACTTTCCAAAATACGTATTTGTTCGCATTCTGGATGTTTATAAGAAGGCATTTTTGATCTCCTATATTCCAAATATAGCTTTGGCAGTAATTGGAATGGTTTTATCGTTATATCTGGTGAAACATACGCTTAAACGCAGTTCTAGTTGCTGAGAATAAAAGTAGACTTCATATTATATATCTTTATAAATTCAAGATTACATCCTTTTAGGAATGATTATTTCTACTGCATCTTCTTCTATATTAAACGATTTCAGCTTTTCAATATTTATGCCCAGCTTTTGGCATTCTATTTTGCAATTCTCCGGGAAAAAAGGTTCAAATGGATACCGCAGGTAATACATAATCAGTACATTTTTTAGTTCTTTGCTTATAAGATCTCCCATCATATAGAGTCGCAATGCAAATGCCATACTTTTGCAACTAATGGTAGGCGGTACGCCTGCATACCCGGTACATAATCCAGGAATGATAAGACCATCAATATCATTTGGAGCATGCATCAAGGCGTTCCACATCGCGTTGAAAACAGGTTCGAACCCTGTCTTGAGAGGATTTTTCGGATCAAATATAGGAGCAGATGGAGCAACCACAGTTGGGACGTGAATAATGTACCTGATACCATCCCTGTATTTGATTGTTTTTTCTTCCAGACATTGTTGCAAGTCAATTACTGTTGCAGATCCAACAGTATGATATCTTCCTCCGAGCTGATTTCTAAACCATGTCTCAAAGGGCTTCCCTCCAAAATAATCATACAGGGCTTTATCAAAACCCCCTCCGAGGTAGCCGTACGAGTTTCCTGGTGAGACAATTGCGTACGAGTGGCCATGATGGATCTTGTCACCTTTACGCATTGAATTCATAAGGGATTGAAGGTGCCCATGATGAATGCAAAGATATTTGTCATTTTGTTTATATGCTTGGGGTATAGATTCTCGCCAAAGGTTGGTTACTATCTCATTTGTATCACATAATATTATTCTCATTCTTTTCACCCCATTCAATAAGTACCTTTTATTAACAGATCCCGTCATGTCTAGAAGTCCTGCAGATCTTTCTGGGGAGGAACGTTTGTCGTCTCAAGTAGATATTACTGGGCATTATCTGTAAGGGATTCGTAAGTTCAATTATCAATAGGTAAACACCCACACCTGGAGTTTTTATAAAAATCAGAAGCTTCTGCCGCTTCTTCTTGTTACGGACATCAATATGTGCCACTTCAATTAAGTTGTTATTTGGCCACAATTGAGCCGCGCAAACATATAAAAATTGGAATTTCCTTGATTATTCATTATTAAAAAGTTCTTTTTATATGTCGAAGTGCAATAAAGTCATCGTTCAAAAGTTGAACGAACACAACGGAATAAAATACATAGCTTGTACATGGATAGAAAGTTTGTCGGATAACTCTACTTTTTTTTACTAAAGATTTTCTTTAGTTTTTTGCCAAACCCGCCGCCCTTCTTTTCTCTTGTATCATTGATTTCTTGTGATTGTGAGTGTCTGCTTTCGCTGTTTCCTGGGTTACTAGAAAATCTTAGCCTATTGCTCATCGGGGGACTTGCAGCTTTTGCAGGTAGAGCCTCACTGGCAGCTCTTAAGGATGCGCCACTGAGTTTCTTGCTTACTTTTGTACTTTGAGCGGCAGGATTTATAATATTGTGATTAGGCCGTGAAATTTCTGAGGAAGTAACGTCGTTCTCTTTCTTCTTGTTCTTGCTCTTAAAAAGTGAAAAGGCACCTTTGTTACTAATACCACTCCTGCTATTGCCGACCTTGCTACTTTCTGTTTCTGCATTGTGTTTTGATGAGCTTTGACTGAGAAATTGGGAGTCATCATCCGAATCCGAATCTGCAAACCTAGAGGGGTGGCCCAGACTTTTAAAAAACTCCTGTGCTGTTTCAGTTTGACTAACATTTGCATTGCTCTCGTTAGCATGAGCAACATAACAGTCATTTAACGCTTCTTCTGAGATACCATTTCTCAAAGAAAGCTTCTTAAATCCGAGATGAGATTCATTACTCCTTATTTTCTCAAAACTAGACTTGCGAGGAGGCGGCTCCTTAGGGTATAAAACATTGCTCACATCCTTCGTTAAGTGCTTATCGTTTTGTACAATCTGTGAACCTCTCTTTATATTCGTATTGGTGCTTTTGTTATCGGTTTTGCTTTTGAATTTTTTTTGGCCGATTGGCCCTGGCACATTTGCTGGCTCTTGGCTTTGCTGCGTAGTTTTAGAGAACGAAGCCGTTACTGAATTTCTTTGCGGTTTAGCTTTTTCTGGGGTCCCTAATGGTATAGCGGAGTGACGCTTATTGTTTACTTTTTCCGGAGGAGAAGGTGAACTCGATCTATTGTTTTTGAATTGACCCACTGACTGTGGCCTTTTCACGGAAGAGCGTTTTACGCTAGTCCTACGTGATACGCTGTCAGGTATGGTCATTTGAGCATTTAGTCTTGTATTTTCAGCAGTCGTGAGAGACAAATATGCACCGTTGGCGGGAGAGCTATCAGAGTACATGGATGAATTGTGGTTGGATAACCCAGATGATTTCTTAAGAGCAGATTTGATTGGCGTGACAGCTTTAGCTACAGATACCATGTTAATTTCAGGTTTGAGGAGCTTTTCTTGCCCAGCTTGATTCGGTGGATTCTTTGGAGAAAGGTAAGTATTTGAAGTCCTGAGGTATTGTGCCAAAGACGGTGTTGATTCTGCTTGCATATTATCATGGTTTTTGTGGGAAGGAATCTGTTCATTTGCTTTTTGAGTTTCCTTGTCTGTTGTATCAAAGTACTCATCGTTGGGGTCGCCTATACTTTCCTCTTTGGAATAAGTACTAGTGGGAGATAATTCCACGGAAGGATTATCCTCTTTTTTAGCCTTAATCGTACTTTCGATACCCTCCGAAATATCATTATCTTGTATTGAACTAGGTTTTTTATTAGGGTCTTGTGCGGGAGAGCAGGTTATATCACTCATTTGGGTATGATCGGCACTTTCTGAGCTGCGATTGTCAGCTAATTCTTTTACAGAAGAACTATCGTTGGAAAAATCATGGTCCAATCGTTCAACTTGCTTGTCAAGGTTTTCAGCCTTGGAAAGAGGGTGCTTTTCCACCAAACTATTTTGTTCCTCACATTCTGGTTTTTCCGCAACCATACGATATACTTTATCAGAGTTAGAAGGCTTTTCGCCATCGACAGTAGCCATTTTATGTTCGGTGTTTGATTTCTTGACACCCTTCTCCGTAATCAACCTGTTTACGACGACGTTTTCTTGACTAAATTTTGAAGATTTCCCATTTTCCTCCTCCTTAATGAAAGTTTCCAACTCAATATTCCCATGTATCAGTTTTCTTAGGTCATCATTTTCACTATTCAATGAAGAGGGCTTTTCTACATTATTTTCGCTATTGACTACTGTGTCTGATTCGGAAGTGTTGGAATTTTCGAGCCTCAGCTCCTGATCTGTTTCTTCACGAACCTGTGTCTCAATAAGAGGAACATTTATATTTGTTGTAGACGTCTTTGAGAGTTTCGGCTCTTCACCTTGTTTTCTTTGAGAATTTGATGTGTTCCTTAAGGACGAAGTTCCTTTTGGTTGGGAATGTAGAGATTCTTGGGAGACTTTCTTCCTTATAGGTGAACAGTTCTTTACATTCAAGGTACTGTGGGCAGAGTTTGAACGTCTTAACGATCTAGAAGTATTAATTTTATTTGGTTTTTCGATTGGAACCTCAATTGCAATCAACCCGTTAGGCCCAGGAATATATTTTCGCATAGTTTTTAAGGGAGGAGAACCACTGCTGTTATTAGGACGCTGTCGGTTGGTTAGAATACCCTTAGCCTGTGGTCCACCAAAATCCTTGAACGTGCGCTGAGCCTCATCATAGCTTATCCTCTGATGTTTCTTAGATTTCTCGCGTTGCAGGCCAGAATTGTTTCTGCTTGATTGGCCTCTTTGATTAGGAAGACTCGAAGTTCGGTAGTGAGAGCTACTTTTATGCAGTGATGCTTTCTTTGGAGAAGGATTTGGCATGTTTTCCCTCCCCATCGACGACCGTTGATTAAGACTGTTTAATTTCCCGGAATTACCTCTACCTTTACCCCGCACAGACTCTGATGATGTGCTGGAAATAGAAGACATTCTTCTGGAAGCAGTAGGTTTCCTCAAATTTGTCATGGAAGCTGAACGATAGGTCGACTTTTGCTTGTTTTCTGGTTGATTCCCCTTCTTCATAAACAATTTGCCGATACTTGCTGCAGCTGCTACAGCTGTTGGATTCGCTTGTTCCATTTCTGCTGCAGTTGTTTTCCTTCTAAACATCCTCAAGAATGAATGGCTAAGGATTTACAGAATTGATTAATCTGGTTAAATATAATTGCTGTCTTTTTCTAATTGTTTCAGTCCGGATTGTTGGTAAGCTAAGGGAAGAAATGGATACTTCCTTTAAGGTTATCTATCGTCCTTTTTTTACATGTTGACCCTCGCGCCACACGGCCAGCCCGTCACCGTAGCGAGCTAAAATGGGCCTCACTGGGCGGATTTTTTCGGACTTACAGCTGCTGCTTGGATAAGTAAGTGACACTCATTGCAGGAGATTGGCTTGGCAGTGATCGAAATTGCAAAGCATAAGGGAGATAAACGTCAGTTTGTGTGTATATATATGTTTTAAATACTGCTCAGAATATAAAGATTTCATGCATCACAAAATTGAAAAGATAAGAATTTAAAACGACCTTTAGGCCTTTAGCCGACATCGCTGGGTCCCTTGGAGAACTAACGCTGATTCTTCTCTTGACCGCTAAGCAGCAGAAAATTAATAATGCTGAGCGTTCCCTGCAGGCACTCCACAGTTTTTGGGATGCTTCAAGAGTGACAAAATCTCTTGTTTGTTTCGTTAGCTCCCGCTCCCATATCTTGTCTCCCTTGTCACCGATGATAATTGTTTTTATTTTCTTACAATTATTTGCTGGATAGAGGACACAATTTTAGGAAAGAGGGCATCCATTTCTCACGAAGGCAATCATTAATGAGAATTAATACATCCCTGCTAGTACTCTGTGTCTTAACACACCGGTGAGAACACCTTCGCAATTCTTTCATCTTCAAAGCATTCTTCAAAGAAGATGCATACTGAAAACTCTCTCCCAGAAGTACTACCAATTTTTGTTGTTTAAGTTTATTGTCACGTAACTCAATAAAGATTGCAGGTTCTAGCTCGAGAGATTTTTCAATATGGTTCCTAATCAACGTTAATACATACATTGTTTCTTTCTTCTCTCGACTTGGGACACCAAATCCCCCAATAGATATAAAGCAATGTACTGAGAGGCACAAAAATTTGTAGATGCCACCCCCCTCTCTAGGCCTGTATTTATGAGTGAACACCATAATGGGCAGGTCTTGAAATAGGATAACCACTGGGGTCAACTCCTCGAAGATGGGACGAGTACCTAGACATCAGCGATAGGAAGTTTTGCTCTTTCTAACTTCGTCAGCTAATTTTCCGGCCTGCCTGATACGGCTTTGTTTTTAGAGGAATTGACTCCTCTTCTCAAAGCATTTGGATATTTCAGGCCCTTCATAAGCTTTCTTTCGCATGAGATAATCATGAGAACCCTTTTTCATCTGGGAGAACTTCCGTTCTAAGGTTTGAACTGCTCTGAATGGGAAGGCCTCGGGATCGCTTTTAGAACGATGGATATGAAGCTCCCCGTCGTAAATATGGGCAATATCATTATCCTCCAAATGCAACACTTTATCTGCATATTGTGCTAATGACGAATAATTGGATGACAAATAGAATTCAATGGGTTGTGGTAATCCATTATCTGCCGATAGTTCTCTTGATGACACGTAATTGAAAGTAGAAACACTGCCCTCTCTTGTAGAAGCTTCTATGTATTGTGAACGGAGAGGCGGGGACTTTCTTAGACAAGTATCATATTTCAAAGGAACGCTGGGGGGGATACCTCCAGGATTCTTGTTTGGCACATTAATTTCAAGGTAGTTTTCTTTATGATCTAGATACTCGATTTCGATAAAATCTACTTTAAGATTTCTTCTACCTTTGACACCGATAACTAACGGAGAACCCTTTCTTGCAGCAACTACTTCATCTGGAAAGTGGGAAGAAGTGCAAAGCAGGCCGTAGGAACCCTCCAATCTTTCTAGCACCAAACTTGTTAATACATGGAAATCAAGGCTGTACCCGAGCCGAATACTTGTATCATAAAGTTGCTTGTATAGTTTAGGAATGCATTCGGTATCGGTGTCACCTTTAAATACATGGCCCTTTCTTGCTAGCAAAGCTTTCAGATTATCAAAGTTGGTGATGACCCCGTTGTGCACCACGACAAATTCGTTAGAAGAGTCTGAGTTATGAGGATGACAATTTGCATATCTTACCTCACCATGTGTTGCCCACCTGGTATGAGCGATGCCACAATGAGAAATAAATGGCAGGTCTCTGTTAGGATTGTGGAGGTCAATTTCTCTCTTCAGGTTGCTTATTTCACCAGTCTGCTTATAAACGTTGATAGAACTGAGTTCATCGCCTTGAATTGAAACACCGCTTGAGTCATAACCTTTGTATTCCAATGTTTGTAGGCCCTCGATCAGGGTGTCAAGAATTTCTCCTCTTGTTTTCTCAATCAAAAAATTGCAATACCCAAATATGCCACACATTTTTTTTCTTTTACGGTTGTAACGACTTATCTGAATGAGGCCACCAATACGAGTGACCTTTTCACAAATTCCTTCATTCCTGACCGAACTTATAAATATAAATGAGCGTTCCTGATTTGCTAGTATATTAAGGGGACGTATAACTTTTTATTAGTGTACAGTCAGCATGCTCAACATTGCTTAAGTGGAAAGGGGCTTCTTGAAAAATGGGTAGAAAAGCCTTCACATCAGGCGCATTTTCTATGAGGCTGATGTTTATCATTTTTTTTGTTTGACCTTCCTCCCATTGTTTAAACTTAAGTTGTTTGGGTAAAAGAGGCTGATTATTAAGAGCACAGGACCCTTAAACTAGCGCGGCCTAGACATTTCTAGGAGTTGAATTTCGAGATATGGAGGAAAACCATGTACAAAGCCCTTTTTTCCCATAACCGTGATAGCGTTAAAAAGGGGGTGCGAAGAGGAGAAGAGAAACTTTATGATCAAGGGTCTCATGATAGTAATGTACCTTGAACCTTTCAAAGGCTCTTGGAAGGCGATTTGGATTTTGTAGGATAATTTTACAGCCACCGGAAACTGAGAAATACCGTACCTAGCTTTCAATTTAGGGATTAATCTGTCCTCTAATATACATTTATAAATCTCATCATTACAAACAAAGACTTTTCTATGGAGTCTGCGTGCTTCGCACGCTCTTATTTATTAGTATCGACAACGTATCTGCCCAAAATCTTACCCTGTTCCATCAAATCATAAACTTTTGGTAATTCAGATAATCCAACAATTTTTATTGGTGATTTGATCAGGCCTCTGGTGAAAAAATCTAAGGCCTCTCTTGTATCAGCTCTGTTACCGACGTAAGAACCCTTGATATTGATGGATTTCACGACATGAGAAAAGACCTCCGACTTAACGTAGGAATTAGCTGGCAAACCAACCAAGACAACGGTACCAGTTGGCCTAACATATTCTGTAGATAGGGAAATGGCAGCTTCTGAAACGGAAACGTTGATGACACCATGAGGACCACCCTTAGTAGCTTCTTGAATATCAGAAACCATATCCTTCGTCTTGGTAAAATCAATGAAAACTTCACCACCCAATTGCTTGAAAAGCTTTTCCTTTTCTTCACCCGCATCAATACCCAAGACTCTGTAACCCATTGCAGTGGCATATTGAACGGCTAAGGAACCTAACCCACCTGCAGCGCCGGAGATGGCGACCCAGTCACCCGCTTTCAAGTTTGCCTCTTTTAGTGCTTTGTATACAGTAACACCAGCACATAATATTGGGGCCACTTCGGCTAAGTCAGTACCTGGTTGGATCTTGGCAGCTTGTATAGCATCAGCAGTTGCGAACTGTTGGAAAGAACCATCATGAGTGTAACCAGAGAGATCAGCCTCCGGACAATTCGATTCGTGGCCTGATTCACAGAATTCACAGGTCATGCAAGAACCGTTTAACCATTTGATACCTGCCAAATCGCCGACTTTCCAGCCTTTAACGTTGGAGCCTAGTTTGACGACAACACCAGCACCTTCATGGCCGCCTACTAATGGTAACTTGACAGCCAAGGGCCAATCACCGTGCCAGGCGTGTAAATCGGTATGACACACACCGGAGTATTTGACGTTGATCAAAATTTCATTTGGTTTAGGCTGTGGGACTGGGATATCTTTGTAATGCAGTTTTCCATTATTTTCATAAAAGATGACACCCTTTTGGGTTTTGGGAATTGCTGCCGTAGATTGCAATCTGAGGATGTTTCTAGAAAATAAAGAAGGATGAACACGTCTTGTGAGTAATGTTGACGTTCTGAGCATGATGAATTTTTATGAATATACTTTTTCTAGTTTCCTACAATGGTGAACAAGAAATATATATAATGGTTTAATAAAATCGTTCGAAGATGTTAAACAAAGGACTTCTTAAAAGGAGTTTGCTCTAGTTTTATAAGAAAAGCGAAAAAATCAGATGTTTAACTTTTAGGAGTTGACGAAAAGCCTTTGACTCCTGTAGCCCGGGTTGCTTGCCTTACCCA
This sequence comes from Saccharomyces kudriavzevii IFO 1802, assembly GCF_947243775.1. Taxonomy (NCBI): domain Eukaryota; kingdom Fungi; phylum Ascomycota; class Saccharomycetes; order Saccharomycetales; family Saccharomycetaceae; genus Saccharomyces; species Saccharomyces kudriavzevii. Next base: position 418,028 of record NC_079284.1, on the reverse strand, counting down.
CTATCTAAGAGACAAAAGGACAGTGCATGAACGCAGTAACGTTCCGATACTCACAGCATCCAAAATGGCTGCTGTTCATTCGTATCTCAACCTCGCCTGCAGCAAACATGCGCAGCGTATAGACGTCGCAAGTGATGCGGCACGTGATAGGATGGCAGAGAGCGAATGATCACTCGACGTGGGTGCGTACATTTTATGACGCCGTCGAAAGTCATGAAGAAAGAAAATTCCTTAGGAACTGTTTCCACATGATATGAAAACAATGTGCGTTGGATGGAAAGAAAGAGGAGAGATAATTTTGAATTGAGGAGATGCCAATAGCGTTACAGACAGCTTACATTTGTTTTCAATATTCGGATCCTATGCGTTCAGATACCATCCCTTCGGTTTCGTTATCACGCGCTAGAATATGGCGCTTGATGCCCAGCATAGAAGGGAGATTCTCTTACATAAAAATCCTTTGTTCTTAGTTATATATGTTTGTTACATTTATAGCATGCATTTTTGACACCACACTCACAGAAAAAAATTTTGAAAGAGGTTTTTTACAACTAAAAAAGACCCTATGGGCTTCGGCGGCTTGTCTCGCAAATAACATCCGCACTGAAAAAGGGGCATAATTCACTTCTAGAATCTTTCCATGGCCTTTCAACTCTTGCCCATAGAGAGCCACTACTAATGGCCGGCGACTTGAAAATTAGGCCGTGAGAGACCTTTCTTTATTGCGAAACAACGCAATGAAGAAATCCAGTATGCAGTTTCTATTTTGTTTCGTAAACGTTTCCGCAATCATTGTTTTTCGTGAGTGGAAATAGATTCAACATGTCGATCGTGGCGAGGATTTTTTGGATTTCCCTTTTTTTTTTTTCTTTTTCTTAGTTAATATGTATTGTGTGAAATACATTTCGAGGGGGGGTTCCGGAAAACCTTTGAAATCGAAAAGGTAAAACTAACTATCTAAACGAATACGTCATACATACTGTTTCTCATTCCCAATCTAGGCTTTTAGGCGAGACAGTAATGTTGCGTGAAAGTGGCACTTCCTCGCAATCAAGCACTTGGGGAAATGACGTTCCATGCGCTCCTTCATAAGCGTAAACATAATCCCTTACGAGAAAAATTGACGTCAACTGGCACAAAGGAATGCGATGAGACGGTTCGATGATATTGGGGTTCTCTATGTTAGTATTACGGAAGGTAAAGAAAATCCGTAGTGCCTTAGAATGCACACAATGTTAGATGGCATCACCTCAATTACTTCATCTCCTAACAGCTTGCGATATAAAATCGTTACCCGAAACATTGCTAGAAAAGGTACGACGGAGCTTGCATAAGTAAATCGGCATTTCATCTTTAAGCCGTTAACGTCGCATGAAAAGATAATCAAAGCGATTCTTTGAATTTCTTGCGGAATATAGTCTTATCTATTTCGTTTAATAGTATATTACGTACGTAATCATTATACAAGTTTTTTGTCTCTCCTGCAAATTCGAAATCAGTCCTTTCTGCGTTCATTTTCTCGGGTGTGGTCATTTTAAGATAAAAAAATGTAACTAAAGATAAAGTAAATGTAGACATATATGTAACTCTTCTTTAAGCCTCACAGAGGATACGTTTTTGTACAAAGCAAATATGACAGGTTTAACTTGAAATCGATTTTTGAAAGCATTTTTTCTTTTTAAGAGGACATCAAACGCAATGAAACAACCTAGAAGTTGCAATGTCCAGGTGAGGAGCAATGTTGTAGTTGATATCTTCAAAAGACTCTTCAGCCACTTGAGTTTTGACTTGTTGCATCCTCGATAAAATCTTCGATGAAAGCTTCTAGAAGTAATAGTTTCTACTGTGATGCTTCATCATCGAAGAACTTTATCGCTCTACCCTCTTTTTGGTGTTGGTCCCGTTCCGTTAAGCTACTTTTTTGTCTACAAATTGTTATGTGAGCAGAGCATAGTGACAAGCCCATCAGATCGGAGCTTCCACATTCTGCACTATAATTTAAGTGGCAAAGCGTATTCTGGCAGGGAGCACCCCAACTTAAAATTAAACCGGAAAATCCATATGACTCAAGTCACCTTGCATTCCTTATCAAAAACATGGGTTCGCCCGTGCAGGAATGCAGCATCTCGCTCGTCTAATGCTAGCAACAGATGCACGCTCGCCATACGGTGACTACACTTGAGCTGATACGATATACATTGGCAACCTTTTTTTTTTTTTAGCTTTAGCCCCACATCCCTAAGGTTGCGTTACAATGCTTATCTAAGCATTAATCCCTTGTCTTATTAGAACAAAAGCTGGAATATTTTTCCCTTACCACAATAACGAAGAAAAAAAAGCTTTTACCCCTTTTTGTTCAGCATCACGGATGACCAAAAATGTGCCAAGGGAGGAAAGTCCAGAGCTTTTCTTTTGCACCGCAGATAATGCTTTCCCCGGATTTTTACTCAATTTTACGAGAAAGAAAAGAAAAATCATCAGGACAACGTGACAACACGATTTCCCCGCACACGCGCATTGAAAGCTGTTCACGGGGCTTTCTGGGAACCACGCAAACAGCGCGAAGCACATGCCACCGCCTCGTACTGACGGCTCGTAACATTTGCTTCGAGAAGCTGATATCATATGTTGTCCCGTGAAGCGAATCATTTTAGGACAAATACTTAGCTACGCACTTCCACCGAGCCCCTCGAATGTGCCTACTGCCAACATACTCTATTTGGGCCCGCAGCGTATTCTGTGCTTAGTTCCATCTGTACATATCCTTGACCCACCCATTAACGAAGAGAAACCTACCACTGGAAAATTGGAAAAGAAAACTGGAAAAATCGCCGTCTGGCTCCTGGATTTCCCAGAGGAAATTGTGAAGAAATCATAAGCATAAGGGTGGATGCTACTAGATAAGGATTACAGTTAATTCAATTGCTGTGGTAGCTTTTTTTAAGGGAAATCCACCATATGAAGTGATCTTTGCTTCCTCTGGCCGGAGAACAGAATTTTAAGTTCCGAAACCCACTATTATAAATACAATTACACTTTTACCAAACTTATCATGGTCAAGGACTCTTATTTTTCTTGTAAGCAATCATCTGATAATCTCACAATTAATTCCTATTCTTATTTATATTCAATTCTACTTAAATTTATCTTCCTTTATCTCTTTCTCTTCATCACCTATAGCATTAAGTGTATGTGTGTCACCATTAGTTAGGCTAAAAAAGTAGTACATAAAAAGAAAAGTTTGCGTGAAAGAATTTCAGTTGGAATATTCTTCTCCACGGTGAAATACTAGAAAAAAGCATCAAAAAAAAAGTAGAAAAGTCGTTTATTTGATGATTGCTTCAGAAATTTTTGAAAGAGGTGTGCAAGATCCATTTTGTCAAGATTGCGATTATGAGGATGAAACAGACGTACAAAGCTTTATAGGCCCAAATGATTTTGTTACTTCCAAATTAGCTTCCTTTAATTTTGAAAATTCCTTAAAAAATAACTATTCCCGTAACAGTAGCAATAGTTCTACCAATGTCGGTAACACGAGCAGGCACAACGGTAGTCATGTAATTGGTCATCACTTGAGAAAAATCAAGACTGCTCCGCACCATCTATCTGGTTTCGCTCCACCAAATTCATCGAATTATTCTAATGAAACGGTCCGCCCTTCTCCAAGAAGAATAAGAGCAAATAGCAGTACTTTGATTCACCAATTGTCTAGACAGTCCACTAGGAAGTCTTCCTTGGGTGACGTAACAGACTGCTGTGTTGAACATAAATGCATAAAACCAAAATGTAGGCATTCTTCCTGTTATGGTATACCAACACATCTTTATGGGTTGGAAAAATACGTTTCATCTGAATTGGACTCGTTAACAGTAAATAGCGATCAATCGAATGGTTTCACTCCCCCATCAACGTCCATTTCAACGCCCGCTTCGAACTCCAATTCGTACCTGAATCTAAATTCAAATTCCACCGCATATTCGTCGTCTCATCCCTCCAGCGAGAAAAATAATCGATTGAAACTGATTTCTCATGGAAAAGTTTCGCCAAGTAACGCCACGAGCCATTGCGGAAATCCTATTTATTATTCAAAAGAACGAACCCATTCAAATTTGAGAAGGGGGTCTTCTTCAGTACCTTCCACTGGTTCTTCTTCAGTACCTTCCACTGGTTCTTCTTCATCCCCCTTGCAGACAAGGAATAATTCATATTCCAACTCTTTGGTTAAGTCCTCTTCCAATAGCTCATTGAATACTAGTGTAACTTCCTCTGGAGAAGAACCCGTTCCCCACACGTCTAATTGTTTAGAGGACAGGAATCCAAGAAGAAAATCATTTATAAAATTATCATTAGCGAGTTCATTCTCTAATTAAAACAAAACATATGCATGTGGGGAGTATACGTAACTCGCCCAACCTTTAATAAATTCATAAACGGGGAACAAAATGAGAAATTGGAAAACGAAAAAAAAAACACTTAGTTACTATCCATTCAATGCTAGCGAACGCATTTACCTTTAGTTTAGTCCATTTCAGTTCAAATTATTTTAGTATCATTAGTTTCATTCCAAGTACTTTTCTTTCTAGTGTATATCTTTATGTACTTTCGTACCAACTGATCAAGTGAAAAGTTAACTAAAAACTCGCGATGTTAATACGTAAAAAAAAAAAAAGTGTGAAAATAGGCATTATTCTCACTTAAACTTGCTGAAAGATTCTTTTTTTTCTTTGCCCAGAATAAAAAGTGTTGAAAATTTCGTCAGAAAATTGAAGAAAGGAAAGCAGCAGCAAAACCGAGTAATACTTTTATATTATATCAATCATTGTCAACATCAAATGGTCGGTTCCGGTTCTCGCACTCCTTACGATTTATCAAATTCCCCATCTGATGTAAATATCCAACCTGCAACACCACTAAATTCCACCTTGGTGGAGGATGACGATGTGGATAATCAACTTTTCGAAGAGACTAAAGTTGCCGAAACTGGGTTTCCTCCTGCATCAGCTTCCGGCAACTCATGTGCATATTGCGGTATAGATTCTGCGAAATGTGTCATAAAGTGCAATTCATGTAAGAAATGGTTTTGTAACACCAAGAATGGTACAAGCAGTTCTCATATTATCAACCATTTGGTTTTGTCTCATCATAACGTGGTTTCTCTGCATCCAGACTCTGACTTAGGGGATACAGTATTGGAATGTTATAACTGTGGACGCAAGAATGTGTTTTTATTAGGATTTGTTTCTGCTAAAAGTGAAGCCGTAGTTGTTTTACTTTGTAGAATACCTTGTGCTCAGACAAAAAATGCTAACTGGGATACTGATCAATGGCAGCCTCTAATTGAGGATAGACAACTTTTATCATGGGTTGCCGAACAACCTACCGAAGAGGAGAAGTTAAAAGCCCGCTTGATTACTCCCAGTCAAATTTCCAAATTGGAAGCCAAGTGGAGATCCAATAAAGACGCCACGATCAATGATATCGATGCACCAGAGGAACAAGAGGCAATTCCACCTTTACTCTTGAGATACCAGGACGCCTATGAATACCAAAGATCTTACGGGCCCTTGATTAAATTAGAGGCCGATTACGATAAACAGCTCAAGGAATCTCAAGCACTGGAACATATTTCCGTCTCATGGTCCTTAGCCCTAAACAATAGACATCTAGCATCCTTCACATTGTCTACTTTCGAATCAAATGAACTAAAAGTTGCCATTGGTGATGAAATGATACTATGGTACTCCGGAATGCAACATCCCGACTGGGAAGGTCGTGGATACATTGTTCGTTTACCAAATAGCTTCCAAGATACTTTTACATTAGAATTGAAACCAAGTAAGACTCCACCACCAACTCATTTAACCACTGGTTTTACTGCTGAATTTATTTGGAAAGGGACTTCTTATGATAGAATGCAAGATGCCTTGAAAAAATTTGCCATTGACAAAAAATCGATTTCAGGATATTTGTACTACAAAATATTGGGTCACCAGGTGGTTGATATTTCCTTTGATGTTCCATTACCCAAGGAATTCTCAATTCCAAATTTTGCGCAATTAAATTCATCTCAATCCAATGCCGTTAGTCATGTCTTACAACGTCCATTGTCTTTAATCCAGGGCCCACCAGGTACTGGTAAAACTGTTACATCTGCAACGATAGTATACCACCTTTCCAAAATTCATAAGGATAGGATATTGGTATGTGCCCCATCCAACGTCGCTGTGGACCATTTGGCCGCCAAATTGCGTGATCTGGGTTTGAAAGTTGTCAGACTTACCGCAAAAAGTAGAGAAGATGTAGAAAGTTCTGTCTCCAACTTAGCTCTGCACAATTTAGTTGGGCGTGGAGCTAAGGGCGAACTGAAAAATCTACTGAAACTGAAGGACGAGGTCGGTGAATTGTCTGCCTCCGATACGAAAAGATTTGTCAAGTTAGTAAGGAAAACAGAAGCAGAAATTCTAAATAAGGCAGATGTTGTCTGTTGTACATGTGTTGGTGCCGGTGATAAGCGTTTGGACACAAAATTCAGGACCGTATTGATTGATGAAAGTACACAGGCTTCGGAGCCGGAATGTTTAATCCCAATTGTCAAAGGTGCCAAACAAGCTATTTTGGTTGGTGATCACCAGCAATTAGGCCCTGTCATATTGGAACGTAAGGCGGCAGATGCTGGTTTGAAGCAATCTCTCTTTGAAAGATTAATCTCTCTGGGTCACGTACCAATTCGATTGGAAGTGCAATACCGTATGAACCCTTATTTGAGTGAGTTTCCGAGCAATATGTTTTACGAAGGCAGTTTACAAAATGGTGTGACAATTGAACAGCGTACTGTGCCAAACAGCAAATTCCCATGGCCCATTCGTGGTATTCCAATGATGTTCTGGGCTAACTATGGCAGAGAAGAAATTTCTGCTAACGGTACGTCCTTCTTGAATAGAATCGAAGCTATGAACTGTGAACGAATTATCACCAAGCTTTTTAGAGACGGTGTCAAACCCGAACAAATAGGTGTTATCACACCATATGAGGGACAAAGAGCTTATATTTTACAGTATATGCAAATGAATGGTTCATTGGATAAAGATTTGTATATTAATGTGGAAGTTGCTTCTGTAGATGCATTCCAAGGTCGTGAAAAGGACTATATCATCTTGTCATGTGTCCGTGCCAACGAACAACAGGCTATTGGGTTTTTGCGTGACCCCCGCCGTTTAAATGTGGGGCTAACTCGTGCTAAATATGGTCTCGTCATTCTTGGTAACCCTAGATCCTTAGCAAGAAATACACTATGGAACCATTTACTGATACATTTCAGGGAAAAGGGCTGCTTGGTGGAGGGTACACTAGACAACTTGCAGCTATGTACTGTTCAATTAGTCCGCCCCCAACCAAGAAAAACGGAACAGCCAATAAATCCTCAATTCAACATGGAATCTGAGATGGGTGACTTCCCAAAATTCCAAGATTTTGATACCCAAAGTATGATGTCATATAGTGGGCAAATGGGTAGCTTCAGCAATGGATTGGTTGACAACACAGAGCTTTCTTCTTACATTAATAACGAATATTGGAATTTTGAAAACTTTAAAAGTGCTTTTTCTCAGAAACAAAACCGCAATGAGATAGACGACAGAAATCTATACCAGGAGGAAGGTCCTCACTTAGATTCTAATTTTGCCAGAGAATTACAAAGAGAAGAACAAAAGCATGAATTGTCAAAAGACTTCAGCAATTTAGGAATTTAAACCGATACCCTTTGTTTAATTGAAGTGTTGACCTCAGATTTCAGTACAAGTGACTCCTAAGAAATGAATAAAGCTGCATTTAATCGAACTCGTTAAGAGATTTGCATATTTATATTATAGAGAGATTTTTTTCTGGCAAGAAATTTTTGCTAAAACATTGTGGGTCAACAACTTGATACTCTAACCTAAAGAATTTCGCCGCAAAACGACTAATGCTATCTTCATTCTAATAATACCTGCGCTTATGAGCGCGTTATGATACATAACAAAGTTTCATTTCAACTTATTTTCTTCTTGTCTAATACGAGCATATGTATTCTATAAGTAAATGTATATAACTGCTTACAAAATAAACTAAATTCGAGGTATGATTGTAGGAATAAAATACCAGAAAAAAGAAAAAAAAACAATAAAATAATAAGGTAAGCAAATAGCTGAGTGAAAAAAAACAAAAAACAAAAACAAAAACAAAAAAAGTAGTACAAACTAAGGAGATAAAAGTGCGAAGGATGCCTATCCAAAAAATCAAAAGAGAGGAAATAAGCATACTTTCTTTTACTTATCTTAGTCGTAAATTATTAATACTTATAACTTCCCCCTTCTATCTTGAAAAAAATGTCTCTAAAAGGATATCATTTCAACGAAAAGGCTTCCGGAGCTTCACCTTCTGGTCCAATGTACTTTGGATCTCTCCATGGACCGATATCAGATAAATATAACCCACCATTAGATTCGTCAACTTGGGACTTACCGCCGAATTTAACAGGCAAGTTTTCAGCTGGAATTTGCTTTAGTAATTCCTTTTGGTAAGACGAACCTAAAATAAAGATTTTTGAAACTGTAACGGGATCCAAGAAAGGCTTAAATAATCTAAATGCGGTAGAGAAACCGAATGGAGCGTTAATAATGTAGAATTTACCCATACGTTCAGGATAATAGTTTTGACTTATGTAGGAGGCCTCTCTGACGTATGACATGACACTGTATGCACTAGATATGGAAATACCTTTCAAGTCCATAATTGTACATGAAGTTTCCACCAGGTGACCAGCAGCTCTTGAACAAGCAGGTAACCTGAATTGTACAACAGATTCATATTCCCAGACCAAATTTTTCAACATGCGCTCTTCAGACGTAACCTTGTTCATTTCATGTATGTTAACAGCTCCCAATTCTTCAAAATATACTGGACGGCCATCTTTGTCAGTTTTATGGTAATATTGTGGGTAAAATTTGGCAATCAATGGCTTTTCTTCATAGTGGAAGTCTTGCAAAATCGTGTCAGTACCGTAATCCTTTCTCCACTTTTCACAGTTCTCAAACATTTCTTTAGCCAATTGAACGTCAAACTTTCTGGCCCTTAGGAAACGTAGCAGAGTCGAGTCATCTAGACGTTCAACGAAACCAGCGTCTTCTAAAAATTTTCTGAGTTCTCCTAATGCCTTTTCTTGAGTACTATCTAAATTTCCAGGAGTACCTGGCAAGGCATCTGGAGGACAATTTTGTGGGTAGGATTGTAGAAACTCCTTTTCTAGTTGCTATTTTGAAATAAGATCAACACAAAGCCATATGAATTTGTTAGTAAACCTATTGAATACAACACTCACTTCACATGAACGAAACTCGATTGAAGAACGTGAACATAGCGACAATGAACGCCGAAAAAGAATTAAATGAATAGCATTGAGCAACATACTGTAACCATTGTGTTTTGAAGGCGTCGAAGATCTGGTTTACTGCTACAGGGACCGTTCAAGCAACAAACCATAAAGAACACTTAAGACACAAACAGAGGACGATGTACGAATTTATTGTTGATCAACGTTGAAAAAAAAAGTGGAAAAAATGGATTGGCCAGTCGTGTTGTACGGGGCATCTAACACGTAAATGGACGATATTGCAAGTAAAATACGCTAAAAGCATACACTGGTTTACCTAAAGTTCGAATAAAAAAGCAAACATCATGGTAGATACAATACCACACATTGGTTTATTGGGACAAAGCTCCCTTTTTGACACTGGAGATGGAGAACGCGCCGCTAGTGATGACACAATTGGCGTTCATCAGGACGATATTAACGCGTTTGTATCAAGTACTGGTGAAACAGTTAAGTTGAGGAAGAAGCCTGCGAAATCAATCTCTGAGAGCATAAGTCTTTACACCAATCCAAATACTGCTTGGAGATCAGATGATGCGTACGGCATCAATATCAATTACTTGCTGGATAAAATTGAGGCGTCTAGCGAAGACCGCCATAACGTGCACAAGACCTCTACAGCGGCAAGAAAGGTGAGTAATGAAACACTTTGGGTGGAAAAGTGGCGTCCTAGAAAGTTTCTAGATTTGGTGGGGAATGAAAAGACCAACAGAAGAATGCTGAGCTGGTTAAGACAGTGGACGCCCGCTGTTTTCAAAGAGCAATTGCCAAAATTGCCCAGTGAAAAAGAGGAAACTGGTCTGGAGCTCGATCCATTGAAAAGGCCACAAAAAAGGATCTTACTGCTGCACGGTCCACCCGGAATAGGAAAGACCTCAGTGACGCACGTTATCGCTAAGCAATCAGGATTTTCAGTATCAGAAATAAACGCAAGTGATGAAAGGGCTGGCCCCATGGTAAAAGAGAAAATTCATAATCTCTTATTCAATCACACTTTTGATACGAACCCCGTCTGCTTGGTAGCAGATGAGGTTGATGGAAGTGTCGAAAGTGGATTTATCAGAGTTTTAGTTGACATTATTCAAGGCGACATGAAAGCTACCAACAAACTATTGTTTGGTCAGCTGGACAAGAAGATCAAAAAGAGAAGGGGGAAGAGTTCTGCACTGCTTATACGACCTATCATTTGTATCTGTAATAATTTATATGCTCCCTCTTTGGAAAAATTAAAGCCATTCTGTGAAATTGTTGCCGTGAAAAGACCATCTGATGCTACTCTACAAGAGCGATTGAACCTTATTTGCCACGAAGAGAACATGGATATACCTATAAAGACAATTAATGAGTTGATTGATCTGGCTCAAGGTGATGTCAGGAACTGTATTAACAATTTGCAATTCTTAGCCTCAAGTACTGATTCAAAAGATGCCAATACCTCAGATAAATCTAACTGTAACAAGGGTACGTGGGCGTCATCCAACAAAGACTCGCCGATATCCTGGTTTAGAATCGTAAACCAATTGTTTAGAAGAGACCCCCACCGTGATATCAAGGATCAATTTTACGAGTTGCTACATCAAGTGGAACTTAATGGTAACGCGGATAAAATATTGCAAGGTTGTTTTAACATTTTTCCTCACGTCAAGTATTCCGATAATGGTATAAGCAAGCCAGCAAAAATTTCAGATTGGCTATTTTTTCATGATTTAATGCATCAATCAATGTATACGCATAATGGTGCGTTGTTACGTTATTCCGCCCTTGTCCCTTTGGTGTTCTTCCAAACATTCGGTGATATTGCAAACAAGGATGATATCAAAATGAAAAATAGCGAATATGAACAAAGAGAATCGAGGAAAGCTAAATTAGATATAGTAGATTTGATCATCAGGCACATTTCCGCGCAGTCGCCATTGATGGCTAGTTTTACCGATAGAAAGTCGTTAGTTTTTGAAATGCTACCATATTTGGATTCAATGATTTCATCTGATATCAATAAGGTAAAAGACTTGAAACTCAAACAAACCATTATGGAGATATTGGTCCAATTGCTGAAAAGCTTTCAACTAAATTTGATTCAAAATCGCTCTGAGGGATTTGATGGAAGCAGCGGTCTAGTAATCGATCCGCCAATCGACGAAGTTGTGTTGCTAGATCCCAAACACATTAACGAAGTTCAACATAAACGGCCGAATACTTTGAACTCACTATTGGCAAGGATCGAGGAAAACAAAGTTAAAAAGAGACACATAGACCAAGTGACGAAGGATAGATTACAATCACAGGAAGTACACGCCAAGAAGGCCAAGGTAGCATTGAACTCTTCTTCAAGTACAATGGACTTCTTTAAAAACCAATACGGATTATTAAAGCAAACCAAGGAATCACCTGGGACACAAAAGAGTACGTTACCAGATCAGACCGATCAAGCAAACGATAAAGCTCAAGAGATTAAAATATGGGTGAAATACAACGAAGGGTTCTCCAATGCTGTAAGGAAAAACGTGACTTGGAATAACTTATGGGAGTAAACGACGTAGCATATATACACAGTACTTAAGAATAATAGTTTGAAAATATGGACCAGCAGGCTTACATATTTATCTAAAAGTTACGGCCGCAAAAAATCAAAGGATCAATTATAGCGGAAGTAGCTGTACTTTATGATTTTATCGCACAGCCTTCGTTTCTCAATCGTAATCCGTTTTTTCCCTCTTTGCTGCCATTTTTCGTAGATCTTCATGTACTGAATCCCGGTAAGCACGCAGACCGAAAATTCGAATATTTACTGTAGCATACAGTAAAAGTTATAGAAAAAACGATGAACATTCGCATCATAATTTGAAGAAATCATACATACCATTGAAATAATTTGACTTGGTATTTTGCACATATCAGATGGGACAAAAAAGTAGTAGAGTGCAAATAACCAAGACGGACAGGGCAATCTTAGAAGTGAAACGATCTAAGGATGAAATTCATAAATTTACGAGAAGGACAGATGGTTTGATTCTGGCAGAAAGGAACCAACTCAAAGATTTGATACGAAAGCATTCTGACGATTACAAATGTAACACGAAAGTACGGTTTTTGCTGAAAAGAATACACTATCAAGAGCATTTGTTGCAGCAGGCTTCAGATCAGCTCATTAATTTGGAAAACATGGTATCAACGCTGGAATTCAAAATGGTGGAAACACAATTTTTCAACGGATTAAAGAATGGGAATGAAATCTTGAAAAAACTGAACAAAGAATTTAGTAATGTTGATGAATTAATGGATGATGTACACGACCAAATTGCATATCAGAATGAAATTAATGAGACATTATCTAGAAGTGTAGTTGGGACGAATGATTATGAAGATGAATTAAATAAGGAATTGGATGCTTTAGAGAGTGAACTCAATTCAGTGAAGCAGGACAAGAATGAAGTAGTCAAATTGCCATCAACAGAGGGGTTGCCATCATTACCACAAGGAGAACAAACAGAGCATAAGAAGGGGAAGGAGTTATTGCAAAAGAAAAAGGAGAATAATAAGGAACCGGTAGCGTTACTATCCTAGCTATCTGCAAATGAGCCCAAGATAAAAGAAAAAGGAAAAAATGCAATAACAGCGAAGTTTCGTTTTGATAGATTTTTGTCTAGTATCCGATTTTTTGAATACGAAGATTACATAGTGCATTTATGGTTGTACCAGGACGTGATAAATAGTCATTAATACTCTCATATCTACTATAAATTCTTAAAGCTGTAATGATACATAAGATACCGATAAAAGACTTAACTTTATTTCTAGTACAAGGAAAGCATCGGTGTGTTAGTCATGGAACGTCGACGACCGTGGCAGCCCATAACCAAGTTATAGAGATAGCGATTCATGTAAGATCCGCCATTAGATTAAGTAAATATGTTGATAATTCGAAGTATTAATTAAGAATGAATAGCAGAACTCTTTCTTATACTATATAAGAGAGGTATATAAAACACACGCCGATTGGACATATTAAATATGTTCAACATAACAATAAACTAGGGAATTTACTATTAGTTCAATGTAACGACTCATATCATTTATATATAAATTCCAAGTTGATGTTCAATTAATGGATCTTTGACTCCAAGTGCACCCACCAATAAAACGTCATTTCAACATTCTTCATCCTGAAACAAGGACTAGTTATGTGAATAATGATGAACCTACTTGTTCCAACAAAATACGTAAACAAGAGAATCAAAAGAATTGATTTTAGATATGAGTCGTTTTGACAGCTTAACACTATATATAGCTCTTTCACTTTTAAAGATTAACACAAAATCATTGGTTCCGTGGTCTAGTTGGTTATGGCATCTGCTTAACACGCAGAACGTCCCCAGTTCGATCCTGGGCGAAATCAAATTTTGTTTTTTTTTACGAAGATGCCTGATAGTTATTTTGAATATTTTACTGCTCCCAGCACTTCTTTGTTCGCTGTGAAAAGAAGTAAAAACAAGTAACACGGACATAGAAACAAGCTGGTTGTAATTCTTTTACAGACAAAAACATTCGATCTTCTAAATACAGCAATATCAAGCCGGCTCTGTACTTAGAAAGACATCTTGAAACTTACTGAGAGCCTCTCTATGAAAGCCCTCAGCCAATCTATCCTTGTTCGACATAATATATGTAAATCCCCGTATTTAGCCGCCTAGGGCAGGATCACTACCCGGAAAACACCGTTCAAAGTGAGTTAATGACAGGAAAAAGACGCGACGCGACGCGTAAAGTTGTATAAACAATATGGCCATTTATGAAACTGAACTCCATCCATCAGCTTTGCTATTGATTCGCAGAAGATCTAAAGAAAAGTTGTCTCCTTTGTGGCTGTTCATATCTCGTCTCGCTTTACGTTATCTTCATAAGCGAAAGAAGAAAGAAAATATTACGAAAATGGCTAAAGGTGCTGTGACCAAACTGAAGTTCAACTTGCCTATAATATCCACTTCGGAGCAGCTGATTTCGACTAACGAATTATTGGATCGTTTAAAGGCTCTGCATGAAGAATTGGCTGCACTGGGTCAGGACAATACAGATTTAACTGGATTAGACGAGTATAGAGACTCTTTGGTCAATAGAAAACTATTGAGGCATAAAGATGTGGGGATTCGCGCATTTACCGCGTGTTGCCTCAGTGATATCTTGAGATTATATGCTCCAGATGCACCTTATACGGATTCTCAACTGACGGATATTTTCAAGCTTTTACTCTCACAATTTGAACAACTGGGTGATCAAGAAAATGGCTACCACATTCAACAAACTTATTTAATCACCAAGCTGCTTGAATATAGATCAATTGTACTAATAGCTGATTTGCCCAGTTCAAATAATTTGCTTATCGAACTATTTCATATTTTTTACGACCCTAATAAAAGCTTCCCCAAAAGGCTATACAAGGTTATTGGTAATATTCTGGGCGAAGTCATCTCTGAATTTGATTCTGTCCCATTAGAAGTACTGAAACTGATTTTTAATAAATTTTTGACCTATAATCCGAAAGAGTTTCCTGAAGGTTTGAATGTCACTTCCGATTGTGGCTACGAGGTTAGTTTGATTTTATGTGATGCCTATTCCAATAGAATGAGTAGGCACCTGACTAAATACTACTCAGAGATTATTCATGAAGCAAGCAATGGTGATAATAGTTCCAGACTACTTAATGTAGTAATAAAATTACACAAACTGGTGTTAAGACTTTGGGAAACTGCTCCCGAGTTAATCAATGCCGTAATCGGATTTATCTATCATGAATTATCCTCAGATAACGAATTATTCAGAAAAGAAGCTACCAAACTAGTTGGTCAAATAGTTACATCGGACTCAGACTTAAACTTTATCTCCACCCATTCCGATACTTTCAAGACATGGATTTCCAAAATCGCTGATATTAGTCCCGATGTTAGAGTCCAATGGACGGAGTCGATTCCCAACATTATAAGTACAAGAGATGATATTTCGGGGGAACTAAACCAAGCCCTGGCAAAAACCTTTATTGATTCAGATCCTCGTGTACGTAGGGCCTCCGTTATGATCTTTAATGAAGTTCCTACTACTGAAATTTGGAAAAATATTACCAATAAGGCCATCTATACATCTTTACTGCACTTGGCCCGAGAAAAACATAAGGAGGTCAGAGAGCTCTGTATTAACACTATGGCTAGGTTTTATTCAGATTCATTGAATGAAATCAAAAGGACTCTCCAAAATAAGGAAATTTGGGAAATCATAGATACCATACCATCCACGTTGTACAACCTCTATTATATCAATGACTTGAACATCAACGAACAAGTCGACAATGTAATCTTTGAATATCTGCTGCCCTTTGAATCAAGTAACAATGAAAGAGTCCACAGGTTACTAAAAATTTTATCACATTTCGATAAGAAGGCATTTACTTCATTTTATGCATTTAATGCAAGACAAACTAAAATATCTTTTGCCATATCCAAATACATTGAATTTAGCAAATATCTAAATAATCAGGAAAACGCGAACTCGTCTCAAGGTCCTTTGATAGCAAACAAATACAATCAAACCATTCAATGGTTGGCTTCTGGTCTTTCTGATTCTACAAAGGCCATCGATGCTCTTGAAACCATAAAACAATTTAATGATGATAGAATTTTCTATCTGTTAAATACGTGCATTACCAACGATACCCCATTTCCCACGTTAAAAAATTCTTTTAACGAATTGATCAATAAATTACAAACACCGGGATTGTTCAAGAAGTATAATATATCTACGGGTGCTTCTATTATGCCGCGTGATATTGCGAAGGTAATTCGAATTTTACTTTTCAGAGCCTCGCCAATAATCTATAATGTGTCCAACATCGGCGTCTTGCTAAACTTATCCAATAACTCCGATCCTAAGCAGTTAGATTTGAAGAGAAGAATTTTAGATGACATATCAAAAGTTAGCCCAACCCTGTTTAAAGATCAAATTAGAACGTTGAAAACTATTATCAAAGATTTAGATGATCCAGATGCAGAAAACAATGATACTTTATCATTAGAAGAGGCCTTGAAAACGCTATACAAGGCTTCCAAGACATTAAAGGACCAGGTTGATTTTGAAGATACATTTTTTTTCACTAAATTGTATGATTTTGCAATTGAGGGTAAACCAGAAATAGCTAAATACTCCGCAAAACTAATTGCTCTGTCACCAAAAGCAGAAGAAACTCTAAGAAAGATAAAAATACGTATTTTACCTTTAGATCTGAAAAAGGACAACCATTTTACGTCCCATATTATTGTTCTTATGGAAATTTTTAAGAGCTTTCCTCACATTCTAAATGATGATTCCACTGATATCATATCGTACTTAATTAAAGAAGTTCTATTATCGAACCAAGTCGTTGGTGATTCAAAAAAGGAGGTTGACTGGATTAAAGATTCCTACTTAAATGAGACAAAATATTCTGCAGTAAGTAACAAAATATTCACTTTGAAGTTATTCACTAACAAATTAAGATCGATTGCCGCCGATGTTCCTCGAGATGAACTCGCAGAGAGCTTTACTGAAAAAACCATGAAGTTATTCTTTTATTTAATTGCAAGCGGCGGCGAGTTGATTTCCGAATTTAATAAGGAATTTTATCCCACTCCAAGTAATTATCAAACTAAATTGAGATGTGTGGCGGGAATTCAAGTTTTGAAATTAGCCAGAATTTCAAATTTGAATAACTTTATTAAACCTTCTGACACTATTAAACTGATTAATTTGGTTGAAGATGAATCACTGCCAGTAAGGAAAACATTTTTAGAGCAATTGAAGGATTATGTAGCTAATGAATTAATATCCATCAAGTTTCTGCCATTGATTTTCTTTACTGCTTATGAACCAGATATCGAATTGAAAACCACAACCAAGATATGGATAAACTTTACATTTGGTTTGAAGTCATTTAAGAAGGGAACAATTTTTGAAAGGGTATTACCAAGATTAATACATGCAATTGCTCATCATCCTGATATAGCCGAAGGTTTAGATTCCGAAGGTGACGCATATCTAAATGCTTTGACAACTGCGATCGATTATTTGTTGTTTTATTTTGATTCTATCGCTGCTCAAGAGAACTTCAGTTTGTTATATTATTTATCAGAAAGGGTGAAAAATTATCAAGATAAACTAGTCGAAGACGAAGCAAATGAAGATGGAAAGATGGAAAATGAAGAAGGGCCAAAGAAGTGTAGACCTCGCGGTGAGAGAATGTATATTATCGGAGAATTGTCGCAGATGATTTTATTGAACTTAAAAGAAAAGAAAAATTGGCAACATTCAGCGTACCCTGGTAAATTGAACTTGCCATCGGATTTATTTAAACCCTTTGCCACTGTTCAGGAAGCACAATCATCATTTAAGACATATTTACCAGAGGACGCAACTGAAAAAATACAGAATAATATAAGGGCAAAGATCGGACGCATCCTTCATACATCACAAACGCAAAGACAGAGGCTACAGAAAAGGTTACTGGCTCAAGAAAACAGCGAATCACGAAAGAGAAAAAAAAGAGTTCACCCTGTGAAACCAAAATTCAACGATGAAGAAAGTGATGAAAGAGGTGAATTGGGTAGCGATGATGATAGTTATTCACCTTCTAACAAGGATGAAAAGAGGAAAATATATGAGGACGCTATAAAAAAAAAATTGAGGGTAAGAAAAGAAGTTGACTACAAAGATGATGAGGAGGATGATATAGAGATGATTTGAAAAGGAAAACATTTGTTGCTATTTTTTTAAGTGGAAAAAAAAAGGGAAGAAAGGTAGTCCTTTTATTTTGATATACAATACGTACATCTATGTAAGACTAAATATAGGAAACAGCATTTTTGTTTCTAATTTATTCTTGTGCATGCATGTAGTTTCTCTATTCACGTTAACTTTCAGCATTTTTCAAGTTCAAAAATTTTAACAGTTCATCCTTTGGTTTGGACTCGATTATTTTTTTAAAGTATAGTAGATTTTTTATTTCATTGTTGGAAATGTCATTAAATTGTATGGAATCCAGTTCATTTGGAACAACCACACTGGTCAATTCCTTTAGATCCCATAATTTTTGTAAGTTATTCCTTTTGGGAGCTGGTTTGTTGTTGCTGTTGTCGTTGTCGTCGTTGCGGTTACTTATTTGAAAATATATCAAAGAGGCTACATCTGTGATCATGCTATCTTCAGTATTGCCATTCTGATGTGCATTTAGTACTAGTTTATCAATCAAATCTTCTTGAAATTGGAAAAGTTTCCTCTTTTGGACCATTTTCGATTTATAAATTTTATCAAAAAAATCGTACTTAATGGAGTTTTCGTCTACCTGAGTAATTCTGAAATCTTGATTGAATTTGTAGTCAGCATCACTAATGTTTGGCATGATTTGAATATTGCCACTATTCTGATAGCCTATTTTTTGTAAGGGTTCGTAATAAATCCGATTTTTCTTATTAGCTAACCGTTGTTTCTTCCAAACTTTATAATTTGTATTATCGACTTCTTGATGGCGATGTGATTTTTTGTAAACTTTGGTGGGTGAATGTAGTGGACATTTCCATTTTGAACCCAAGTTTTTGAATGAGGCTCTCGGTATACAATCCAGGTGCCACGGAGTCTGACAATAATCACACGTCATTATTAATCTTGAATTTTCGGGATGAGACCAAGAACCTAATCTTGTTTGATGGCATTTGTAACAGATTAAAAATTCACCTGAACTCGAATCTATGTGTATATCTGGGTTGTAGGAGTCTAGTTTGGTTATGCTTTGACCGTAGGAAGTGTTAAATAGTTGTCTATCGGTTAACGGAATTTTATCATTCTCATCAGAATATTGACCTCTGGATCCCGTTTTCACAGCAGGGAAGGTTTCTTTTATATAATTAGGCAACTGGAATTGCCTTGGGTTCAATGACTCGATTCTAAAAAGTAATTTAGCAAACATCTTCACGTTGTCGTTTTGCTTGATGAAATTAGATTCATTTTTCTTCAGGGTTGTCAACGAGTTATTTATGAAGATTTTGAACTTGCATTCGTTGCAATGCCAATCACCTTCAGGTAAATGATTTGGATCAACCGGTGGGTCCAAACAAAGAAAGTGAAAGGATTTGGGGCAAGTATCACAGCATAAGAATGAACCTGACTGATTGCAAGCCGAACAAAAATCTTCATTTTCAAAATTTATGGTTGAGTCGTTTTCGTCCTTGAAAATTTTTTCACTTGCATTGACAATTGACTTGATAGAGTTTTGACCAAAAAGCTTACTCTTTGAATCATAAGTAGCGTTTGATGAAAGTATTATTTTGGTCCTAACATTAGATAATTTCTTATTATCATTGTCGCCATCGTGTTCCTGTTCATGATTCATATCTATTATGTCGCTCATCCAGCCACTGGTTGATCTTATATTGCTCTCTTCTGTTATATTCTGGGTCAAAAATGTTTGCAGATCACTTTTGTTTAAATCTTGGAAGTTTTTAGGCACTTGAATAATTTTTTTATTGGGAACTAATGCCATTTCCGAATTGTTTGATTGGCCTGCTAGATTTCTCCTATAATTCCAAAGAGACTCTCGCTTGATTTTTTCAGAGGGCCCTTTATTCAACGGTAGTCCGGTGATAGATGTCTTTGAATCTTCCAAAATAGTTGGCGGTTCATTTAGTTTGATGATATTGCCCTTAGAATCCTTTTCCAGAAGTTCCTTGGGTTCTTCTTCCATAATATTTTCTTCAAGCGAAAAGTTATTGTGCTCGTTACCAAACGTTTTTTCCGCAGTATCAGAAGTAATGATTTTTCTCTTCTTCAGATCATAATTTACATTCTGGGAGGATAGTCTCTTAGGACGTTTTTTCTCTTTAGAGGAAGATGAAGACAGAGAGGAAGATGAAGGTGAAGAGCTGTTGGAATGTGAGGGCGACTTACTCGTGTCCTTTTTGTTGCTGTCCATTGTGTTTGTATTAGAAGGGGTAACAGTGTGGTTTTCGATGCTTCCGATGGTGACCATTCCCGTTTATGCCTGATATTCTTGTTCCTCTCCTGTGTGTTGCAAATGGCCAAACGCGTAGTGAAGTATGTCGGTCGTCGTGTCGTTCTTTACAGAGAAATCGGGCAGAGCTTGCAGCGGAGCTTCAAAAACTAGCACTTTTGAGTTTGAACGATGTATATGCAGGTATATACGCTATTCTAGAACTAAGGCTCCAAACGTCCTTGCAACAAAGGCATTAAATAGTCTATATGATGAAAGAAAATTGCCTACTGCAGTGAGCAGGTGAAATCCTAACTACCAACGGGAAACTTGGTCGGACGAGAAACAGATGAGAAACAGATGAGAAATTTTTGGGCTGGGTAAGAAAGAATTTTTGGACTCACAATAGCTCTACAAGAACCAAGAGGCGAAAGATTTGAGAAGCATCTTGTTGGCTGCATCGTAGTTCAGGGCAAGTGTGTACTTAGATATGGATCCAGAGTTACAAGCCATTAGAGAGGCCAGGCTAGCTCAGTTGAAAAGTAATGGTGGCGGCGCCAATGGCGATAGAAGCAGTGGTGGTAATAACGGTGGAGGTGATGATTCTGCTCCGGTAGGCGCATCTATTGCAAATTTCTTGGAGCCGCAAGCTTTAGAAAGGTTGTCTCGAGTGGCATTAGTTCGTAGAGACAGGGCCCAAGCGGTAGAGACGTACTTGAAGAAGTTGATTGCTACGAACAATGTCACGCATAAAATCACTGAAACTGAAATTGTCTCAATCTTGAATGGTATCGCCAAACAGCAAAATTCGCAAAGTAACGGTAAAATTATCTTTGAACGGAAAGATTTCAGCGAGGACCTGAATACATTTGACAAGCAGAACGCTAAGGATGATGAGGATGAGGATGATGATGATTTCTTTGATTAGTTTACGTAAGCGAATAGTGTATCTTTTCGTATGATATTACATTGGTTCGATCATATAAACCTTATGGGGTTATATATTTCATTTATAGCGAAAAGAGAAGAGAGATGAGCAATATAACGCACTAATAAGTGTCCCCGGAACGCACCACAAATATGAATACTGGCGGCATGAATAGAGACGGTTCAGACTCGAAACTAAATGTCAGATTCGCCGCACCTCAACGGCTAAATGTAGGTCATCCGACCACATCATCACCACTGCATATGCCCATATCGAGATCAACTAGAAAACCTCTTGTGAGAACCAAGATAAAATTAGATCCCGGGCACAGCGCTCTAGACTGGCATTCTCTAACTTCCAACCCAGCAAATTACCATACAAAGTTTGTTTCGCTACAACTTATTCAGGGTTTACTCGATGATCCGATATTCCAAAAGGACAACTATAAGTTTTCGTCGTCTCAGTTAAGAACGCAGTTACTCGTTCAGAAAATACCCCTTTACAAAGTAATGCCCCCTTTGAGAATAAACAAAGAAATCGTAAAGAGGCATTGTAAAGGTGAAGATGAGTTGTGGTGTGTTATCAACAGTAAGGTCTACGACATCTCCAGTTATTTAAAGTTCCACCCAGGGGGGACGAAGATATTATTGAAGAATTGTGGTAGCGAGGACTTTATTACATTATTTAATAAATACCATCAGTGGGTCAACTATGAAAAATTGTTGCAAGTTTGTTTCATCGGCATTGTATGCGAATAAGTCATGGAAGAGATATAAAAGTTTGAAGACATACATAGGATATAAAACACTACTTACTTGCTTAGTAAAGCTAAATTTGTTTGTTTGTTTGGAAACGGAAAGAATAAAGACATAAAAATGTTGTATGAGAAGCGCAGCTCAGTTAAGGGGGAAGAGAGCGTTATATTCCTGGATAGCTTTTTTATACTCTTGTATATATTTGTTCTTGGTATTTTGATCCAAAGATTGCCATTTATCTCCGATAACTTTCATCAGCTCTAATTGAGACTTATCAGGATGCTGAGCAAAGACTTTGGAGCGGACTTCGTTAGCGTACTTGATGAAGGGACCAGCAGGTCTCTTAGGAGGCAGCTTATCGTCGAACTCCTTTTTCGCCTTCTGGTATTCAGAATACAATTCCTTTCTTTGAGAGATATACTTATCTTTTATGTCAGACTTCAAAGTTTGCCATTTTTCACCCGCAATCTTGCTTATTTCAGAAGGACGCAAAGTTGGATTTTCCTTAGCGAATTGACTTCTGTGGTCTTGCAAAAATAAGAAATAAGCAGAAGTAGGCCTCTTAGGGCCCTGCTTTATCAATTCATTTCTAAGTTGCGTTCTCTTGGAAGCCTTCAAGAGAATGCTAGATAAGTTGAAGAGTGGTTTTGTAGATTGGTGAAAGGATCTAGATAATAAACTGTAGCCGTTCATGTTCATTGTTTGTCTCAGTAATTGATTGGCTTCTTTGTATATCTGTTTACTTATTTATTTCTAAACTGGATGATGATCCCTTTCTTGGTATGCTGTTTCACAAAAAACAACAAAAAAGGCCGTCTCATACGGTAGGGTAAAGAAAAAAAAGTCTGTGGCTCGTAAAAAGGCAAAATGAAAAAGAAAAAAAAGGTGCTACATCAGCAGAGGTACATATAAAGATCTTATATTTCCTTGTTGATGAACCGGAATTGTAATTGTCAGGACAGCAAGGGCAAGAGCAAGAGCAAAATATAGGTTTGGCAAGATGGCTTTGAGTTTAGGACAGTTCATAAACGTGGGTGGTATGGTGAAGGATTTGAAAAGCTTCAATTTTAGCGTATATGGGAGATGGTTTGGATATATCAACATAATCCTATGCATTGCGCTCGGGATAGCGAACCTGTTCCATGTTAGTGGGGTGATAGCATTTGGTATCATTAGTATAATCCAGGGGCTAGTGATTCTATTCATTGAGATACCATTTTTATTGAAAATTTGTCCCCTTAGCGATAATTTCGTTGAATTCATCAAGAAATTTGAGACAAACGGGTGGAGGTGTATTTTCTATCTGGCGATGGCGGTCATCCAGTACGTGTCGATTGCGGTGATGGCTACGAGTTTGATTGTGGTGGCTGTGGGGTTGACCATATCGTCAATTAGTTATGCGGTGGCATACACCAAACATCAAGAGTTCCAAAACACAAATATCATCAAGAATCCCACAGACGACGATTTCCCTCACGAGGCTGTCGTCAGAGAGATGTTATGAGGAGAGCGACGATTTGTGACAAAACATACATACATATATATGTACTTACTTTTTAGATTTGTGTTTATTACTATTATTTGATGATTAGGCGGGAAAAGGCATTTTTATGTCTCTATAAAGTCTATCTACTTGTTATGACTAACAATAAGGTTATTCAAAACACGCTTAACGTCGTCCTTGTTCAGTACGCCATCGTTGATTAAGGTCTTGATGTTTGGATCGTAGCTGCTCCCGTCTTCATTTTCGGGAGCAGCCGCAGCGGCTGCACCGCCACCGCCACCGCCACCGCCGCCGCTACTAGCGCTAGCGCTGGTTCTAGTGCTAGTGCTGTTATTGTTATCATTACTGTTCGTTGAAGTTTTGTTATAATTGAAGATGATGTTGTTTTTCTTCAACTCGTCCAACAAGTAGTTTGTATGCTTGAGTTTCATGTGCTGTAAAAGATTATCTTTCCTCTTCTGCCTGCTCAAACACCAAGGGCACAAAAAGTGTCTTTGCTGAGAATGCGACAATAGATGTCTTTTCAACCATGATTTCCTCTTGAATGATTTCTCGCAGAATTGACATTGATGAATATACCTATGGGTAGAAGACGAGGTGGGGAGAGCATGGAGAGCCACGGAGTTGGAGGGGGGTGCCGCTACAGATGGATGGTTGGAAGGCGCGGCAGGATGCGGCTGCGGCATGGTGTTCACCTTCCAGCCGGGAGGGAGATGTAAAGGTTGTGCCGGATTGATGTTAAGGTTTAGGCTCGAAGGGGCATTTTGCTGTAGTTGAAATTGGAACTGGTCGGTTATTATTGTCGGGTGGTGTGGAGGGCCGTTGTTCGTATTTACAGTGCTATTGTTGAGGTTGTTGTGGCCGCTGCTATGATGATGATGCTGTTGCTGCTGCTGTTGCTGCTGCTGTTGCTGTTGCTGTTGCTGTTGCTGTTGCTGATGATGGGGCGGAGGAGGAACAGGGTTAGGAGGATTGCTGCCACCGTTGTTCCCGTTGTTATTGTTGTTATTGTTGTTGTTCACGGCAGAATAATAATGGCCGATGTAAGAGGCGGGATTGAACATGTACTGTTGCTCCTGTTGCGGTATTGGCATGTTTGAAGGTGGGAAAGCATAGTAAGCAGCCGCCGCTGCGTTCGCGTTCATGTTGCCGGCCGCCGCAGCAAATTGGTTTGTGTGAATATTATTGTTGTTGTTGTTGTTGTTGTTGTTTGCCGCAGAGGGATCAGAAGCAGAGTTGTTGCTGTTGTTGCTGTTACTGTGAATGACCGGAGAGGCGGAAGTGTTGTTGGCAGTAGCGACGCTAGTGCTGTTACTGCTATTATTTGCGTATTGATAGTAAGGATATATATACTGCTGTTGGTGCAGAGGCATGGGCAGTTCTCTTCCTCCAGGGTTTACCATTACGTCCTCTTTGTTCGAGGAGACTGCGGTAGCGTTGAAATGTTGTGACGCCAGCAGATCGGCACCGACATTGTTGGTATTCGGCACATTTTGTAATATCGTGTGTTGCTGATGCTGCTGACGCTGCTGATGTTGCTGGCGCTGCTGATGCTGTTGTATGTGATGGTCCGCATTCATTGTTAAAAATATGAGATGACCCTTTTATATTTGCCTGCTGTTGCCTACTAATTTCCTTCTGTTGTATCTTTCTTGTTCCTGTTCCTTCCCAGGGTTTGTTTTGTTTTAGTTTTCTTCCCAAAAAAATTCTTTTTTCTTAGACTGCCACAGGCTTCTTTACGTATTATCTTCTCTGTTTTTCCCTCTATTTTCCTTCACTCTTCTCAACCTCTCACCAAAAGAGAGACAAAGTTTAGTAAGTCTGTACGGAGTAGTAGTATAAATACCATCCAGCGCAGATCATGACAGGATGATGCGCCCTGGTGGAATAAAAAACACAGCAATGGAGGGCACAACACATTCATTGACGAAAAAAGAAAAAAAGCGAGCGAAAACGAAAAAACCGGCAATAAACACCGTTATCGCCAGTACTCCTTGCCGTGCGCAGTTATCGGAACGCGCCCCTGGCAAAGAACGTAGGAGCATGGAGCAGACTCGGGCCTCCTGAGTCGGAATTGAGGGGAGTTGCACAACCACTACGTAGTTTTGCTTTTTTGTCTTTTTGTCTTTTTTATCGCGCGTTGTGGCGGTGCCGGCTCTCACGGCATGTGAAGGCAATACACGTAATACAGCGGATCGCGTGCCACGACAACACGTTTTCTGCCATGTCGTGTTGGACGTAGAGCAGGCGCAGCTGGTGCGGGTGATCCCGGAGCACGGCAAAATCCTATTGCTTCGTACAGCCGCCGGGCTCGCGTGTTATCGCCGAATACGGTAAGCGCGACGCCGAAAAAATCGCAGCGAACGCGCCGGACACGTCGGGCTACGCCCTCGCACAGCGCGCGTTCCAATAGCCGCCGACCGAGCCCGTGACCGCGGTGCGCATGAGCTACGTGTATTTCGTAAAGGTAGATCACGGGCACGCTGACCTCATGTGCGGCATCGCCCTCGACGAGACCGGTTTCCTCGGTGAGCATGAATGAGGCAAACGCGCCCAACGCACCGTTGCCCCAGTAACTGACATACAAGAGGCCCGCACTTTTCATCTCTGCGAGCTTGTTCGCCTTCCACGGTATCCGGTTGCCGTACATGGTGCGCGAGGCCCGGCGGTACTTGTCGCCCAGGTGCTCGTCCACTAATTGCACACATGAGTCGAGCACGTGGTCACCGTGAGATTTGTGCAGATTATAGTTCGTGCACTGGGGGCCGTCAATGCTGTCAACCTCTCCGTTTTCCTCAGGAATATACATAATCTCCCGTTTCAAGACGGTAGTGGTGACGACGGTGGCGTTTTCGTTGCTTTCCGTGTACTCGAGGGTCTCAGGAAACTCGTCGATGCAAATACTCAAGAACTTTTTGAACATTGGGGCCGTGCCGGCCTCTCTTCTTTGCGGTGATGTCTCGGTGTCAGTTCAGCATCGCACTTCTCTTTATTATATATACTAAGCAACGCATCCCTGTGAAAGGAAAAAACCAAGAAAAAAAACTCAAAATGGCGCGCGCAACGCGCCATTGTAGAATGAAGAGAGAGAAGAAAAAAGAAAAAAGGATGCTATAAAGAATATGTAGCGTTAACACTTTTCTATGCTGCCGTTACTGCTGTTTCTCAGTTTCGAGATCGGTATGTTTAGAAGCGACACGCGTCTTCGTGGTTCGTCACGGCTTGTCTTGGTCTTGTATCTGTTCTCGTTCTCATCCGAGTCCTCTCTCAGGCCGATGCCTATCGTGGCGCCACCGTCGTTGTCGCCGCTATCCGCTGGCGCCTGTGGGTCTACCCTCGCATTCTCGTTGCCCTTGTTGGACAGTAAGTGCCTGTTGATCAATGCAATGTTGTTGCGCGGGCTCGTTGGTGTTGCGCTGTGTTTCACCGATTCAGGCATGGGCTCCTTCTTGGGAGACCCCCCCAAGGTGCTCTTATTGTTGATAGTGTTCACTCTTATCCTCGAGCTGGAATTGGAGCTCGACGAGAAGCTATCCGTAGATAGAGTCGGTTTTCGCGGGTTAAATACCGGGTTTGTGATGGAACCCCTCCGATTGCCATTGTTCCCGCCAGTGGCATGCGTCGATATCTTTCTTGGTAGTACCGGTAACGGGCTGTTGTTGGAATAGAGTGAATAGGGCGAGTTCATGCTTAAGACTGGGGAAGGCCCGTCCTCAAAGGCGGCCTTCGCATTCAGTATAGGGGTCCTGAATGAACTTGGTTTCTTGCCGGCACCTTGCGGTGGCCCCTTCTTCTTGACCTCTTTTAACACTTTCGAGTACATATTACCCACTTCAAACGTCTGTGCTACATCGATGGGTTTCCAGTTACCTTTGTCCCTGACGCTGTCGTCCAACGATATTTCACCCTCGTTGACGAGCATCTTCATGCAATTTATGCTGCCATACTCCAGGCATACGTGCAGCGGCGTGTCGCCGTTGGTGTCCATCACCCATAGATCCGCGCCGACCCCTATCAATAAACTCAGGCACTGGTAGTAATCGTTCATACACGCTATATGAATGGGGGCCCTGCCATTCTCACCGCGATGGTTGATAAAGGGCGGGAATTGCTGCAACAGTAAATGTAATGTCTGTTCGTGCCCCCTCATCAACGCCAGGTGCACACATGTATTCCCTTTAAAAGTCTTGATCAGCTCATGCTTGTCATGTCCCAGCTGGATTAAGTACACGCATATCAGATACCGTCCATGGTACGAGGCATAGTGCAGCGAGCTCCATCCATTCTCTGAGTCGATGTTAGTCAGCAAATCTGGGTTCCGCCGCAACAGCCTCTTCACTATAAGCAGGTTCCCTTCGATGATAGCCTCTCGCAAGCGAACAGAGGGTTCTTTCAGCATCTTTTGTCCAATATATGCACTCTCTTCCTGCCAGCGGTTTTCTTTCCTTTTTTAGGGTTCAGCTAATTAATACATTTTCAATAGCACTAGATCAAAAATATGCTAAAAAAAACCACGAACCTCGGAATAACCGGACTATATGAAAAATCAAGCGGATACATGAGACTATGCACCAAGAACAAGCTAGTAGTAGGAACAATGGTGAGAACCACAATCGATACTTGTACAGGTGGCGCTTGCTCCCCATTTTGCCCTTTCTCTCCTTGGAAGAACTCTTTCTAAGAAACATCTACATCTTGCGACAAACTATATACGTATCTATACATATATACGCAATTCGAGAAACCTTCCCAACAATATCCTCTAGTTCTTTGCACACTATTGGGGTGTTCTTTGCTTCCTTTTCCGACAGTTTATATAGGCGCCTCTGAAAAGGCTTATGCTCACTTCTATTGTAAGTTTGCGTGGCAAAAAAGTATAAAAAAAGGCCAAAAAAGACAACTTTACATACTTCAAAATAACAAGGGCAAGCGGCTAAGCACTAGATCGATATTACAATGCCTACGGTGACCGTGAAGTATAACTTTCAACCCTTTAAGTGCCAACTACCATCGAATCTTACACTGAACGATGTACTGCACCAATCTTTGCAATTTTTCAAACTGCACACTTCGCCTAATGAATGGACGTTAGTACATTTGGATAAGCCTGTGCCATTGGATCTGCCATGGAGACTGCTGAACCTACCAATGGGCGTCAACCTAGAACTGTCGAGAAATGCTGATTTTTCGGTGGCAAATAACACTAATCGTAGCAATATGCCACCAAGCACAATCAAGATACGGTTTCAAATCTTAGGAAGCAATTCGGTAATAGAAGAAATCCCATCCAATCAACCGATGGCTCCGATCCTGCAAAAAATCAGCGGTGCTGCAGAAAATGATTTCAAGATTCAAGTTTTTTCCAAGACTATTGCCTATAAAACCATTAAAGATGATAATCTTACTCTTGAGGATTTAGGGATCCAAGAGCCTTCCTCAATAAGATTACTTCTTTCCAATTTAAGGTCCGCTGAAGATAACAACACCGATAGTACTTCTCCCCCTAAACAAACTTTAGCCACCATGACAACCCCAGAAACTATGACCGTATCGGCACCTCATGAACTTCACAAACCTTCCGTATTCGTACCTTCGAATGAACCACTGGCACTCATTAACGATCAGATCGGAAATGAAGAAGACTACGAATTAACAGTAGAACAAGCGAAAAGATATCAAAAAATGCTATCTTTGAAGGCCGGTACTCTAGGCGGTCCTATCCTAACAAAAAGACTCAGAGAAGAATCTGCCAGAAGCTTGTCGACAAAAAACAGGACCATTTCTGAGTGCCTCTTAAGAATTAAGTTTCCTGATAGGAGCCACATTGAAATAGCGTTCAAGCCGGATGAAGATATGCATACGGTTTATAACGTCGTATCGCAGTTTCTAATCGATGAGAAAATGAACTTCACATTAAATCAGTCACATCCTTTCAAACCCTTACCCAAAGACGATCGAAAACTAGTCGATGATTTGTCGTTTGGTTCCAAAACAATGCTTCTTTTTGAGACAAATTCAAATTTCACTGGCCCCTTGATAAAGCATAACCTATTTAAAGATGCGCAAAAAATTTCACACCAAACCATGGTAAACCCACCAACACACACCACAGATAAATCTAATCTACGGGACGCCTCTGAGGGCACTCCAAAGATCAAAAAGACACTGAACAAAGTACCTAAATGGATGAAATTGAGCAAAAAATAATTGAAGAAGGAAAATAGGATCTGCTTTCGTTTTTATTACGTTTATGTACAGGCATAGATAAAGTTATATATAATGCATTTTTGTTTATCATACTTTTATCTTCAATTTATTTACATCTTCGATTAATCCTTCGAGTAAAATAGACCCTGTCCCTAGTTCTCTGAAGGCCTCTTCCACCATCATAAAACTACAATAATCGCTATTTTCTTTCCACTTGATGAAAACTAAAATTTCTTTGATTAAGTGAGATATTATCACATCCTGATTCAAATCCTGTGGAATCCTTTTTAGTATTGATTCATTATTCATTAACTCCGTCTTTCGTTTTTTATAGTCATGAGCATCCTTACTGATGTTACTTATATTTCGTAGGTACTGCCTCTTCAGACCTTTTAAAATATACATACTCAAATCGTAATCGATATCCAGATCGTGCCTTTTCGTTAAAATTGTTAGTAACGCCGGAATCGCTTCTAAGTCTTCACTTTTTATGAACGTAGAAATAATTAATTTATAGAAGCCTCTGTCTGGTAAAATTTCACCGTTGGCCGTCATAATTCGAAACAATGCTCTTGGATGAAAACTGGGATGTATTTTTATCTGCTTCTTGATTAGGTTTTTGACAATAGACGATTTTTTTGATAAAATCTTGGAGTTATTTTGTAAAATATGGAAGTAATGACGATATACTGACCAAATCTCATAGTACAATGGCTTTGTGATGATGCGGCGGCTATAAAAGTGAGCGGGATCTGAAGTGGATAACGAAGATTCAGAGCTGACCTGTTGCTTAGACTCGAGTAATGGGTTAATAATTTCAAAACTTGAATTAAAATCATATAAACCATCATAGAATACAAGTATCTCTTTTATAAATTGAGCATTAGGGATAACTTCTGACTCCTGCATTCGTTGTAGAAGTAAATTCACCTTTTCCTTACATTCTTTTTTGTCAAATGAGGATATCTTCTGCGCTTTAATGTTCTGAATCTGAAGACTGTAAAATTCAATGAATTTGGAATAATGGTATGCATTAACTTCAGAATAAAATTGACTATAAAGTAGACTTGAGTCCTCTTTGGATTTAAGTGATGCTTCTTCAAGTTTCTTCAAGATGCTATAAGCTTTTTCTTCTTCTCCCACGCCCAACAGTATGTTCAGCAAAGAATTAAATTTCTTGGAACGCGAAACACTATCTAGCTTCATCCATTGTCCAGAGGCCTGTTGAGCTACAAAATTTTCCACAAAATCTGTCAATATAACACTTTTCGTTAAAGCCGAGACATTGTCAAAGAGCAGGTCATTGTATATTGGATTATCAGTGTTATACTTTGCGATAACGCTCTCAAAAGCTTCTTCTAACATCCCGACATTTTTTGCAGGAACAACGCAATCTTTATTTTGAGCAAAGATGCTGCGTAGTTTATCAAAGTCTTTCAACATATTGAGTTTGGTCTTCAAAATTAGAAACGTGAGATTTTCCTGCGTCGTCTCTGGTATCTCTACATACTCGTTCATAAGTTGTGCTGCCTTGGGGATGTTTTTCTTGTACAAATGAAAATCAATAACGCTTACAAAATCACGGTCTGATGGTATTTCTATTTCGTTTAAGAACTGAGTTGCGTTTTCCTCACTCTGAAAATGTCTAACCTTTAATGTGGATTCCGTTTGCTGGTCGTTCATTCTGGAAATCCCAACTTTTTTCACCAATCTGATAAATCGATCAGTTAGCGCATTTGCCTCATTTACATTACCAATCGATAGATATTTTCGGATGCCTAATTTGATAACTCTTGGACTTAAATAGGAAGACGTTGTTGAGTACCTTTCATCTGTCTCGGCCAAAAGTTTCTTGAAGTTTCTCAAATGGTTAGATCTTAACGTGATCATCAATCCTAATTCATTCCACCAACGCTCATTTACTTTGTCTTTATTGGTGATGAACAAATTATATGCTTTTTTGTAGTTTCCAAATGTCAATAGAGATTCGATGTAAAATGACTCATTTATAGGATCCAGACGAACTTTGCCCGTGCCATAAAGCAAATTCCCAGCTAAGTAAATTCCTCGGTGCTTTTTTCCCTCTACTGGTATTGATTTGACTACTTCATAAGCTTGAGCAAGTTGATCAAATGTGACCATTTCCGTTATAGACTCCTTTGATTTGATCATACCATTAAACTGCTCATTGAAGTTTTTCAGAATTTCAAGCAGAAAGTTTGTGCTTTTCAAAGGTATACTTCCGTCCTGAGTTTCCAATTCTTGTTGGGCTGATTGAGAAAAAATATCGTTCATTATGGACTCCTCTAAGTCGTGTTCATTCCTTTTCTCTTCATCGAATACCTGACTCGGCTCAATTGTGTTTGATCTCTTTATTTCCAAATCACATTCTTCTATCAAATAGCTGAAAATTGCACGTATTTTTTCATTACTACCCAAATCTTTGCTTTTTAGATCTTCATTTAAATTGCTTAAGTTTTTGCAGCTCTTTTTGAATGTATTTCCATTATAAAACTTCAAATATTGTATAAAAGTTTCTTGGATGGCCTCCAACGGGTTGATCTCTTGAAATTTTTTGCTGGCAATTAAACTATCCTCAACTTCTTCTGAGTTCTGTCCTTTTAAAATTAGGGTTTTTTCTGGTTCATTTGCTTCTGTGATGGCCTTGTTAAGGATTTTGGGAACATGAGAGATGGAATCCAGTGGGGCCCGCTTTAATCTATAAAAGCGTACTTGGAGCGTTGCTATCAGAGCACTGGTACGAAATGATCTGGTATATTTGAGCATGTATTGTCAGGTGTCGGACAGCACCACTTATTTTTCGGTACTAAGTCTTGTGCTTAGTGTTGGTTCGCATAATATAGATCTCTCAGTATCTTTCCTATTCGTCATCAACGATAAAGCTTTAGGTGTCCTATCTTGCACTCTTTCAGAGAGAATTATAATGCCTATATATTTAACGTGATGCACGCTATGTTTCTTATTTTCAATTTGCAACATCATTTGGTCTTATCATGCTTTTTTGATGTCATTAAATTTCAATAATTTGGAACCCACTTAATTTTGAATTCCGCTATATATTCATACACATGTACGTATTTTCCAGTCTTGCGCTAATAATATCAACCACCAATCAGTGACCCGGTTCTTGCTCCTAGATAAATTGATAGCAGTACGACCCCCCATTGGTAAAAGCGTTTCATGGAAAGCGCTTTCACATATCTCCAAGGTGTAGAGTATTTTGACCAAATCCAAACAACAGAGCACAGCAGCCAGTAGTACTTATTTTTAAGTAAAACGTACCCACACTTCATAATTGTCTTACCAGCTTTCCAAATGATATCAAATATCCTCATCAATGCCATAACGTTTTTATGGACAAGCGAGATACGAATATCAATGTCGTTCAGTTTGTCCTTTGTCCCATTCAACTTTTCTGAAATTTCACTGAAAGTTGAAAAAATCTCTTCATTCCATAGAGCAAAATCCTTGTTTAACGTAGACGTCATAGCTGTCCATTCTTGTAGTACACTGTTTTTGAAGTTTTTCATCTCAGGTACTATCTCGTTCGTGATGGACGGTAACAATGAGTCATGTAGGATGGAATTGAATCCCTGCAAGAGATCTATTGCTTCGATTTGCGATTCAGAAAGATCTCTTGACGTGGCACCTAACTGCGTCTTCAAATCTATCAAAAAATTCTCCAACTCGGCATTAACTAGCTCATTGTTCCTGGAATAATATTCTTTCACATCATGTGACATTTCTACTAAGTCTTGTAAATTATTCAGGTTTTCGTCCTTCAAATCATATATCTTGGATCTCATGTCACCTTTGTTGAGCTCGTCAGTAAGTTCACTCATGGTGCGATGGATACTATTGACATTATCTAATAGTTGATTGTTTTTCTCTATAATTTGGACCTCTAATTGCTCAGAAGTATCATAGAGCACATCATTTACCTTACTCCTAAAAAGCGAAAGATCGCTTTCCAAGATTATTCGATTGCTTTCCGTCATATTTCGCAGTTGACTATCATAGTTGTGAAACATTCTGGCCAGATCGTTCAAATACCCTTCTGATTCTTGCTCCATTTGGAATATCAAATCATTCAGTTTGATATTGATATCGTCCCCAAATGAGTCATAAAGTTCAGTGATGTTTAGAAACAGCTTCAATATCTGTTCCTTTTCATAGGGAAGGACGTTTTCATAACAAATGCTTGATAATCGCTGATAATTCCCACTATATGTGGTCCACCACTTTGAAGAAGATTCTAGTTCGAACATACAATCCATCATTGATCCTAAATCGCCAACCATGCAATTTGCAGGTATTTCGCCCAATCCAGACGCCTGAAACTCGCATATTGAAAGTTTTATAGCTGTTTCCACTCTAGTTTCAGCATCAATGGATTCAAATCCGTTTGCCATACATTGCGGTAAATAACTTTTCAGTGCGTCTTTGACACATGTTGATTTCAAGAATGGGAACTTGGATTCCAGAACGTTTGTTGCAACAGAGTCGTCTGCGTACACTAGTCTCTCTTGCAGCTGATTGTTAATTTTCCCTATCTCGAAACTTGAAACAATACTAATACAAGCCGTTAACAAATAGACGTGGCGCATTGCAAATAGCCGAAAAATGTCTCACAGAAACCAGTTACGGGACTGGAAAATGTATATTGTATTAGCATTTCCAAGTAGGGCTTATATACAGAAATGTTTCTCATTTTTTCTAAAACAGCTATGATGAACTTATCTTCTGATGTGACAGAGTTTGTTGTTATATATATTTTATTTACATTAATGTTCTGTTGCGTGGAATGTATAATTGTGGTGCAACGGACCCTTCTATGTTCCTTTTTCTCAAGTATACGACTTAATGTAAGGGTTCTAAGGGTGTGTAGTTTTCAATTTTGCTGAAGATAAATAATTTTCGAAGAAATACTTTTTGAATTCTTTGTTATAGCCTATAGCAGCCGTATTTCTGGATATATGATTTTTTTCACTCTTGTTTAGAGCGCTAACTATTTGCATTTGATATTTATGACTCAATTCAGTCTTATAGGTATCTATCATATTGGCCATCATAGTATAGTTTCCTTGAAGAGCAAAAGCTAGTATGAATCTCTCTACAAATTTACTGGGTATGTTTTGTTCACATATTGATGTCACCAAATTCAAAATTTTGGACAAATTTGCTGAGTTGGCCATCGGATCTTTGGTAAATGTAAGCACCTTTTTGATAAGGATGGGCAGTGTATTATGCATAATTTGCTTTGAGTGATCTGACCTTCGAAGAATATCCAACAATGAGCATAGTTCGTCAAAATGCCTGCACATAGGTATCAGAAATTTGAACAGCGTCACTTCCCCATAGTTTTGTATTATGGGCGCAAGATCTGCTATAAATGCGAACTTGGATTTCAAATCAAAATTCTTGATGTTTTCATCGAAATGAACGTCAACGCCCTTCAAGTATCTGTTAATGATGCTGGGGTCAGGTAAAACACCTTTATTTATCAAATGACCCAAGAATTTTTTACTTTCGTTCAAATTACCAATTTCAATATAAAATGATAACAGTTGTTCGATAATTATTGGGTGTAATGAATCTTCACAACGCTTGGGAAAAAACCTATTATTTATTGCCGCCAATAAATCTCTTAGTGCGGTGACCAAATCGGCGCTATACGGGAGACCACCACTGTTCGTTTCCATTTTGTGAAGTATGTGATGTAAAATAATGTCCACTGCTTTGACTTGATCTAAACTTGAGCATAGCTGTATCTGAGTCAGATTTATCAATAATATGAGCTTTTCGACCGAGTTTCCATGGTATTTTATAAGGTAGGCCAATATGTCTTCACAGAAAAATTTAGTCTGCCTATCGTTGCGGTCAAACATACTCTGTAGTTCATTATTTAGGAACTCCACCGTGGATTCTAGGTCATTTGCATCTTCAACACTTGATAGCGTATTCTCAAGACCCGCTATTTTGGTCATATCAGCAGAGGACAACTGGGGAATTTGAAAAAAATTCACGTCTTTGTTTGTGGGTCTGAGTATCATGCTCCTTTGGATTTTTCGTTTCGCAATGAACTTCATAAGCCATTTATTTACTCCCCTAATATCATCAAATTTCAATTTGCTATTCACTAATATGGTGTTTAGACTCACTGGATGTTTTATCAGTGATGGAACAATCTTTTCCCCATCAAGAAGAGCAGGATCACATTCCGTAGCACATGTGATGAATTGCTCCACTGGAGTGGGTTGATAAAATGGATGAATAATGTCTTCCGGATGAGGAACTTTGTCCGCATGTTTGTGGATTCTTGCACCATTCGCTAAGACAGGAGCCTTTTTCAGTGTAGGATACCATTTACGTGATTGCATCTTAACAACAAATACACGCCTCTACCTGGTGTTGATACCTTGCAATCTAGTAAGCACTTACTAGGGCCCTTAATGAATATAATGAAAAAAAAAATCATATATTTGGAAGCGGATTGGCAAAACAGTAGATACGTGCAAAATGACATCTGATCTGAACTACTCAATAAACCCCCTGTATGTGATTTCTGGAGCCGTTAGGCCATCTGTAGGCGTGCTTTCATATTCTGAGCTATCGCTGCCCTGTTTACTCAGGTAGACGTCTGAGATTGAATACTGCTCAACTGGACGCACATGTGCAATTGATTGTTGGGATTCATATTTTCTAACGGACACAACTCTTCTCATGACCCAGAGCATAGAACAGCAAAGAGCCACGCTGATCGTAGCAGCCAACATTAGCCAGCCCGGCCAGTCCAATTTGGAGATGAAGAGGAGAATATCCACCAGAAAGCATAAAAGGCATAACATAAACGTCGGTAGTGAAAAAAGGGCTGTGAATAACAGCATCTCCGGTGAATCCCCCAACGGTGTTACCATAATTGTCACTGCCAGTATAAGTAATGTGAGCGTGAATGCCAAAGAAATCGGGTGAACTATCAACAAATTTGAAACAACCACTTTTGAATTGGACGGCAGCGTTAAAACATGGCCGGAGGAGTCGACATCCGTGCTGTCGTAGCCTATCTTCTTTTTTGTGCACATCAGTTCTTTGTTTTTGCCACGCACACACCATCCAAAGAGCCCATAGTAGTGATTTCTGAAGGACGATAATGATAGACGCTTCGTCACGGGTACGGTAATTAGTGGGAATATTTCAAAGACGGTTGTGATTGCTAGCAAAAACACCACGATGTGAATCATGCAAACCATACTCCTCTTGGCTTAATAAATCTGCGTAAACTGTTCCACAATAATCATGTGCATACACACCCCTTTGCCCTTCCGCTGGCGCTCGTCTTCCATCATCTATCTATATTGTTCATTGTTTCCTTGGTTTCCCTTGCGCGCGCCGCTAGTGAAA
The DNA here is from genome assembly GCF_947243775.1 of Saccharomyces kudriavzevii IFO 1802. Lineage (NCBI taxonomy): Eukaryota > Fungi > Ascomycota > Saccharomycetes > Saccharomycetales > Saccharomycetaceae > Saccharomyces > Saccharomyces kudriavzevii. Next base: position 380,804 of record NC_079284.1, on the reverse strand, counting down.
AATTGAACAATGTCGAGATGCGACTGGAAATACACAGGCTGGCAGATATCAGGAGAAAGAACTGCTTGAATCTCGCGCATAATATACAGTATTTCTTGTTGAAACTTGGCTCTCTTGGCAACCTTTTAGTAATATCTGAGCTGTATATGGACATTATAATGCATGATGGTTGTTGCTATGACAACGTTATCATTCACTTCGCCATTTTCGTTTAGGAAGACAGAGAGACCTGGGATTCACATTGTATAAGTGAAGTCTGAGATTTGGGACGACGTCAGAATCGGGATTGAATTCAGACTGATGGTAGCATGAATGGTTGTGTTGGCTCGGAGTCTATATCAGTCATTATCGACGGTTTATTCTTGGTAAAGGCCTTTTTTCTGATGTGATGGACAGATAGGATGACTCACTGCATCATTCGTTATTGACTTCCCTGGATATCAACTAGATCAAAAATTCGTCTCAGGTCATCACATAAAGGCACAGCTTTTTTTCACTCAATTCAGATCTTTTTTGAAGAGCTATTTATACTCCCTTTATTTGAAGAAGTCTAGAGCAGCAGCCTAAAATGAGAGTATCACCAGCATTATTGCAACGCTCGAAACAGCTTATAGATAAGTACGCATTGTACGTGCCTAAAACGGGCTCTTTTCCAAAGGGCTTTGAAGTTGGCTACGTCGCATCTGGAGTCAAGAAAAATGGGAACTTGGACCTGGGTATCATCTTGAACACCAACAAATCTCGTCCTTCCACTGCAGCAGCGGTTTTCACGACGAACAAATTCAAGGCTGCCCCTGTTTTAATTTCGAAGAAGGTCCTTGAATCTGCTAGTGGCAAGAATATTAACGCCATCGTAGTCAATTCTGGTTGTGCTAATTCTGTCACCGGTGATCTCGGTATGAAAGACGCCCAGATAATGATCGACTTGGTTAACGAGAAAATTGGTGAAAGAAACTCAACATTAGTAATGTCTACGGGTGTAATTGGACAGCGACTACACATGGACAAGATCAGTAATGGTATCAATAGAATATTTAGTGAAAGGAAATTCGGCGGTGATTTCAACTCTTGGTTGAACGTGGCGAAATCAATCTGCACCACCGACACTTTCCCCAAGTTAGTTTCATCCAAATTTAAGCTCCCTAGTGGCACTGAGTATACCTTAACAGGTATGGCGAAGGGTGCAGGCATGATCTGCCCTAATATGGCCACATTACTAGGTTTCGTGGTCACTGATCTTCCCATCGAAAACAAGGCGTTGCAAAAAATGCTAACTTTCGCTACCACCCGTTCGTTTAATTGTATTTCAGTTGACGGTGACATGAGTACTAACGATACGATTTGTATGCTAGCCAATGGTGCTATTGATACCGAGGAAATTAATGAAAGTTCTGAGGATTTTGATCAAGTGAAATTGCAAGTCACCGAATTCGCCCAACGTTTGGCTCAGTTAGTTGTTCGTGACGGTGAAGGTTCGACAAAGTTTGTTACCGTAAATGTCAAAAATGCATTGCATTTTGAAGATGCCAAAATTATCGCCGAGTCAATTTCGAATTCTATGTTGGTCAAAACTGCGTTATATGGGCAAGATGCTAATTGGGGGAGGATTTTATGCGCTATCGGGTATGCTAAGTTGAACGATTTGAAATCTCTGGATGTCGATACTATCAACGTTAGCTTTATCGCGACTGATAATTCTGAACCTCGTGAGTTGAAGCTTGTTGTTAACGGTGTCCCCCAATTAGATATTGACGAATCAAGAGCTTCTGAAATATTGGCTTTGAACGATTTAGAAGTGTCCGTCGACTTAGGTACTGGTAAGGAGACAGCCCAATTTTGGACTTGTGATCTGTCACATGAATATGTTACTATAAACGGTGATTACCGTTCATAATCTCATATATACTTCTGCTCTCTTTTTCTATGAGCATGAATACATTAACATACATTGCCTGTCTTGGCATGTTACTTCGTACTTATTTATCTACACAAGCGTAGTCACTTACTGTAACAATGAAATTGTATAAATATATATATACCTATACACCTTCGTACCGCTAACCTCATTTAGTACTATCGGTCGTTGGAATCTCTACTTGGTCATTTAAGAAGTTAACTAATTTTTGTGCATCAAGTAAACTAGTGCTGAAGTATTGACGTTTTGGAATGACTCTCAGTAAATCAAGGACTTCTGCTGGTAGCTCTGAGTCTCTTTTGAACTTCTTATTGGAGAAATTTCCATTGTTCCCAGTTTCTTCCATTAACCTCTTCCTATCCGTTGAATTCAAATTCGAAAAGCCTTGAATACCTTTCTCGTTCCCAGGAGAAAAGTAGCTGTCCTCCTTCTCGTTATACATATAAGTTAACTCTAATTTCTTTATGAGGTTTGAGCTTTGAATTTGGTAGCGGCTCGTGAACACTTCGATCAAATTCTCTTGAGGGAATCTTTCAAAAAATCTTTTTTCTAAGGAATAAACATTGTTTAAATTACCAAACTTGGATTCGTAGCTTATCATTTTCTTGTATATTGCTTTCAATTGGGTCAAATCTTGAACTTTTTCCACGGATGTTTCAAATAAGGTTTTAATTTGTGAGTCCTTATTTAAAAATATTAAAAAATCTAAGTATTTGTTGATATAAACTCCATCATTTTGGAAATATTTTAAACCCAATTCCAAAACTTTAAAGGCTGTTTTATAATCATTTTGATTTTGAAATTCTAGATATGCATTTTCCACGTAGACGTCATGTGTTAATATACGCTTTAGTTTTCGACATTTACCGAATACAGAACGTGCTGCGGACAATCCAGATATTCTTTTCATCGTGTTCATATACACGCAAAAAACGAATGTTAATTTTTCCCTTTGGTTGTATACCAGATCTTGTTTATGCTCTGTGTTATTTCCTTCGCTTGTATTTACATCGGAAGTGATTTTTTTGTATTGGGATAGCAAAGTTTGAGTGCATCTGTCAAAACAGTTGGAAACACTTTCAGAATCATTATCCAATTCGTAGCATTCAGATAATTTGAATGTAAGAGAAGGAGAGTCGGGATTAGCTAATAACGCAGTATATAAGATATTTTGTCGATCCGAATTTTCAGATATATACATTGAATAATCGTACCACATTTCTGCGGAAAATATCATGTATTGAATACCTTGTTTATAAACATAGTTGATCCTTTGTGATAGCACATCTTCAGCGAGCATTAACTTATTCTCCCTTTCCCATTTTATCCAATTTAACCAAATCTCTAACTGTTGGATGTTTGAGTCCGAAGTACCCGGTTGTGGTATGTTTTTCTTGTTCGCTGTGCGCAGATTAATTGGAGATGTTCTTTTTAATCCATTTGTAATATTCAGCCATTCTTGATATAAAGAACGTGCCTTCATATATTCGGCCGATGATTCCCCGATGAACTTTCTTGCTGTCAAAGAATTTACTTCCTGTTCCCATTGGGTGTATCTGTTCCACATTTTTTCTAAATTATCGAAGGGGATACATAACATTTTCTTGTAGAACTCTCTTAGCATGTCAATCCGTTGTTGTTCCTCCCATTTGTTGAACGGTTTCCATTGTTCCAAGAAACTGAGATATTCATTCCAAAAAGATGATGATTTAGGCTCAAAAATTGCACACTTTTGCATGACTAATTGAAATGCCTTGACAATAATGGCTCTGGCTTCTTGCCCACCAGTAATTAAGTTGTTTTTTCTCCGTATGTAGTCCAAGTAGGTCGACCAAAGAGGTAGGTCGTTGTTTTCCAACTTGCCAGAAAGGCACTGGGCGAGAATTTTCTCAACTGTCTCAAATTCATCTCTTGCCAATTCGCCTTTCAATTGTAAGGTCCACGCAGGTGAATAAAAAGGAAACGTGGTATGGAACTCCTCGTATATCTCTCTCACCTGACCATAAGACTCCTGGGTCTCTAAATACTGGATGAGTTGGAAGTATGGTAGGATGTCAGTAGGATTTTCTTTAATCCTTTCTCTAAGTCGTAACTCATCTTCATGTATATTATGACTGGACTCTGCAGCTTTGTCCGCAGAGGGATATAATAAATCAGGAGTGGTGGAACTAGACATATCTCTTCTTTTTACCCTTCGGCTTATCTCTCTTCTTGTGTTGTAGAGTAACTTCTCGCCATATGAGCTAAACTTTTCTTCTTAATTATATGCCAATTTCAGCCGACAATTTCGTCGTTTGTTTTGTCATTTTGAACGATGTATGGAATCGAAGAAGAATGAGCTATTCAGAAGACTAACCTTTATACTGAAAGCAGACCATTAGAAAAACGCCAAAAAAGGCTGTTATTGGGTTGGTAATGGTTGACGGTAGCGTGCATGTATGGGGTGCGAATGGTAAACCATCTCTGATCTCAGTTGAGAGTATTGCCCTCGTATGGTTTATTAAGTCATGTGATTCGGAAGAGGCAATGAACATGGTAAAGGGAATACAAGTAGTATTTTCTAATAACACAGATCTATCGCCAGACGAAAAATTACCTGTACTGATTTTAGATAATGGCATAAAAGTTTCCGGCTACGTGAACATTGTGCAGTTCTTGGAGAAGAATGAACATACTGCCAAATATGAAAAAAGCAGAAATGATGAAGAGACCTTGCAACGGAACCGTCTTTTGGAATATGCTCTATTGAATTTTATTGGTATTGAATTTTCAAGATTGTCGGATTACCAGCTCTTCCTGAACACTAAAAATTACAATGAATATACCAAGAAGTTATTTTCCAAACTATTATATTTTCCGATGTGGTACAATACTCCATTGCAATTAAGATCACGAGCACGTGAAAATTGCCAGGAGATTATAGGGTCCATAACTCTTGAAGATGATGAAGATTTTGTTGAAAGTAAAGCGCTAGAATCTGCATCACAATTGGCGCAATCAAAAACTTTCAAAATTACTCATGAGAACAACGTTAAGAATAAGCAAGACCTGCAACAGGTGAAATACAATCTACAATTCGATAATAGACTAAAAACTTGTATTAAGCATTGTTTGCAAGTCCGTAAGAAATTGGATGAATCTGTGGTGCTTCCTCCTGATATTCTTTTCTATGCAAATATTTACGTTCAGCTAAGCTTACCTGATGGGAATCGAGTGCGTTCAAAATTGGAACAAACCTTTGGGGGTGAATTTGTGAATAATACGTTAAATAAGATTGGCGAATTTGTCCAGAGTTCCGATAACGACTTGGAACAAAGAGACCCCCGATTTAAAGAGCAAGGGAACGTTGTAATGTCATTGTACAATTTAGCCTGTAAATATATATAAAAAAGATACAAAAAATAATGCGGAAAAATAGGTCCTCTTCAGTTTCTTTTCGGTTTTCGTACTCCTTTGTAAATAAAGTAGTAAACAATCGTACCGTCATCATTGATTATTGCCAGTAGTATTCTTTCTGTGGATGGATTGCTCAATTGAGCAAATATCTTAGTCAAGCATTCCAAAGTAAGGAAGTATTCTTTGTACTGAGACATGTTGATGGGTAAGATAAACTCTAACGGCTGTGTCGGCACGGGACTTTCATCATCTTCTGCATCGGTATCATTACTTAATTTATGTGGGGGGCGACCTCTGAGTAAATTTAGTTTGTTTTCTTTCCATGATATAACTTCTTGCAAAATCTCCACCTCGGTCCACATCTGGAAAAAGAGCAAGTTATTTTTTACCAAGGATATGATATCTGTTGTCCCCATCGTTATTTATTCCAGTATTCTTGGCCCATTCTGTATGTAATGACCTGTGGTATCGCCTATTTGGAGATGAGTATTTATTTGTACAATCTTTTTTGCAGCGCTTGTGATTGTTTGAACTGAAAAAAAAAAAAAAAAAAGAAAGCTCAGATCATGCCATCGAGTAAAATAGAAGTGCGTATGTCAGCCCAAAGCACTATATGAGATGACTCGAACAAATTCATGTTGTAAGTTGGATATTAAACGTGCTAAAGATTATTAAGTATATGTCTATGTAGTATAATTTTAAGGGCATCTCCTCCAAATATAGATGTGATGAGGCCTTTTGACCAAAAAAAAAGGTTAATTGGGGGGAACAATCCAAACATGATTATCAGAAAAAGTCTTTAACTTTGGTTAGAAATTGATGCTTCTCGGTGGAATGACGATCTTCGTTTATATGACGATCTTCACTTTCATCAACTTCGTTTATCAAGACTTCGGGGTCCACATGTAGGTTTCGAATAACCTTTTCGGTTGCATCTTCCATATCCATCATACCGTATATGGCAATGGTGATGATACCTAAGATACCAGCAAAACAAGAGAATGTCATGGCAATTATGCCCTTTTTGGTGAAACCGCTAGGAATAACTCCGTGCTGGACGTTTTGACCGGTCAAGTCGGTCAGATCGAGCGTATTGGCAGCAGCATTGCCTTCGGTAGCGACGGAGCAACTCTTGCAAACTTCCAAATGGTTTTCGCTTATTTGTTGGGAATGAGCCTCTTGAATACCAAACGGATCTTCCACAAGGACAAGACCTAGTCCCTGCAACAAATGCCATTCGATGTGGCAATGGAAGAACCAAACACCAGGGTTGTCGGCTTTGAATCTGATGACAAAATTGGACTGTGGTCTCACGTATAGCGTATCTCTTTTCATTGGGTATTCTGGGAAGGCAGGGTGGTTATCTGGGTCGAAACTGTGAGGAACTTCACCCAAGGCGTCATCGTATGTACGATCTCTTTGAATGGTTTGGAAGGCGTGACCGTGTAAATGGAAAGGATGGGTACCTGTATCCTGGTTGTTTAGTACAATGTCGACGATCTGGTCCTTTTCCAAGATGAAAGTGTGTGTGTTTGTACCATAGATTTCGGAATTGTTGGCTTGGTCACCTGCAGACAAGACGGTCATTAAAGTGGGGACCTTCGGAGTGGTATAGGTAATGTTGTTGAAGAAGGCGTAATTCACACCGTTTTTCAAGTTATCCATGACAACATCGACGGTAATGACGTAGTCTGGCTCACCATAGATGGCCTCCTTTTCGTATGGTTCCAGATAGAAGTCGTCCAAGTAATCATCTATTGAGTCCACGTAGTTTTGGGCGGGTAGCGCAGCAGACTTGTTGTAGACCATGTACGAAGTAGCATTCAATTGCAAATCACCTGGGATGATATCCAACATGGTGTCATCGAATTTTTGCATGATGGCAAAATTTTTGTCGGTTTCGTTTTTCGTGTGAACCAGGACCGTATATCTCTGGGCGACAGTAATGTAAAGCATATCTGTCACGTTTTTTTCAGTGGTGATACCGTCGATCTCGACCACGGTCATTTCATGGTCCTCGATCCAGAAGTACTGGGACACGAACCCACCGACATTAACAATTCTGAGAAGGTACGTGGTATCCGGCTGGACGTCCCATGTCAGGTTCATCGTGTTGTTGACAATCAGATTTTGTGGGATGGGTTCGGCACCGGTTGGATTGTAAACACTCATGAACGACTTGGTCAGGTCGGTCACCAGGTCGTGGTACCACTCACTAAGCGACAAAGAAAGTTCCTCATCGTAATCGTACGGAAAGTTATCTCCGTCATTGATAATGAAAAGACCCTTCATCCCGTCTTCGTATTGACCATCGGTGTGCGAATGGTACCAGTAAGTACCGACATTGTGCTCCACAGTGAAATTATAAAGCATGGTATTCCCCGGAGCAATGGGACACTGCGTCAAGAAGGGCACACCGTCCATCGAGTTGGTCCCGTTTTGGAAAAGACCGTGAAAATGCATGGAAGTGTTGGTGTTGTTCATCCCGTTGGTCAAGTACACCTGCACACGATCACCCTTGTCGACGGTGATGTCCGGCCATGGGAACTGGTCATTACAAGTGATAACGGGACGACTTTTGAGCCCATCCACGTTTCGGTAGTCCCATCCGGCGGTCCAATTGAACGTGTGCGTCTTCGCCTGCGCCAGCGAGAGCATCGAGAAAAGCAAAGCGACTACAGAGAGTAAAGCCTTAGTCATTAGGTTCTAATTTTGATGCTGCCGTTCCTTACGCTACACTCTTCTTCCTTCTCTCCAACAGCACATCGCGTAAAACAAGAGGGCCACGCCACGGCCTGCTTATATACATATATATACACGTCCACTCAAGCACACAAGCACACACACAAGCACAAAAAACACTATATGTGCAACACCTTGATGTTCTCCCTCAAAGGATCAACCGTATAAGCGCATCCTTCATTTGCTGTCGCCATCGGCGAGAATAAGAGCACCTACAAACGGGTGCACTTTTGTACGCCTGTCTTGCCTACTGGGCCTGCCAAGTCAGCCTTGCCTGGCTCTGGGCGGAGGGTCTTTATCGGCGACTCAGCGATCCGTAGGGATCCACCCCAGGCCCGGCGGGCTGACTCGCACCCCGAAAGGAAAGCATATTTTTTGTCGGGCGGAGAGAAAGAGTTCTCTTTTTCGCAGAATGCCATCTATTGGGTCCTGAAACGGTATGAGTATATTACTATTCTGGCAACTGCAAAATAGGCAAGCCAAGGCATTATCGCATAGAAGGCAGCACAGATTTTTGTAGCTGTTTCTCTTTTCTATTTTTCTTTTTACAGCAGTAATGTCTCAAACGGAGACACAGACTCAGAAGTCACACTTCGGTGTGGACTTCCTCATGGGCGGTGTTTCTGCTGCCATTGCAAAGACGGGTGCTGCCCCCATCGAACGGGTGAAGCTGTTGATGCAGAACCAGGAGGAGATGCTCAAGCAGGGCTCGCTGGACTCGCGGTATCTGGGCATAGTGGACTGCTTCAAGAGGACGGCGAGGCACGAAGGTATTGTGTCGTTTTGGAGGGGTAACACGGCCAATGTTCTTCGGTATTTCCCCACGCAAGCGTTGAATTTTGCTTTCAAAGACAAAATCAAGTCGGTGCTGAGCTATGACAGGGACCGGGATGGGTACGCCAAGTGGTTTGCCGGTAATCTGTTCTCCGGTGGGGCGGCCGGTGGTTTGTCGCTGCTGTTTGTGTATTCGCTGGACTATGCAAGAACAAGGCTTGCTGCGGATGCTAGGGGGTCGAGGTTGACCTTGCAAAGACAGTTTAGCGGGCTGCTGGATGTGTATAAGAAGACGCTGAAGACGGATGGTGTGTTGGGGCTGTACCGCGGGTTCATGCCCTCTGTGGTGGGCATCATCGTGTACCGGGGTCTGTACTTTGGTTTGTACGATTCTTTCAAGCCCGTGCTGTTGACGGGTGTTCTGGAGAGCTCCTTCATTGCCTCGTTCTTACTGGGCTGGGTCATCACCGTGGGGGCCTCCACTGCATCGTATCCCCTGGATACCGTGAGAAGAAGGATGATGATGACGTCGGGCCAGGCTATCAAGTACAACGGCGCCATGGACTGCTTGAGGAAGATCGTGCAACAAGAGGGTGTCTACTCGCTGTTCAAAGGCTGCGGTGCTAACATATTCAGAGGTGTGGCCGCTGCCGGCGTCATCTCCTTGTATGACCAGTTGCAGCTGATAATGTTTGGCAAAAAATTCAAGTAAAAAAAAAAAAACAGAAAAAAATAGAAAAAAATAGAAAAAAAAAATCTACATATTCTAGCTATCTATCTACATATTCATTCCTTGCTACGTACCCTTCTTATGCTATAATGATCGGGAAGCTTTCTTCTTCGCAGTTGTAGTCAACGCCGCGTGGAGATGGGAGTGTTTACATAAAACTAAACAATGAAAAATAAAATGATAATAATGCAAAGTAGCACGGACAAAGTGCTGAACCGCTGGATTTAAACTTGCCCTATGACTTCAATCGAAGACCTCATATCAAACCCGCCCTTGCTGCTGCATTCTTCACTGTCTCAACTCCGCTACCTCATTCTCAGTGAGGGCCTCCCCATATCTGAAGATAAACAGCAGGAACGCACGCGATGTTACGTGTGGACGGTACTCTCTCAGACCTCTATGGAGGTGTCTACGCAACGGTATCTTGCCCTCTTGAAGCTGGGTCCACCTTCTATGACCATCTACCAAAAAATCAAGAACGACACTTCTAGGACTTTCCAAACTGATCCGAATTTTAGAAATAGAGTCTCGGAAGACTCTCTGATCCGATGTCTGTCGTGCTTTGCCTGGCAGACACAGCAGAGAAGACAGAAACCTCATTTAAGTCACATTCCTGTGAGCACTTACGTGCAGGGCATGAATGTATTGTTGGCCCCTTTACTCTATTCATGCCCTTCTGAACCAATGGCATACCAGCTGTTCACCAAAGTTTGTTATGAAATAATACCGACTTACTTGACAAAGAACCTAAACGGCGCCCAGAACGGCGCTAAACTACTCGATATTTCACTCAGGATCATCGATCCAAAGCTGAGCAAGTTCCTATCGGACAATTTACTCACTGCAGAGATTTATGGCATGCCCTCCATCCTCACGCTATCCAGCTGCAATAAACCACTCGACCAAGTCATCAAACTCTGGGATTTTATGTTTGCATATGGCTTTCATATGAACATTCTCTTTGTGGTAGCGTTCCTGGTGAAAATGAGATCCAAGGTTTTCAAGTCGGATTCTCCCGTTAATCTACTGCGACAATTCCCAGATTTTGATGCTGACGAAATCATCCGGCTGGGAGTCGGGTTCATTGCCAAGATCCCGACTCAAATCTACGATCTGTTGGTGGACCACTTGACTGACCCAGACATATATATACCATAAACTGTGCGTGGGGAAAATGTTATCTTTATTGTTTAATCCTACAACGTTTATATATATATGTATGTGTAAAAGAAAAACAAGAGAAATTTACAGTAAACAGTGAGGGTTTTTCACTCTATTATAGCCTGAAATGAAAACGGCTCGTATGCATATCCTTCACCTTCAAAGAATTTGGACATTGCTTCCACCCAGTGCAAACGTAAGGCATGCAACATCGCAGAAGTACCCTCCATGAAAACTAAGATACAAACAGTCAGAACAAACCACATGGCAAACAAGAAAACCACCTTTATTACGGCTAAAGGCGATCCCGAGTTCTTAGAACTAAAAGCGTTTGATATGGTCATGTCCCATAACACACTAGACAGTTGCGCATGAGCCAGCGACAACGCCCAAAGACGCAGATATGAAGCTGTATGAGAAATACAGTTCAGGCAGAACTCAATAGTATGAATCACTTGATGAATCATGACATCACCAAAATTAAATGTTCCATGTTCATCACCGGAAACGTTTTCGTTGATACTATCCGCAATATCACTGATAATCATTCCTTGAAATCCTTCCGCTGAATGTCGCTGTTGTGCCAATTGTTCATCCTGTTCGAGATTATCTACACTCTGGTATCCATGAGGTCTAACACCAACATTGTTCTTGTTTATCCTCTTCAGTGTTAGTGGTTTATATAGTAATAACCATGGAACACAAATCAATGCCGCAAGCAACAGCACAACTTGCAACTTGGCTTGTCCGGGATATAATTGATCATCGATGGTTCCTGGTGCTAAAAACATGTTGATAAGCATATTCAGTAACCCTGGGGCCGGTTTATCATCCTTAACCCAATCCTTTGACCATTTGTACACGATGGCCCAGGACAAATAGCCAAATATTGATTGCATAAACACCAACCCAGGAATGAAGTTACCGATTATGTCCACTTTAGAGTTTTTGGCCCTGAAGTTGATATAAGAAAACATGAAGGAATACGTCATATGTGCATATCCCATTAAGATAGATAGTTTCATCTTATAAGAGTTCGAAAAAAGCAGTCCGTTGTCTGTACCATGCCAAGCAAAATCTAATCCGAATGGATAAACTCCAGTTTTCTTTGCCTCAATAGATTCACCTTTTCTAAAAGTGGAAGGCCACTGCCAGCCAGATCTGAATAACGTCATTGACTTGGAAAAGATATCGTTGTACAATAACCCTGTATATACAGAAAATGCGCCCATTAACAACACAACATACCTACCAGTGAATGCCATGTCAAAAATTTCATCCCTGCGCATGGCTCCGAATTTACGTTCATTCAACACTAGAAACAATGCCATCAAAAATAAAATCAGCCCATGGCCCATGTCACCAAACATAATGGCAAACATAAAGGGAAACGTGACGACTGTGGCTAAACCAGCATTAATTTCCTTATAGGTAGCAATGCCGTATGCGTCCACAATCGATTGAAAGGCTTGAGTGAATTTATTAGTTCTGTGATATGTTGGCGGTAATCTATTAGTTAGGATCACATTGAAGACGGTACTGTATTCAGAACCTAGTGTTTCAATGTAATCCTTCAAAGAGTCTTGCAGATGAATTAGTTCTGTGGAAGGAACCCAGCCTTCAGCTATCAGGCCTTGAGATTCTTGCTGAAATTTGTTCAACGTGGTATAAACATATTTTTCTCTTTTCGTCATGGCGGACCATATTGGCAATTGGTCATGTATAACAAGCAATTCTGTGTGTAAAGTTTGTTCTGTTGTATATAGTATTCTTTGTAAGTCATCTATTTGGTGATTTAAGGTGTCAATTAACTCGCTAGAGCGAGCATTCAAAGAGACTATTTTACCATTCAAGGAATCTATGACACGTTTCACCTTCTTTAGTAATGTTTCACCATGAGTAAAGACAATAAAGCAGTCCTTTTCGACCTTTTCTCTACCTTCTAACAACGGTTCTTCTATTGGGAAATTTTGGAAGATCAAATTACCACGTAATAACCTCCACAGAATTCTGTTCAATACGTCTACTTTGGTCCTCCTAATGGAACCCGTTATCATGTATCGATGCTGGTATCCTTGTTCTAAAAAGCTTAGATCCTCGGTTGACTGGTTTCCAAGAATACCATCCCTCAAGGTATCTGGATTCTCCGACATGCCGTCATCAAAAGAAAAAGTATCACTCAGTGTCTCACTAACGTTATCCGGATTCAGTCTGAAGTCATCCACGTCCCTCTCTTCTCGTTCAATTTCTGGGTTCCTAGCTCTTCCGGCGATCCCTGGATTGACTTCAATGAATTTTGAACATTCAAATATTACCTGTCTTTGTTCTAAAAGGTCGTTTAGTTTGATTCTAAGATTATCTAAGGACTCGTCTAACTGTCTCGCACGGGACTCGCAATCAGTGATTTCTCTTACCATGTCATTAACATTATCCAATGATAGTAGTTCCATGGTATTGATGAGATTTAGCATATCAGGCTGAGCAATGTCGTTTCCTTCATCGTCAATGTGTAGAATGTATTTCCAAGTCTCTGCGGCATGCTTCTCTACCACCTCATTCAAGAAGATCACCATTCTTTCCACTTCGTCGAAGCGCCTCAACTGGTTAACATAACCTCTTTGGAATGCGGTCAAATCTTTATTAAGGTCCATTACCATGAAGACGCCCATTTTCCCTAGTAAGAAAGTCACCTCTCTTATAACTTCCAACGGTATGTACAGTTGGACATACGTCATGTCCGCTGAGCGGTATATAGCCTCTTCTTGGTTCATTATTATTCATATAACTCGAGGAAACTCAAAGAAAGAAAACACCTCCCCTTTTAAGTTATGATATGCTTTAATATAAGTCTCGAGGTTACGAAACTTTTATATGCAAGCAAAAGCGAAGGATAATTTAGAACCTGTAAGCAAAAATAAAAACAAAAAAAAGTGTGTGTGCAACTTCTCTATTAATTTAAACGCTGTTCCGATCACTTAGGTGGAACTCTCTTTTCTCCATGACCAATGCCCAACTGACTACATAAACAGAAGTAGCCAAAAAGGACACCTCTATTTTGAGAAACAAAAATAAGCCCCGCTACCCGCACAATAGGAAATTGAAAGGTTCAATTAATCCGGAGTGGCATTTAAGGGACGCAATGAACTGGACCCTGGAAGACGCGTATATTATAGAATATGTATGACTATGGTGGGCACTCTAACTACTGGCAACACAGTCGGCCAGTTTGATGGAAAAACTATGCAAGATTCTAGAAAAATCTACTCTGCCAGGAGTGCACCGAATGACAACTTCTTTAGCGAGCATGACCAAGATGATGCAAGTGACGAAATAGATAATGAGGGAGCCAGTTATAGTGGTAGTGGTTACTATGGTCACTCAGATGAATCAGAAGTTGCTGAGTTAACAAGGAATGACACTACGGGGCAGCTTCCGCCACTGGACAGTTTTATTTTCCCAGATTCTAGAGCTCTGTTCTTATTGGACTTGGCTAACTATGCTGATTTAACTTATGAAGAGATAACTATACATGGGTTTGAAATATATATAGTGGAACAATGGGTTGCGTGCAGAAATTTGTCAACATTAATTACATCATACACAGGGAACTCTCAAGATACAATATCAGGAGTCAGGGTTGTTTTGCCAAAGGAAACGGGTATATGGCCTGGGAGATTTAAACAGTACTTCGAGGAGTTGATGGAGTTTGCCCGGCCGAAATTTACACCAAAAGGCACTCTTTTCATCACCAATTTATCTGGTGTGTCATTTGGCCTGACCCTGTTGCATGTGGAATGTGGAGATTTGAGAACGATTTGGAAGGATTTTGAGGTTAATTTTGATTTGAAAAACCTTCATTGCGGTGGGAGATCAGCAAATCTTTTGTGTCCTCCAACTATGGCATCGCTTGACAAGTTTTCACAGCTGTTCAAAATCCCCACGAACACTTTTATAGCCCAACATCCTCAAATGATTCAACAGCAGCAACCACGTTTGTCTGCGGAAGAATACAAATCGTTTGGTAGCCCCAAAAATGGGAATGTCGACAATAGGTCCCCCGTTGTAGAGATGGTGACATTGATTCAAATATCACTGAGTTACTTTAACTTTTTATATAAGAACTACCAAACAGACGGTCTTTTATGCGAAGATACCAAACGTGCTATAGATGAATGGTGGGAGGCCTATGGAAAATTGTATCTGGGTACCGAAAAACCGAAGAATGAATGCACTCTGGGTCCAACAACAGTAGCTGGCCTAATTAGTTTGATCCTTTGCTGCTATTTCAAATTGATGATCGAAAACTGTATTTCTTCCAAGGACCCATTTGATGAAGTTGGGTTTTTTCAAGGTGTTTTCAATTTCCAAAAGAAGCATGGCCTGAATAAACGGAAGTCTAGAGCTTATTTAGACCCAAGAACATTAGAGAAACTTTTTGAAGTGACAGCAAAAGTTTCTAGTAAAGACATTTTCAAATTAAAAAAAATGGTAACTTCAACTGTACAAGATATTATAGGGAAGGGCAATCCCATTAATCTGTCGCACAAAATTCTCACGACAGAACTGGATGCACTTATTCATAATATTCATGGAGGCTCTGTGGGGCTGTTATGGAAAGGTAAGGGACACGCAAGGAAAAGCTGTAGTGATATATCTAATGAGGAGTTCTTAAAATTCAACTATCAAAAAGGTGATCCTAATAGGCAGATAAGGGAAAGAGACTTACTACTAGAAAAAGTCCGTCTAGAAAAAATCGCATATGCACAGAAGCATGCTTCCAAGAAGATGAGTTCTTCCAGTTTTAATACATCTGAGAGTATAGAGGAGACCAATGCCATGCCCTCGTCAGCAACAGTGTCGTCGATGTTCCCAAATTATGATAATACCAAATATGCTTACAATTTTGGGATCAACAAATTGTATCAAGGAGAGTATTACCGGAGAAATTCATTTCCTTATTGTAAAGATTGGACGCACGACACTATTTATGAAGACCTCTCAAAGTTGAAAGAAAAGTCGTCTCGTTTATACAGATGCAATTCTTTTTCCGCAGTGCAAAACATTGTGGAGAAATGGGATTTACCGTTCGATCCATCTGTTGTTCGAATAGCCAGAGATTTGCTGCGAATGAAATACCATATCCAGGCGCAGCAACACATACAAGAAATGGATGAGCATTATATAGGCAAATTGGAAAAAGAAGGGACAGTTGCTCAATACTACAAATTCACCGAAAGATACAAAAAATTACAAGAGTTGTATAAAAAGTATTCAGACAGTGCAAAAACATTTGAGGGGAAATTTGAAGACATTGACAATAAGCAACAACTTCTTCTTCATGAAATGCAAGAATTGAATTCACTATCATCAAGACTAAAATATGATATGAGGATACTGGAAGTCCGCGTAAGAGATATTGAAAGTAGTGTTGCTCAATTTGACTCCAAATTGATTGGATTGAAATGTTCTCTTCAAGGGCAGGGCAAAGCTGGTATATGCTCTGCAACGGATCCTAAGAGTGACAAAGATCAATACGATAAATGTGTAAATGATCTAATGACCATTAGCAACCCCTCCTATGAAGCGCTGTGTTTGAAGATGTTAAGCCGTCGTTATTTCAAGGATTTGAAGGATGATACTATGGAATGGTTCAGGTGGCTATTTGGCAATAGTTCTCTGCCCAGTAATGTGAATGATGATGACAGAGGCATCTAAACATGATTTCTTAAGTCTTTTTCACAGGAAGTCTGAATATATTTACTCATTCATGTACATACTTATATATGCAAGATTATGCTATGTCGTGCTTTTGCTGCTTATTCGAGTTATGCCAAACTACTTCAATATGTGGTATTCGTTTTGCAGGTACTCTAGCTGTTTTTGAAAGCGAGTAAAGTCCCTGGAATCTTTAGGTATGAGCTCCCAATCAATCTCTTTCAAAAGTGTTTTGAGCTGCTCAATAATGGCATATAGTTTCCTTTTTGTTTCCACGTTTTCCGACTTTAACAACTCATAATTTTGTTGAAGACTTTCGTTCCTTTCATAAATTTTCTCTGATGTAAATACGGCCACATCTCGTCCTCTTATTGCATTTTGTTCGTCAATAAAGTTCTTGATGTATGACAAATGCTCATTTATGTGGCTAATTAGGGCAAGAACCTTAATATTGAAGTACTCTTGCTTTTCAATCTCGTATATTAATTTGAAATTCTCAAAAATGAGCTGTTGTGCTTCACTAGGGGACGCTGCTGTTTCAGATTTGTCATCTTTCCATGAGTCCGGAACTATACTTTTGCTCAATTTATCGTAGGATATGCCTGATTGTTTGGCAAGTCGCTTTAGCAGTAGCTCTATCCGGTCAGTCTCTTGTCTGTTGGCCCGACATTCTGCCGTTAAAGTTTTTGTCAATTGAAGAAGGTAATCAAAACTATCATTACCTCCACTGTTCATTTTTGCCAGCCGCTATACAATATTACTTCTGGGTTTACTTTGGCAGAAGCGTGCACAATTTACTTGATTATGGATCTTCTTTCTTCATCCATTGCCGAATCCCAGGCACCAATTCGGCAGTATTTTTACCTTCATTATGACGCTTACAAACTCTTCGTAATTCAACAAAAGTTGAAGCGGTGGCTCAATGGTAGAGCTTTCGACTCCAATTTAATCTTGGATATTCCAAGGAATAAGATTGCAATCGAAGGGTTGCAGGTTCAATTCCTGTCCGTCTCAATTTATTTTTTTGCTAATTGTTTCTTTTGAAATTCGTTTACTATGACTTGCTGCAAGTCTTTACTAGTCTTCAACTACCACTAACCCTGGGGAGGATTTTGCGTGCCCCTCCCTTCCCTGCTGCAACGGCGGCCGTTGTTTAATCTTCCCCGAACAGATGACTCCGAAAGGGAAATATTTAGAAATTGGAAACAAATTGGAAGCATTCAAGAATGAAGACTAAATGTGCTGCGGGTAACCTATGCGCATAGGTACCAAGGTATGCTTCTTCAGCTCACGGAGAGCATTGTTCGTCAATACCTTGAAAAAAGAGAGAAATTAGAGACATTGAGTTCTCGTAATGTGATTTCTTGATCAATCTCGAGCAAAATGTTGATAAGCAAGTAACTTTTTTTCCTTTGCAAGTAATCTCTAAACATGCATATAGACATATTCTTTGCCGATTGAGTTTAACTCTCTCTGTCGAGCTGGAATTGCGTTTGTGATGTTATGCCCTGCACTCGTGACGTTTTATATGAGTACTCCTAGATCAACAAGGTATTGCTCGGTTTTGCCAACCTCTTTCCTGAATGATTGAATATATGATCCCACGAAAACATTTCTCGCAAAAATATGAGATTGTTGAAATAGGAGTCTATTATCGCCCATTGATCAGTGGTATAATGTACATATTTAGAATATGACGTAAATTGTGGGATCAAACAGGAT
This sequence comes from Saccharomyces kudriavzevii IFO 1802, assembly GCF_947243775.1. Lineage (NCBI taxonomy): Eukaryota > Fungi > Ascomycota > Saccharomycetes > Saccharomycetales > Saccharomycetaceae > Saccharomyces > Saccharomyces kudriavzevii. Next base: position 362,649 of record NC_079284.1, on the reverse strand, counting down.
TCAACTGCTATTGACATGGAAAATAATGCAATAGGATCGATGATGTAGAAAACGAGGATAAAATATCCAAAGTATCATGTAGAATTGCGATCTCCTTTTCGTGGGTTTTTGAATCCCGAGATGACCTCCTCGTTTATTCCATACCTAAAATTATTGCCTTCATAAAAAGTGGAATCGCAACAATTATCACGAGATTAACACCTTCAGCTTCCAACACTTGGCCTAAGCCACCTGAAAAATGTAAATGTCAAGAAACTTCAAGTCCGATCAATTGCTGTCATTCCGTATCTGGCCGACTATGGTTCTATATCCGTTGTTCCACCTTATGTATAGGTCGGTTAGTGTCAACTGCTTAGATTGGTGGTTCTTTACCCGTTTCTGATGCGACTTGAGCTTATTACTTTGTGTTGATAATTAGTAGTATTAATTAAGAATAAAGAGCAGAACTCTTTCTTATACTATATAAGAGAGGTATATAAAACACACGCCGATTGAACATTCTTCAAGCAAAGACTAGTTATGTGAATAATGATGAACCTACTTGTTCCAACACTTTGCATGATAAGTAATGTCTGAGAAGGAGTTGGTAGTGGACTATATGATCTTTAATCTATCGTAATTGTTTCATTAAATATTGGTTCCGTGGTCTAGTTGGTTATGGCATCTGCTTAACACGCAGAACGTCCCCAGTTCGATCCTGGGCGAAATCAATTTTTTCTCAAATATCCCTAATTTTCATAGTGTCCAACTAAAAACTTATCTTGAGCCCAAAAAATTGGTCCTTTCTCATGGAAAATACTTGTGATCCTATTCACATATCATCGAAAGAGATTCTTGTTTATTCTAAGGTATATCAATGTCTGGATAGTTGTCGCTGGTCATTCAGAACACTAGAATGAACTATGGTACATTCGTAGAACATATTTGGCAGTGGCAGTTTTTTGGAATTGCGTGCATGAATCTTTGAACATCCATACTCTTACCTGAAATACCTTGTAATGCCGTCCTCGACATTGTATAGTAAATCTGAATGTTTCTTTACTGTTTTTAAGCACATTTTCCTTTTATTTTTCTCTTCTTGTTACATATATTGAATAAATAGTTTGAAAAGGCAGATTTGTGAACTAAACTCTAAATAACAATAAAAAAACCTGTAAATAATTCCCACAGATTGCTATCAACTTCAGTTTCTAGGGTTGCTGTTCAGCTTGCATTGTTAAATAATGTTTGATGAAAACAACAAGCACCGCAAGAATCTCACACCAGTCTTTCCTTATTTTTTATTCCAGCTTTTTGATTATCACAAATACATGACTAAGAAATTTTGTATTCTCAACGAAATAAGGAAATAAATGAAATTGAACAAACAATGGGCCCATCCGACACCGCTGATGTATTACTGCTGGATGAGTAACTAAACTGCCTCTGCTTGCTTTGATCGTGCACTATCTCACATCCGGGTTACCACCGCTGGATTCGAAAAAGGTGAAAAATTACTGAAAATTTTTCTTTTTAGTTTTGCGATGAGCCTATAACTTAATATGGCATATTCGAGATTTAGTCGCTTATAGTTGCCAGCCAACAATAGTACTATATAGCTGCTGTTCTGATTTCACGCTAATAGTTCAACAATGGCAAAGAACAATAAGGTTACCGAGACTAAGATCTCCAAAAAGAGAACAGCTAGTGAGGAATCTGACGTTGAGCAAGATGAGGACAACCTCTTATCCGTTGACGGTTTGATTGATGCAGAGGCAAGCGAGAGTGACGAAGACGACGAAGAGTATGAGTCTGCAGTTGAAGAGAAGGAATCGTCTTTTGATGAAGAAGCAAGAGGAGATCCCGATGAGGACTCAGACGCTGAATTAAACAAATTGCTCGCGGAAGAAGAAGGCGAGGAAGAAGAGGACTATAACAGTTCTGAATTTTCCGACGACACAAATTCCTTAACTGATAAACTGTCAGGCGTAAAACTACATACCATCGCCGACCCAAATATCTACTCAAAATATGCAGATGGTAGAGATAGAGTTATCAGACCAGAAATTAACCCAGTTTATGACAGCGATGACAGTGACGCTGAAATTCAGAATACTATCGGTAACATTCCACTCTCTGCCTACGATGAAATGCCACACATTGGGTACGATATCAATGGTAAAAGAATTATGAGACCTGCCAAAGGTTCTGCTTTAGATCAATTGTTAGAGTCTATCGAATTACCTGAAGGTTGGACTGGGTTGCTGGATAAGAATTCCGGTTCCAGTTTGAACTTAACCAAGGAAGAGCTAGAACTTATTTCTAAAATCCAAAGAAATGAACAGACTGACGAAAGTATAAATCCATATGAACCTCTAATCGATTGGTTTACAAGACACGAAGAAGTTATGCCGTTAACTGCCGTTCCGGAACCTAAGAGAAGATTCGTTCCATCCAAGAATGAGGCCAAGAGAGTTATGAAGATAGTTAGAGCTATCAGGGAAGGCCGTATCATTCCTCCAAAGAAACTAAAGGAAATGAAAGAGAAAGAAAAGACCGAAAACTACCAGTACGATTTGTGGGGTGACTCTACTGAAACCAATGATCATGTGATGCATCTAAGAGCCCCAAAATTGTCTCCACCAACTAATGAAGAAAGTTATAATCCACCTGAAGAGTATCTTTTGTCACCTGAAGAGAAAGGGGCTTGGGAGAACAGTGAATACAGTGAAAGAGAAAGAAACTTCCTACCTCAAAAGTATTCTGCCTTGAGAAAGGTTCCTGGTTACGGGGAGTCAATTAGAGAAAGATTTGAAAGATCTTTGGATTTGTATTTAGCTCCTCGTGTCCGGAAGAACAAATTGAATATTGACCCAGAATCTTTAATCCCAGAACTTCCTTCTCCAAAGGATTTGAGACCTTTCCCTATCCGTTGCTCAACAGTATACATTGGTCACAAGGGAAAAGTACGTACCTTATCCATTGATCCATCCGGCTTATGGCTAGCAACGGGTTCTGATGATGGAACTGTCAGAGTATGGGAAATTTTAACCGGAAGGGAAGTTTATAAGACGATTTTGGTCGAAAGTGAAGAAAACCCGGATGACCATATTGAGTGTATTGAGTGGAGTCCTGATGCTGATACAGGCATTCTTGCTGTTGCTGTCGGTGAAAGTATTCATTTAATAGTACCACCAATATTTGGTTACGATATTGAAAATAACGGCAAAACCAAAATTGAAGATGGTTTCGGTTACGACACTTTTGGCACTGTTAAAAAGTCTAATCTGGAAGTGAACGAGGATGGTGGTGATGAAGAAGGTGAAAAAGAAACCGCAAAAGATGCTGTAAAAAAACAGGTAGCACAATGGAATAAACCCACTCAAAAGCAGCTAGAGAAAGATATTTGTATTACCATCACCTGTAAAAAAACTGTCAAAAAACTTTCATGGCATAGAAAAGGTGATTATTTTGTCACTGTTCAACCTGACTCTGGTAACACATCCGTTTTGATTCATCAGGTTTCCAAGCACTCAACCCAATCCCCATTCAGGAAATCGAAGGGAATTATCATGGATGCCAAGTTCCACCCTTTCAAACCTCAATTGTTTGTCTGTTCTCAAAGATACGTCAGAATTTACGATTTATCTCAGCAAATACTGGTCAAAAAATTATTGCCTGGTGCTCGTTGGCTATCTAAAATTGATATTCACCCAAGAGGTGATAATTTAATTGCGTCATCTTTCGACAAAAGGGTGTTATGGCATGACCTAGATTTGGCTAGTACACCATATAAAACACTAAGATATCACGACAAGGCTGTCAGAAGTGTGAACTTCCACAAAAAGTTACCTCTATTCAGCTCCGCCGCTGATGATGGTACCATACATATTTTCCATGCCACTGTTTATGATGACATGATGAAAAATCCAATGATTGTTCCGTTGAAAAAATTAACTGGCCATAAAATAATCAATAGTCTTGGTGTTCTTGATGCTGTCTGGCACCCAAGAGAGGCTTGGTTGTTCTCTGCCGGTGCTGATAATACAGCTCGTTTGTGGACCACTTAAATGAATGGTTAGAAATAGATATTGTATAATAGTACTCAACAAGAAAGAAATTAAAAACTAAAGATAAACTTATTTTTACTCAAATATGTATATATAGAAACACACATATATATTTGGACTGCTATCTTCGAACTCAGATTTAAAACCCCATTTCTTTCATAGCGTCTAACTCATCTTGATCAACACCAAAATCATCTTCTCCTGGTAGAAAATCGTATTGTGCCTCTGCTCCTTGTATATTAATCATTTCCCATTCTTCCAGTTTTTGTACTAGTTGAACATCTTCATCAGTCATTGAGTCTTTTTCCATAGCCCTACGTTCATCTAGCCATCTCGATAAGAGCTTCTTTTGATTATCGTCAAGGTCAGAGGGCCCTACTTCTTTGAATATTCTTAATAATGCACTTGTATCTTCCTGAGGCGGTATGCCATTGCGTATTGTTGATGCATCATCACCTTCCTTGCGCAGAGCTCTTTTTCTTCTGTTGCTAACGTGAAAATGATAGATATCGTCATCATCATCATCATCATCATCATCATCATCATTTACGTTGCTTTTATCTTGTGCATTGGAAGGAGCTGCTGCAATTGGTTCCGCACTCGTGCCAATAACATGTTCTGCAGCCACAGGCAGCTGTGCTTTCAGACTCTGTTCGGCTTCTCGTGTGCCGACATCAGAACTCATGTCCATCTCATCTCTGAAAAGGCTTACTCTGTATTCTCTCAAAACTGGATCGGTCTTACCCACTGTCTGACATATTTTCATAAAATCCTTAAATTTTGCCTTGGGAAACAATTCATGTGCCCAAAGCTGGTAAAACTGAATAATATTTGATAAGTTAGCGTATGAGTTCTTTCTGGAGGAAATCCGTATTCTTTTGTGTGCATTCTTCAAAACATATGGTAGACCTTTATCACTAAGTAACTTTTCTGCTGTTAGTTTCACCTGAGGTCTCCTCTTTCTAGTTACAATTGCAGTTGGGTCCGCTATGGTAGGATCGATCACCGAACTATCCAGGCCATTCGGTATAGTCGGGTCGCTTTGAACCCCATTGGTGCCATCAAAGGCTAATAACAGATTGTCAGAATCCTCATCCATCGCTCAAATAATAACCATTCCCTTTTCTTTGACGTTTTGGGTTGATATACCGATGGATCTTAATTACGCGTCAGTTTTATTATCTCTATTATGCCACTTTTGCAATAACTATTATTACCCGACATTAGCTTTTTTCTTTCCTTTCTGCCATGTTTAATGGAAAAAGAACAAAACTAAGATACATAGAGAAATCTAAAGGTTGTCATATGTCCACAAGAGGGACTATCAGCATCGTGTAAAGATCCGCGGCAACTGAAAGGGCATCAACTTAGCTTATAATTTTTTTTTCTTAAACACATTACTATGTTTGGAGTTAGCCGTGGTGCATTTCCTAACACAACAAAACAACCATTTGGCTCAGCACCATCATCATTTGGTACTCAACAGCAGCAACAACAGCCGGTAGCGGGCGCTTCTGCTTTTGGTTTAGCTCAGCAAGCAAATCCGTCTCAGGCCCCTGCTTTCGGTAACTTTGGTAACCAGACTTCTAATTCTCCCTTTGGAATGTCTGGAACGGCAGCTGCCAGTAGCACCCCTTTCGGTCAAGGTCAGTTGGGCGCAAATAACAACGCTTCAGGATCAATCTTTGGCGGCATGGGCAATAACACGTCACTTTCTGCTAGTTCCGCTTCTGCTGTGCCCAACTCTACCGCAGGCACGGGCATTAAACCATTTACTACATTTGAAGAGAAAGATCCAACAACCGGCGTCGCTAATGTTTTCGAAAGTATTACCTGTATGCCTGAATACAGAAACTTTTCCTTTGAAGAATTGAGGTTTCAAGACTATCAAGCCGGAAGAAAATTTTTTACTGGACAAAATGGCGCCAGTACCACATTTAGCAATCCTCAGGGTACTACCAATACGGGGTTTGGAATGATGGGGAATAATAACGCCAGTACTTCCGCTTCAACAGGGGGTTTGTTTGGCCAAAAGCCAACAACAGGCATGTTTGGAACCAGCTCAGGCGGTGGCTTTGGTTCTGGAGCTCCTAACGCTACCGGACTGTTCGGAAGCTCAACCAACCTTGCAGGGAATTCAGCTTTTGGGGCGAACAAAGCCGCCACTTCTGGAGGATTGTTTGGTAACACGACCAACCCAACTAACAACGCTAATAGCACAGCCCTTTTTGGACAGCAAAATTCGAACACAAACGCTAATCCATTTGGCCAGCAACAAAATTCATTTGGCGCAAATAATATCAATAGTGGAGGTGCCTTCGGCCAGGTGAGCCATGGCGCCTTCCCCCAACAACAAGCACAACAGGGTACCAGTGGTCTTTTTGGTCAATCAGACACCAACACAAATGGCGGTGCCTTCAGCCAACAGCAAAACGGCGGTAATGGTATTTTCGGAGCCAAACCGGCTTCTGGTGGGCTGTTTGGTCAATCCGGTGGTACAAATACATTTGGCATAAACAATAACGCGAATGACACTACCTCTGCTGGCTTATTCGGACAAAATAATCAACAACAAAATGGTGGAGGATTATTTGGGCAACAACAAAATTCCAACACTGGGGGACTATTCGGTCAGACTAACCAGAATCAAAACCGGACAGGGTTGTTTGGACAGCAAAACTCCTCAAATACATTTAATCAACCGCAGCAGCAGGGGGGCCTGTTCGGAAGCAAACCTATAGGCGGACTGCTAGGACAACAGCAGGGAGCATCAACTTTTGGATCTGGAAACGCTCAGGGAAATTCTTTATTTGGGCAAAACAATCAACAACAGCAAGCACCAGGAGGATTGTTTGGGCAACAGAACAACCAGCCACAGCCTCAAACTGGCGGGTTATTTGGCCAATCTAATCAAACCAACATCCAACCATTTGGCCAAAACGGGTTACAACAACCACAACAAAACACTAGTCTTTTTGGAGCAAAACCCGCTGGTGCAGGTTTGTTTTCTAACAACGCAACAAACCAAAACAGCGGTCTTACTGGAAATAATCTGCAACAGCCATCGGGAGGTTTATTCCAGAATAAACAGCAACCAACTTCAGGGGGCTTGTTTGGCTCAAAACCTACAAACCCTGTCGGAGGCGGATTATTTGGAAACAATCAAGCCGCCAATCAAAATAATACCGCTTCAACTGCTGGAGGATTGTTCGGCAATAAACCGGCTACAGGATCTCTCTTCGGCAACACCAATACCGCAGCCCCAAATATGACTTCAGGTGGGTTATTCGGGTCTAATAATGCTTCTAGTACAGCAGCTACTACAAATTCTACCGGTTTATTCGGCAATAAACCTGCTGGTGTTAATGCTCCAACAAGTGGGGGAGGATTGTTTGGAAGCAATAACAATTTGTCTTCAAATAACGGTATCGCTTCAACGGGGTTGATTGGTAATAATAATTTCTCTCAATCTACTAGTGGTGGGAGCCTATTCCAAAATAACACCAGCGGGAACCTTCCAGGCGCAGGATTATTTTCTCAGTCTTGTCAGCCAATGTCGCAATCGCAGAACATGCTTCAACAGCAGCAACAGCAAAGGTTACAGCTTCAGAGCAGTAATCCATACGGTACTAATGAACTCTTTTCTAAAGCTACGATCGTCAACACCATTTCTAGTCCAGTTCAACCAAATGCTACCAAGATCAAAGCCGATGAGCGCAAAAAAGCTAGTTTGACTAGCGCATATAGAATGGTTCCTAAAACATTATTCACAGCCAGGCTTAAGGCTAATAATATTGTAATGGATAAGGTCAAGATTACGGCTGATCCAAAATTATCCATTTCAATTGACAAAAAGAATAACCAAATTACAATTTCCAACCACCAGGAGGAAACCCTGGATGAAAGCATTCTGAAAACTTCCAGGCTATTATTTAATCCCGACAAGAAATCATTCAAGAACCTAATCAATAATAAGAAATTGTTGACGGCACCCGAGGAAAATAATAGAGCGTTGAACAGCGATACCAGTAGCAGAAGTAGAATCAATGAGCAAGGAGTGATACCAGCAAACTTAAACATGGATAAAAAGGAAGGTACAAATGGTGGTAGCGTACTTATCTTGCCTACAAAAGCCAATGAGGAAGTGAACACTACCAAGAGTCAATTGAGGATTGTTAACGAAGAGAATAAGGAAAACATTGCTGATTTGGAAAAGAAGGAGTCTCCAGAAGGTGGTAAAAATACAATTGATGTAGGCGTTACCGAAAGAGATGCTTCCTTCATTAACGAAGATTACTACATCTCTCCATCCATGGATACTTTATCCTCTTATTCCTTGTTACAATTGCGCAAGGTTCCACACTTAGTTGTGGGTCATAAAAACTATGGTAAAATTGAATTCCTTGAACCTGTCGACCTTGCTGAAGTGCCTCTGACTTCTTTAGGAGGTGTTATCATTACCTTTGAACCCAAAACCTGTATAATGTATGCAAACTCATCAAACAGACCCAAGCGAGGCGAAGGTATTAACGTTCGGGCTAGAATTACCTGCTTCAATTGTTTTCCTGTAGATAAATCTACAAGGAAGCCCATAAAGGATCCAAAGCATCAGTTGGTTAAAAGGCATATTGAACGCTTAAAGAGGAATCCGAATTCAAACTTTGAAAGTTATGATGCCGCCAGTGGTACTTACGTGTTTATCGTAAACTATGCAGCACAGCATTCCTTTTAAATAAAGATATAATCAAACTATATAGAAGAGAGAGTTAAATACAGTATATAATGCATTTAATGATTAAAAGAATAAATATCTAGCGTGGAATTGAGGATGCCTGGAAGTTTTTCAAAAAAAGAGGAAGATGAGGAGAAAAGAAAAGAAAGGTATCGCTTTGAATAATCAACTATAGTTTCTTCCTGAATAAGATCATTTTCTATCTCATCATTTTTTCATATTATTAAAAATATAAAAAAAAAATGCCATCTCCTAGAATCGAACCAGGGTTTCATCGGCCACAACGATGTGTACTAACCACTATACTAAGATGGCAAACTTATGTTCCTATTGGCAGCACCTTCATGGATCCCATGGCATCTCATGGCATATTCACAGAAGGATCTATGAACAGTCAAATTCAGATAAGTGTGAATCCTGATAAATGTGAATCTTGTGATAATTGTTGAGACCATTGGTAAAGACAATAATTAGACGTATACAATGAATTTGAAGATCTTTTCAGGATTTAAGAATCCACAAAAGAAGGGAATCGACGGGCCTACGTAATATTATGAATATTTTATCTTTGTTCTATAGGTTGACATTCATTGATCCTATTTCATCATCAATCCTTGCGCTTCAAATTTCACTAAGTTTAATGACGCCTGCACGCCATACCCGGATGTCATAAATGATCATATCCTAGCCACGTTTGCTGATAGTTAGTATTGCTAAACAATAAAAGCAGATTGTTCTATACAGGAGAGATGCACCCACACACGCCGATTAGACATGTTAAATATCTTCAATATTACAATAAACTAGTACCTGTGTTGAAAAACCACTTATTCCAACAAAAATCAACAACTATTTCACTCAATTCGTCGTAGTCGGTGGACAAGCGTTGATTTTTGGTCAAGCAACGTCAAGCCTAATCTGGAACAGAAAAAAGTTTACTGTAAATCATTAGCGGTTATAAACCTTCTATGAAAGCATAAAGTATCCCAAGTTATATTCATGCAAACCTTGCTCGAAAAATAGAAAATAAATAAAAAAAAAAAACCAAACTTTATTACAACGATACAGGATAAATAGAATCTGGAATGCTTTATAAATATATCAGGGCAAAAGTAAATTATCCAGTCTTATCCTATTTCATATTACACAGTCCATGCCTTTGTTCTTGTTGAATCCGATATATCAATCATGACTATGGTTATGCTTCTACTTCGGATTTTTCTTCTTTCACAGCTCTGGCAGCGTCAGCGTCTTGTTGTTGTTCTTCTTTTAATTCCATATCTTGTTCCAATTGCCAATCTGTCGTATCAGGTCTAAATTCATATGAGTAAATATGCTCGAAAACGTCTTGGAAACGACCCCATAAACCCCATTTATTCAATTCCTTTCTCCTCAAGTTAAACAGTATTCTAAAGTATAACAGGAGGGAATTATTTGATTGGAAAATTGTTATGAATTCATTTTTGGATCCTCTTGTGTTAAGTGCAATTTGTAATTCATCTAATATTATTTCAAAATCATCCTTTATGGAAACTGTTCGGTTGACACCTGAACATAAGACATCGCATAATAGTTTGTTGATGCCTGCAAGTTTATCTTCCAGATCCAGCTTAATTTCTACATGCCTTTCCAGGTTTTTCTTTTGTGACAGTTTTTTTGCGATCGGATCCATTGTTTTTTCAATTGATAGATCCTGTGGACCAAGTCCAACTATACTCCAATCCTCATCATCCTCAAAATGATACTTAATTACTTTGGGAGGGCTAGGTTTCTCCTTCTTTGGCTTCGACTTGGGCTTTAGTTTAGTCTTCGTTGCCACAGCCTTCCTAGGTTTGCCTCTTTGGGGCCTCTTCCTAACAAACTCTTCTTCTTCACCCTCCGGCTCCTGCTCTTCTTGTCCTTCTTCCTCTTCTTCTTCCTCTTCATCTACCCTTTGTTGTCGAGTTGATCTAGTGACTCTCTTCCTTTTTACAGGCTCGCCCTCTTCACTTTTGTCTGTCTCAAAAACACGCTTTTGACGTTGCCTACTAGAAGATCTGGTGGGCCTCTTCGCCGTTCTTTTTTGCTGCTCTTCGTCCTCCTCTACGTATTCCTCTTCATCTGGCTTACCGTAAGATCCGTATTCCACGAATTCCCAAATGTCAATTCCATCCTTGCCCTTCATAGCCATTTCATAGGCCGGTATTAGTTTTTTATTCTTCCGCTGTTTGCCATTTAGCCATTGGCGACATTCTTCACCAGTTAAAATTTTCATATCTGTAGGTTTCACCCAGATGTACGAGTCATCGCAAAAAAACTTTACACAATAGACTGGTTTCAACGTATCATGTTTACGAAACTTCAGAACTGGAGTGTATATTATAAAATTTTCAGGATTAGCGTCGCTGTCAGCGAAAACATCATCTTCTTCTTCTTCTTCTTCTGCTGCTTCTTCGTCTTCACCATTGCTTTGTTCTTGATTTTCAGCTTCAGCTCCTTTCCCATCGGCTGACTTACCTTTGTACACACCCATTGGTTTGTTCTTGAGGATGTTCTCCGGTATGAGTTCACCAGGGATGATCATTGCCGGCCACGCCGAAAACCCCTTAACTTTGGCGAGGACAATATCCGTTGGCTGGAATACCACGTCAGACATTGCACTAGAAGCGATAAACCGTTTTACGAATGCAAATAAACGATGTTTTGGTCAATTTCTTGCTTTAAAATGACTATGCGCAATGAACTAGCAGTTCCATATATGACATTGTCTTTTTGTTGATGTTGACGCGAGGCCGTGAAAGCTTGGAAAAGTTCGTATCAGACGATCTAGCTTTCGCGTGGACCATAAAACCATACCAGAAGGTGCTTGTAGGGCAATATTTAGCAAAAATGGAAAATAGCATTAAGGGAAGTGTAGTTCACATTAAATTTATTTGGAAATGTGTGTATATAAGTGATGTATACAGGTTATGTGTGATATTTCATATTTTTTTTATATTCTTTAGGTTTTTATTTGTATTTTATATATTCGGGGAAGGGGATGAAGAAGACTTGATTTGAATCTTGCCTATGAAATAAAGTGGCGGCACAGTGAAAAGAGGCAAGGAAACAAGCCAAAAACAATTGCAAAAGAAAGACAAGCGTCGGTGAATGAGATATTTTGTTTTCTTTTCCCGATAGAGGGGCTTCTTTCCATATAGAATAGTGAGTGATAAGATATCGTTCTTATTATTTATCTTTATTCTTTTCTGCACGGAACAGCTTTTCCCTCTTGATGCTCGTCTATGAATTATATACGGAGATCGGTAAGATTAGTACTGACCTTGTTGTGGCTCTTGAAAATATTGTTGGTAAGCGGCGTTTTGTTCAGCATTCAGGTAGGGAGAGCCAGCGTTACCAAAAGCCTGTTGATGAGGCTGATGAATGCCAGTGAGGGGCTGTTGCTGTTGCTGTGGTTGTTGCTGTTGCTGTTGCTGTTGTGGTGGCTGTGGTTGTTGCGGATGGGGTATTCCTTGTTGTGGTCGAGGATGCTGGGGCATTTGATGTTGCTGTTGCTGCTGCTGTTGCTGCTGCTGTTGCTGCTGCGGTGGCTGTTGTGTTTGTGGATTCTGAGCGTGGTGTTGCTGCTGCTGAATTATCGGGTTCTGGCTAGGATTGGCACCCAACAATTGAGATTTGACTTCTTGTTTCAGGGCGCCTGCCGGTACCTGATCTTGACTCAGATGACCCAAGCTATTCGCATGCGCATTCAATACTTGTTGCTGTTGCTGTTGCTGTTGCTGCGGTTGATGCTGCGGTTGCTGGCGTTGCATATCATTAGCATCGTCCTCCTCTTCCTCGTCATCATCTTCATCATCGTCTTCTTCTTCATCATCAGGGGCATTCAGACATGCCTGAATCAGGTTCCTACCTTCTTGCTGCGTGACTATAGGTTCAAACTTTGGCGTGCTAAAAGTATACACCAAACCAGTTTCTGAGACAACAAGCAACAGCACCTGTGTACCGGTTAGCACAGACAACTCGAAAGCCTTTTTCATGATACCGTGCTTCCTCTTGGAAAATGTCACATGGCGCCTTGTTTTATTCTCGATGAACTTAATTTCTATCTTTCTTCTCTCTTTCTGCTGCCCATTATTGGTAGGGGTGCCTTCTTCAATGTCTGACATTCTTGTTGGGTGACTAGAGTATTGTTTGCTGTGACAGCTAGTCTTGCAGATCCAAAGCTTTTTTGATTTTCGCTTCTTATTCCTCTGCAGCAATTTTTTTTCTTTCTCTTTCCTTTCCCGTTTTTTTCCCTATAACTGAATCGAAAAAAACAGACAAAACAGCGATCAAGGAATGAATTAAAAAAAAAATAATTTAAAAATTCAATATAGCGTAGACTAGAGCGGCCTTTAGACTATTTATTTTTTCCAGAAAAGTGGATGGAGGAACTAGTTGGGTATGTGATAATATAGTATGTAGAATACTTAAAATGTGATTTACAATAACCAGGAATTGGACAGAAAAAGCAAAACGCCAAACACACGTGAAAAGAAGACAAGGCTAATTAAAATGAGTCAAAAGGAAGCAGATACTACAATACACTACGCAATGCCTCGCTGGTAAGTATTTAGAGATGCCCTTGTCTGGTACTGCTTAATATAGGACAGCAGGTTCTAAACAGGAAGGGAAATTTCCTGCGGGCCAGCGCAAAAGTGCCTCTTTTTAGAAAAATTACTCAAAGGGGCAGGATTTGGCGCGTTCCGAGCCGCGTGCCGGAGGAGGGCAACCCCTGTCCACCCTCTCCCGCGGCGATATTACCTTACGTGTATATTGTCCTAGGCAGCTCTGGTTATGGCATCTCTCGCCCTCCTAAGATCAGCTGGTTGAGGGCTGGTCATGTGCCTGTAAAGGATCGGGAGAATTGGGAGCGTTGATGCATGCTTTGATGAGGTTCTTACCCTCGTCTTCCCGTACAACTGGCTCGAGCTTGGGAGTGGTGAACGTGTAGACTAGCCCGGAATTCGCTAGGATTAGTAGTAAGATGTTAGCACCCGTCAAGACAGAAAGCTCATATGCTTTTTTCATGATCCCGTGCCGCCTCTTGGAGAAGGTGACGTGTCTGCGGGTTTTGTTTTCGATGTACTTGATCGGCTGCTTCTGCCTGGTAATCGTACTTGTGCTTGTGCCACCATTTTCCTTGGCCTTGGCTGTGGTTGGCGTGGGAGTGGAGGTACCCACGCTGAACTTGTCGTTATCGTCGTCTTCCTCGACGTCGCCATCGTCTTCATCGTCCTCCTGATCTTGCTCTAGCAACGGAGTTGAAAGCCGGCGCACGGATTCGCTGGGGTCGTTAGTCTCAAGATCGCCGGCAATCGAATCTTCTACTAAACTGGTACCGGAACCGTCGCTATTTGACGTCATGTCCAATAGTATTTTTTGAAAGCTTCAGTATTGACTAATGTAAGAAAGGAAAAAAAAGTTGTAGAAAATTGCATAGAACTCTTACTGGCAGTAGATAGTACCGCCTGGTCTCCTCTTTCAATCCATCTGAATCATCAAATTTTTTTTTTTTCACTTACCAATCAATAACCAAAACCCGCTTTCTGCCAAGTCTACACATTGCCATATGTGTAGAGAGAAGAAAAAAAAAAAGAAATGCGAATTCTGTGGATCGAACACAGGACCTCCAGATTACTTGACCGAAGTTTTTTCTTCAGTCTGGCGCTCTCCCAACTGAGCTAAATCCGCTTATACTTTGTATGGTCTGTTTGGTTTTCGGAACCAGCCCATTCTCACGAAAAATGATGATCAGTCATCATTCTTTGAAAAGACAGGGGTGCTGTTTGTAGAGAGTAGACCTCAGAAAAGTGAGTACTATATCATGTGCTTTATAGAGCCACCGGGCTACTTGATTTCTCCACCCCTTTTCTCTTACTGAAGGAGTTGAGAAGTCAGGTGTTTGAAATTTGACAAGCGGCGTATTATAACCTAAATCTCTGGTCTGAAACGACAAAGAAGGCACCAAAGAATGTCTTCAAAACGCAAGAAAAACGAGTGCGGTTTTAAGTTGGCTAGGACTAAAGTGAACCCGTCTGACTTAGCATCAGTTTCACCTTTAGTTTTAGGCGGTGCGGTGCTGAACCATCAGTACACCGCTGAGCCAGAATCCATTCCATTGGAAGATATAATCAAATACGCCTTCTGGCATGGCATAAATGCAATCGACACCTCCCCTTATTATGGTCCTAGTGAGATCCTTTATGGTAAAGCATTACGCAACTTGAAAAATGAGTTCCCTAGGAACACTTATTTCATATGCACAAAGGTGGGACGCATCGGCGCAGATGAATTCAATTACTCCAAAGAATTCGTGAGATTCAGCGTCCACAGATCGTGCGAAAGATTAAACACTACATACCTAGATTTGGTTTACTTGCACGACGTGGAGTTCGTCCCACTCCCACAAATTTTAGAAGCACTAAAGGAATTGAGAATCTTAAAGGATGAGGGTGTCATCAAAAACCTCGGCATATCAGGTTACCCAATCGAGTTCATCACTTGGCTCACTGAACGTTGTTCTACTAAGGAGAACGATATCGGTTCACTGGACGCGGCACTATCGTATTGTAACTTAAATTTACAGAACAATAAACTACTCGATTTTCGCGAAAGATTACTGCACAATGCCAACCTGAAGATGGTGTGCAATGCATCAATCTTGAGCATGTCGTTACTGAGATGGCAGGAGACAAGGCAGTTTCACCCATGTACCCGGGAATTGAAGGAATGTGCCTCCAAGGCGGCTAAGTATTGTCAAGAACAAAATATTGATCTGGCTGACTTAGCTACAAGATACGCTATTGCGGAATGGATAGGCAAGGGGCCTGTGGTTCTTGGGGTGAGCAGCATGGAAGAATTGAAATCAGCTTTGGATAATTATGAAAATGTGAAGTACAACGGCAACAAATTGTCTTCCAAAGACGAAAAACTGGTAAATTTCATCCAGAAGAATTTTTTCAGAGAGCATTTTAATGAAGTCTGGCCGTCGGGCATTCCTCACCCAGAAATGATGGAATCATCCTAACAAACCAGTCTAGAAAATTCTATTTATATTCATCTGTATGTATGTATGTGAGAACCATTCTTCTTCTGCAAGTCCTTCAAGTATTTTTGCTTCTGCCTTAACTTTGCCTTCAAAATCGCATCTCCAGCCCTAATTTTGTCATTCCACTCCACTATTCTGCGCAGTATACTCATCACGGTGAGAATACATATACAGAAATAGATGATGAAGCCCGAAATGTAAACATTCCTCTGGTTGTATGCCCTTGAAGCTAACGCGTCCACTGGGGTGACACTATTTATTACGTAAGGGGGTTTTTGACTGTGATACGTAGAGACTTTGATCTGCGATCTCTTCCACGAATCGATGAACAAGAGACCAACGAATATCATGATTCCCACCATATATGTCCTAAACTTCTTATTAGAGCCTATAGCAGTGCAGCGCATGTACAACCATTTCCTCACACGCTGTGGAAGTGGAAGCACCAAAACAAACAATATGGCCATTTCAAAGACCAGTAACGAAAAAATCGCCGCCAAGTAAACACCCATTAGCAATCTACTTTTTTGGTTTACTTATTATCTTCCTACTTACATCACTGTTTGCTCCCGCAAAACAGCTATTTATTTATTTATACGGCAGTTGGCTTTTCCTTAAGAAGGCCACCTGTGCATAGATTATTCTATCAGCCCTTTTTTTCCTTCGTTTTTTTTTGGAGCTAGCTTAGCCTGAACAAGATAAACCACTCATCCAAATTAATTTCTAGACGAGTGATTATCGATCACATCTATGGAATACGTGTCTATTGCAAGAATGGGGACAGGACAGCAATGCATCAAAATGGCCCGATTCTTCCACGCCATCACCCCATCTTTGGCAAACCACCAAAGCAGCCGTACTAAAATATCATTTCCTTTGTCCGGGTAATGAACGCTTCAATTTTTCAGTGAGGATGCATTATCATCACTAACAAGAACGATGAGTATAGCGCAGCACACACACGTTTTGCAGTTGCGTTGTGGGTAATTTTTTCCCTCCTTTAGATTATGGAATTTATTAATGGACTATTTTGTATAGAAATTTTGCTCTTCCGTAAGTTTCTCTATGAGAGCTTGCATTTTCTTCTCTTTCCATATCCTCCCCCTCTCCTTTCTTTCTTCCTCTCTTTCTTTTTCTCTCTTGGCTTGCCTTCTCTTCTATTCTTGATGAAAATTCTTAATCTGATCCAGGGAACGATAGATAGAAAGCAAGTGAAGAAGTGCAACGGTGCTTTGAGTAGAGGATATTCAACCAAGAAACACATTTTTATTGTCCACTCTAGCAAGCTATTCGATATTGTAGCTTCCCATATACATTTTACCCTCTGATATAGATACAAAGAAAAGTACTATGTCATATTACAATAGGTATAGAAATAAGAGAAGAGGTGATAATGGTGGCGGAAATTTGAATAGTAGTGCGAATGGCAGCAACGGTGGAATGCCTTCCGGACTATCTGCCTCAGACGCAATCTTCGATTTGGGTAAAAATAAAAGAGTTACAGTAAGACAATTCAGAAACATAAACTTAATTGATATCCGTGAATACTATTTGGATTCTTCCACAGGTGAGATGAAGCCTGGCAAGAAGGGTATCTCGTTGACGGAGGATCTATACGATGAATTGCTTAAACACAGACTGAATATCGACGAAGCTTTGAGAAGGCTGGGATCGAAGAGACCAAAAACCAAAATGGTCAGACTATTATCGGACGATGAGTATGAAGATGATAACAATAATGACAATAATAACGACAAGGACAAAAACGACAAAACCAACGTCAAGAGGAGGAGGGAAGACAAATCCAAATCATCGAATGAAAACCATGACATGGAACCACGTTCAAAGAAAAAAAGGCCAGCTCCACCCACCTTGTTACCACATGAAGAAAACATCCAAAACGCTGAAAGAGAAGCCAATGCTACATTGATTATCCCAGGACAAGCCGGTAGGAAGCAGCAAGAGGAACGAAAGCAGAAGGAGAAGGAAGAGGGGGAGACAAAAGCAAGGGCAGTGGCGGAAGAAGAGGCGAAAGCAAGGGCAGCGGCAGAAGAAGAAGAAGAAGCAAAGGCAAAAGCAAAGGCAGTCGCTGAAGAAAAAGCAAGGGCAAAGGAAAGCGTCCCCGAACCCGAACCGGCACCTGTACTTGCATCCAATAAAGAAGACGTGGCGTCCAACATAGACGAGGCAAAAGATGCGAACTCTAGTGACGAAGAATTTGCCCAAAGCTTGGAGGCTGAAATGAACAAGGCTGAAGATGATATAAGTGAGGAGGAATAATAGTGCTGGGAGACAAGTTCGTTTATGTTATCTCCTGCGTCTCATCAGCAAATCCAGTGAAAATAAAAGGAAAAAAAAAAAAACTATATACTTTTGTGTTGTTTCAGCTTCATTTTCAATTCATATACTTAAAATTATACTTTATTAATAATTACCAAACAAAAGTTAATCATACACACTTCTGTATCATATATGTCACCAAAACTGCGCTTACTAATCATCTCCCAATGTAGCCAGCACATAGTAGGAGTGGAAGAGGCCAAAAAATCATTGTTCGGAAAAATAATATATTAAAGGCAAGCCAAAAAAAAAAGTAAGGAAAAGAAAATGGCATCTCTGAAATTCAGTAACCCATTGGACTACCACAAAAATGACCACGAATGATACGTACGAAGCCACCTATGCGATCCCCATGCATTGTGAAAATTGCGTGAATGATATCAAGTCATGCTTGAAAGATGTCCCCGGGATCAATTCATTGAATTTTGACATCGACCAACAAATCATGAGCGTGGACAGCTCAGTGGCTCCTTCCACCATAATCAACACTTTGCAAAGCTGTGGCAAAGACGCCATCATAAGAGGTGCCGGTAAGCCAAATTCTTCCGCTGTGGCTATCTTGGAAACGTTCCAAAAATACACTATCGACCAAAAGAAGGACACCGCCGTGAGAGGCCTGGCAAGAATCGTCCAGGTCGGAGAAAACAAGACTCTTTTCGACATAACCGTAAATGGTGTCCCGGAAGCGGGCAACTACCATGTCAGCATCCACGAGAAAGGGGACATCTCTAAAGGCGTTGAGTCCACCGGGAAAGTCTGGCACAAGTTCGATGAGCCCATCGAATGCTTCGACAAGAGTGATCTGGGCAAGAATCTCTACAGCGGGAAGACCTTCTTGAGCGCCCCCTTGCCAACATGGCAGCTCATCGGTCGCAGTTTTGTCATTTCCAAGGCCCTTAGCCATCCGGAGAACGAGCCTTCTTCCGTCAAGGACTACTCATTCCTGGGGGTCATTGCTAGAAGTGCAGGCGTGTGGGAAAACAACAAACAGGTGTGTGCATGTACAGGAAAGACCGTCTGGGAGGAGAGAAAGGACGCCTTGGCCAACAATATCAAATAGAAACATACGATATAGCATAGTATAGCGTAATACAGGTATGACATAGTACAGTACAGTGCAACTTGGCCACGTGATGCGGCAAGTGCACACACGCCTGTGGCATTATGTCGATACCGGTTTCCAAACAAATCTGGCCTTGCCATGCCTCTCCGGTTTCGCCGGCAACAACGGCCCGGAAGGCACCTAAATAGGTATTTCGCTCTTACTATCCGTACCGTGCTTATCTATGGCACGTATCGTTCCTGGCCAGATGGCCGGAGTTGATCTCTCTGCCTTCCTCCGGTAACTACAACATTCCACTTTGCAACCTGCAGAAGCCAAGCCAGCACTTGACACCATCTATCCACGTCATGTACGCTAACTCCTCTTGGCTCTGATAAATTAAAGAGAGCAATTTATACGAAAAAGCACCTTTTCTACGAATTACAGGAAATAAAAAACAAGAAAAACAAATTAGGAACAAGACAACAAGACACCGGAAATATACATTTGCTTTTTTACAGACGACGTCAACTACAAATTTTTGCATTCATAATTGTCGTTTCCATTAACAGGGAACAGAGACTAAAAACAAAGACAGAGATAAGTGGTGTTTGGTACCTAGCAGTAGCACCAGTCGGACTTGGCCCTTATTTTATCGCGTATACTGTGTTCCCTTTTTTGCCTTACCATTTGGTAATATTAAGAAACAGCACGAGCTCAACAAGAGTGCCACATAAGAAAACTTAGTTAGAGGAAAAGAAACCGAACGGGAGGCTTCAAAATACAGAAACTAATCTAGCATAAAAAAAGTCTAGAAAAAATATTGCTTTTTTTCTTCCTTGCTCTATCGATATTCTTCTCATATCTTTGAGGAAGATCATAACAAGCACCAGCGATAGCAGCAACATACTGTACTGGCCATTGGTGTTTATTTTTTTCTTCCTTTTTTTTTAAAATTTGCTGCTCATAGAAAGAACTAAGACAAAATGACGATCGAACACGATTTTAACGGCGAAGACATCTTATTTCCCATCGAAAGCATGAACACCATGCAACGTACGGAAAATAATGCTTCGAATAATATAAGTAACGATATCAACCCGTATTCTTTAGATATCAAAAACAGTGTCTTTGACAGTGCAGATATCGGTAACATCCAGAACCAAGATACCTCATTAACATCGGGGCTTCCCCCATTATCATTCGATTCCCCAGTCCCTGCAATGGACACGATGCTTTCCTCTGCCGATAATAGTCTACACTTGAAAGCTAACGTCAACAGAAACTCCAACGCGAGGAACAACAAGAATGATAATGAAAACAGCAACATTACCAACACAAATGTTACTGGTACAAATCAATACACGACTTTCACGTCACCGTACCCTATGAACGATATTTTGTACGACATGAACAATTCATTGCAATCTCCATCACCTTCATCGGTATCTCAAAACCGAACTACAAACCCCCCTGTTAACTTGATAAATAACGAAACCAATTTATCGCCGCAAACTTCAAACGGGAATGAAACTCTCATATCCCCTCGGACTCAACAACAAACGTCCATTAATGATGACCATCTGTCCTTTCCTAATCCTCCTAATACGAATCTTTTTATTGACACCAATCCAAACAACTTGAACGAAAAATTAAGAAACCAGTTAAATTCAGATACAAATTCATATTCCAACTCTATTTCCAATTCCAATTCTAATTCCACGGGGAACCTGAATTCTAGCTATTTTAATTCATTGAACATAGATTCCATGTTAGATGATTACGTATCTAGTGACCTTCTGTTGAATGATGATGACGACGATACCAATTTGTCACATCGAAGGTTCAGCGATGTCATAACAAACCAACTTCCATCAATCACGAATTCAAGAAATTCTATTTCACATTCTTTGGACCTTTGGAATCATCCAAAAATAAATGCAAACAATAAAAATACAAACCTCAATATTACTTCCAACTCTAACCCGAGTTCCAATGCAAGTCCGAGTGCTACTACTTCAAACGCGAATACAAACTCGAGTAATACTGGAATTCCAAACAACAATGACACTGCCATAGATAATGAGCTAACGCAGATTCTGAATGAATATAACATGAACTTCAACGAGAATTTGGGCACGGCTAGTGCTAGCAGGAACAGGCCTACTTGTCCAAATTCCTTCGATGCTAATACCATGACAAAGATAAACCCAAGCCAACAATTGCAACAACAGTTGAACCGATTTCAACACAAACAGCTCACATCTTCACATAATAATAGCAGCACCAATATGAAAGCTTTCAATAGTGATCTTTATTCGAGAAGGCAAAGAGCTTCGTTACCCATAATCGATGATTCGCTAAATTACGATTTGATCAATAAACAAAACGAGGAATTTAAAAATGATATACTGCCGAACACAAGTTCGTCTTCATCACAACAATTCATCAAACCATCTATGATTCTTTCAGATAATGCGTCTGTTATTGCCAAAGTAGCAACCACAGGCATGAGTAAAGATATGTCATTCTTGACAGAAGAAGATGAACAGAATACCAATACCAATCCAAACTTCGATCTTTCCATGCCTCAAATGAACATGGCTCCATCATCGCCGGCGTCGTCATCTTCCGCTTCTCTTGCCACGAACCATTTCTACCACCATTTCCCGCAGCAGAATCATCATAACATGAACTCAAAAATTGGCTCTTCTCTTCGAAGACGAAAGTCTGCCGTACCCTTAATGGGTACAGTGCCCCTTACGAATCAACAAAATAATATAAGCAGTAATAGTGTCAATTCAACTGGAAACGGCATTGGTGTCTCGAAGGAAAAGAGACCAAGTTATAGAAGAAAATCAATGACACCATCCAGAAGATCAAGTGTCGTAATGGAATCAACCAATGACCTTGAAGAAAAACCGTTTCATTGTCACATTTGTCCCAAGAGTTTCAAACGAAGCGAACATCTGAAACGGCATGTAAGATCCGTCCATTCCAATGAACGCCCATTTGCTTGTCATATATGCGATAAGAAATTTAGTAGAAGTGATAATTTGTCGCAACATATCAAGACCCATAAAAAACATGGAGACATCTGAAAAGGTTGCCATGGCATTTTTTTTTTCAATAGATTCCTTTTCACATGACCCTCCCCCTCGATGGTCTCTGAAGTCTGTAGTTTATTATTTTTAATATTTAATATTACGATTCTTGGTCATTTTCTAACCCCCACCCCTTCCGACTTTTTAAGAAACTTCAGTTCTTCTGCCTGTAATAACTAAGATACATGCAAAAAATTGTATAACAAGATTTTTGATACGATATAATATAATACAATAAAATATAATATAATTCAGTATACTACAGTATACTATAATGTATCTACACCTCCAATCTATAGGATTGCTAATAACTGCATTCTCTTTAACCTGCAATAGTTCCTTTCAACATATTCAAAATTGTTGATAGCGCCATCGCACAAAAGTAAGGCACCCTTATTAGAGGGGCGGGGTGATTGCTATTGTTATTACCACTGTCATTGTCAATGGCATTGGGGTAAATAACTAGCTGCGGGAGAAAGGATATTTACCAGCCCATTTTTGGAACTGTGTCCCGTTTTCCTCTCGATAATTATGTTTATATAGACATGATTTTTTTGCCAATGGCATGGGAAGATGAATAATGTTTCATAGGGTTTTTGTTTTCCTTATTGAGCCAAAAAATATAAAGTACTTCATAACAGTTTAATACATATTTTCGGCACCTGCACATTCGTAAGGTGATATTTCACTATCTGGTCATTATCTGTGCTTTGTATTTTTTTTTTGTCACGATACGTATATTGAAAAACTTTAAGTTGCAAACAAAAACAAAAAAGATAGTTAAGTCTGAAAGGAGAAAAAACATTAAGAGACCAGGAAGCCGAGGACCATTGAGTTTGGGAAAGGTGAAGAAATCATGAACAATATATTTCATGAAATTGACGATGTCTATGCCGACGAAGATACTCTGAATTTTCAAAAAATTTCTCTGAAAAGTCCCTTTGGTAAGAAGAAGAACATATTCAAAAATGTTCAAACCTTTTTCAAATCAAAAGGTAAACAATCCCATACCGATGATGACTCGACCAATGTAGAGCAACTCTCATGTAGCAAATCTTCGTTGTCAGCTAAATCGAGAAATAGTGAAGGCAATATCCCCTCACCAAAGATAAGACAATATGATCGTCGGGATGAGTACGAAGAGGCTGAAGGTGACGATATGGTATTAAATATTCACTTTGCTTCTCAAACGTTACAAAGCCCAACTAGGAACTCATCAAGAAGATCTTTAACTAATGCCAGGGAAAACGATCTTTTAAGTCGAATCAAGTACCCTGGCAGTCCCCAGAGATCCAACTCATTCTCAAGACCAAGATCCTTGTCAGGAAAAACAGGTACTAATAGCAGCAGTAATTCAAGTAAAAGGGTGCTAAGACAGGATAGAAAAATTCCGAGGTCATCAAGGAAAAGTTCACAGAGATTTTCACATACTTCTCAAAATAATATGAATCTTACTTCAGCCTCGTCCAGTCCAGTGACTTTTGACTCGACAAAGGAAAAATGTTTTGAATCAAGTCTAGGCAAAACACAAATACCATATTACTATGACGACAAAAACTCAAATGATTTTTTCCCTCGTATCTCTCCGGAAACATTAAAAAACATTTTGCAGAATAATATGTGCCAGTCATTTTATGATTCGTGTTGCGTTATAGATTGCCGATTTGAATATGAATATACTGGTGGCCATATCATAAATTCCGTTAACATACATTCGAGGGAAGATATAGAGAGCGAATTTATTCATAAGGTTTTGCATAGCGATACCAACAACAGTAACTTACCAACTTTACTAATCATCCATTGTGAATTCAGTTCCCACCGAGGACCTTCATTGGCGTCTCATTTGCGAAACTGCGACCGTATAATGAATCAAGATCGCTATCCCAAGTTATTTTACCCCGACATATTGATATTGGATGGTGGATACAAAGCTGTTTTTGACAGTTTCCCTGAACTGTGCTATCCATGCCGGTACGTGGGTATGAATTCACAGGACAATTTACTCAATTGTGAACAAGAAATGGACAGATTCAGAAAGGAGTCTAAAAAATTTACTACCAAAAATAATTCCTTCAGTAAATTGATTTCCTCTTCAAATCCTAATTTGTTCTATGATGGTAACCACCAATCTTCAACGACGGTCGAATCTTCAATACTGTCATTCAAATTCGAACCACCTCCGAAACTATCATTGGCCCACAAAAGAATTTCAAGTGGGTCATCATTAAATTCGAGTGAGAGCGCTGGTGAGGAAAATTTCTCTCCCAATTTCAGTAAGTCATCCATGAGCAGTAGCTGCAACTTAAGCACCTCTCATATGTTATTAATGGATGGTCTAGATACCTCCTCATACATTAGTTTTGAAGATGATAGAAGTAATAATCAAGCCGGAGATTTTACTTTTGTTGGTTCAGAACGAGAGGATTTCCACGGTCCTGCAAGAAGATCGCTATTACCTTCTTTTCAGAAGGATGAAGAAAACTGATATTGCGTGAACACGTAGCATCAAAAAACAAAAAGTATATATTCAAGAATTCAATGGTAAACACATCAATACATAAACCACAATCATCTATATTTATTGCATTAGAATAATTTATAATAAGAACAATTGCATTATTTTTATTTTTTCTATGGACTTAAACCACGTTTATTCCGCAACAGATCTTTTGTTTATGCAATCTCTACCAGTGCTCAGCTTGAGATCTGAGCCCCACCTGGAAGGTGGCCAAACAATCGATACTGCTTTTCCTATAACCAACCCACTAGAAATGGGGCCAAATGTATTGCTATCAATAGAATGAAAAAAATTGTCCCCTTCGACCCATATATGCCCTCTGGGAAGGTTCACTTGAGGCTTGGGGTACGGGAACTTCGTTTCAATGGTATCAAAAGGTAAGCCTTTAACTCTTTTACAGTAAGTCTTCCCAGGGTTGGTCGGAGCTTTGAAAAGGATAACATCGTCTCTTGATAAATTGATTGGGTGCTTGACGCCGAGCTTCCATAGTAGCACCCAGTCCTTCTCCAGTGTCTCTGTTTGCGGGTTTAGCGTAGGCTGCATCGAAGTACCTTTAACTTGTGCGATATGCACCACATTATTATTGACTGTCAACAATACTGGGACCCATGACAAGGCTATTAGTGTACTTCGTAGAACCCTTTTTGACGATACTGTCTGAAACATTACTATACACTACAATACAGCGCCTTCATTGATAGCGTCACACTTCTGTTAACAAGCAACCACCACATTATGTAATTAGGCAAGTTCTTTCCTCATTATTTTTTTTCACCTGCTCGGAACTTAGTCTCCCTCTTCTTCCGAGCCGATCTTCCATTTCGATGACATTGGTCTATTCCGAAATGAAGGCTCCAACGAGTCATCAAAAGATGAGAAAGCGCAGATATAGAGTCGGATTACTGTAAAGATAACCTTCGATTATATAAAGATAGATTAAGCCTTAGTCTCCTGGAACCGTCTATGCTACCCGAACTATCTTCCCATCCTCTTCTGCGGTATCTCACAACTCCAATATAAGTTGCAATAAAGAAGAAAAACACTTATTCAATACACTCCATACGTGCCAGATGAAGAATCAGGATTCTCTATTACGCGAAATTTGGGTACATCCTATAACTGAGTTCTTGAAATCTCAATGGTTTTTCTTCTGTCTCGCTATTTTCATCGTTATTGCAAGGTTTGCTCCAAATTTTGCAAGGGACGGAGGGCTAATAAGAGGACAGTATAGTATTGGATACGGCTGCGTTGCATGGATTTTCCTCCAGAGTGGGCTGGGAATGAAGTCTAGGTCATTGATGGCCAATATGCTAAATTGGAGAGCTCATACCACCATCCTGGTGTTGAGTTTCTTGATAACATCGTCCATAGTATACGGGTTTTGCTGTGCTGTAAAGGCTGCCGATAACCCTAAGATAGATGACTGGGTACTTATCGGTCTGATTTTAACAGCCACTTGTCCAACGACTGTGGCATCGAACGTCATTATGACCACGAATGCGGGAGGAAATGACCTTTTGTGCGTTTGTGAAGTGTTTATTGGAAATTTGTTAGGAGCATTTATCACGCCTGCACTAGTGCAAATGTTCACTAACCGGGCACCATTTCAATACGGTAATCCCGCTACCGGAAATGGTATTGGTGCACTTTATGGCCGTGTTATGAAGCAGGTTGGCCTCTCGGTCTTCGTACCATTATTTGTTGGGCAGGCTATACAAAATTGTTTCCCCAAGTACACTGCTTCGTATCTGGATTTTCTAAAAAAATATCACATTAAAATTGGGTCTTACATGCTTTTATTGATCATGTTTAGTTCATTTTCAACAGCCTTTTACCAGGACGCCTTTACAAGTGTCTCCCATGTTTGTATCATATTTATCTGCTTCTTTAATTTGGGAATTTATATCTTCTTTACGGGCTTGTCGTACCTGTGCGCAAGACCCTGGTTTATCATCAAAATTTTCCCTCAAGAACCGGTTGAAGGCAAATCTACAAGGCTGTATCGCTATTCCTATAGCCTTTTCAGGCCATTTTATTACTCTAAGAAAGATGCGATTTGCATTATGTTTTGCGGTCCTGCTAAAACTGCCGCGCTAGGTGTATCATTGATTACTTCGCAATACGGTGATAAAAAGGAGCATCTGGGTAAATTGTTGGTTCCTTTAGTTTTATATCAAGTTGAGCAAGTGATGACGGCAAATTTCTTTGTGAGCTTATTCAAAAGGTGGATACAAAAGGACGACGAACCAGATGGAAGTGAATCGTCCTATACAAATGAAAACGAAGAGATTGATGTGGAAAAGAATGTTTCAATTAACACCGGTGAGAATCAAGCTGTTTCTTCCAACATAATGCCATTCGCAAACCCCAAGTAATATTCCCTTTCTAAAATTTGCACGATTACTAAATACTACATCATATTATATATATATATATTTCCCTTCTCTCTTGAATGGTAAAAAACTAATTAAAATATACGCATACCAGCTTTTTGATGAGGAGGCATATCTATTATTTATTCTCAAAATTGTACGTCCCAAAGAGCAGCTGGTCCCCTCATGTTATACTTTTCTCTTGTAATATAAAATGTGTCCTTTGGATGAGTAAAAATTTGTTTGGAAACAATTTGAGCCCCTAAGAATATAATGTCAGAATATCCACTTTTCTTCCACTCAGGGAAATAGTCCGGATATTTGGCTAGTTTGATTACCGTAGGACACTGCACATATTCTATACTTGGAACGAACGCAGTGGTATTTGTCATAAATTTACCTTTCTTTTTTGTCGCAGCAGGTAATACAGATTTAGCTTTTTCTTCTCTATCCAATTTTTCTCCCTCTGGTTCTATGATTAAATGATCTTTCAGTAGTTGGCCAAATAGAGCTTCCTTAAACCCTGTAATAGACGTAGTACCACCGACAATAATGATATTTTCCCAAACAGCTCTAGCTTTGTTAATGTCGTCTATATTATCTAATGTCAACCCCACACGGTTAGATATATTTTTGATCAAGTTATTACATCCTTGAAATCTTTGCTTGCCGACTTTTATTTCGTTGCCATTTTCATCCCAAAAAGTATTGAATTCCAAGTCGCTATTCTTAACGTTTTTGGCTTTTTGGCCACGTTCTCTTTCCTCTAGCACTTCGCGTGTATCACGACCACTAGTAATAATCTCGGCAACATTTAGGGTTCCTTCATCATCTTCCTCATTTTCGTTTGCAAAATCAAAATTTGATAATTTTTTGGCGTCGTCACTCAATACCTCAAAAATTGAGGATTTTTTCAAGGATTCTATCTGGTGGTCATCCCATTGAGGTAATAATTTCTTCAAAGATTCATTAATAGATTGTCCACCCATTGGTATTGAAGACACAAGGTGGTCTAGTTGTGCATAATCAACAATAGGAATGACATCGGTATGATAGGTTCCGACATCGATGATACAACAATTCTGTAATGAAATCATAGAATAAGTAGCCGCCAGAGATGCAGGTAATTGAATTAGATTATTTATCTCAAGACTTTCAAAAATATATTGGGTGATTCTCTCTAGATCAGATTGTGACCAAAAATGGTGAGTGATTAGTAAAAGTGGAATATTGGATAGCTCAGCCTCGAACGCATCCTGATTCTTATTGACTCTATTAGACAAAATGGACACATATATCAGTCTTAAAAATTGTGTGAATGCCTCTATGTCTACGATGGAGCCGCTTTGGATAGGATTGATTAACTCAGCTGTGTTATCCTTATTAGTTGAATGGTATGCATAGGATCCATCCTGTTTCGTGCTACGATAAATCTGTGTTGGTATCTCCAACTCAGGCACGGTAAATGTCTCTTCATTCAGACCAAATTGAACGAGGGTAGTTTGAGATCTGGGATATATTATCTATTAAAAGATGTTGTTAGTATGAAAAGGCCAGCTAAAAGCGTCCACGGAAAAAAAGAAAATAATTTGTTGCTAAACTATATACGTACCAAAATACTGTCCTGTCTAAACGGGGCCATCTTTGATTCCTGTAGTAGTTGTTCAAGGTCTATATTTCGCGTTAACTATTTTTCTCCAATAACGCAGTATCGTCATTTACTATTTGATATTGATGTTGAAATTTGCTTTTAGCCACTACGCGAAATATTTGAAACTCGTCATAAATGATCCGAACACCATAATGACCAAACTGTAAAGAACCTTGTCAATTAGTTATGTTATTACGTTCAATGAGCATAAATGTAGATGGCGAAGGCGCCAATCTAACATTTTATCAGACGCTCCTACTATACTCAAGAAAAAACCTGAAATAGAGTCCTAGAATAGGACAAAAAATGATACTTTGGTTACAAATCCGGAGAGATGTCCTCCCCGCCACGGTTATATATAATCTTGAGTTTCTACTTAACGGAAGATTGGCATGGTGTTTTTGATATGAAAAAAAATATATGTGTCAAGTTCAGGGTCCTTGATGCAGTAGTTGTATGAAATTATAGGGAATCAACCCGACTCGGTGGTCTCTGTCGATTCGATCGTTATCATAGACTTCGCCTTTATACCAGTCTTTGTTGACGATCTCAGTGATCAACATGTAGTCGCCCTTGTGGAAATTGGCTAGTCCAGGTGCCTCATTTCCTACCAATGGGTACATGGCCTTGGCATATTCGATAACTGGAAAACCTTCACTCGTGACAATAGGCAAAGTAACAGTGATGCCGTTATCCCTCACCATGCCTCTCTCGCTCATTACGTTTCCTGTTTTCGCACCTGCTTTGGAACTACTTTGGATTCTTTCCATTTCGTATAATGCGTCTTCAATCGGATTGCTTGAATCCTGCAATATCATGGATTTTCTATGCGTATGTCCCTTAGACATCCCTCTCACTGCTGCGGGAGGTTTGAACAAGATTGTGCTTGCACTGGTATCTCTCATTGTACCATAATCACGTTCTTCACGGCCACACTCGGAAACACAGGTCCTTTCTTCATTGTCGGATCTCGAAGACGACGTGGGTACTTGCAAATGGCTCATTGATTTCCTCTTTCTATTCGTTGAGTTCCAGGATTTAGCAAACCTTTGTGAGTCGTCTATACTATTGGCCATTGAACTAACCGATGTGGTCATAGATTCCATACTTTGTCTCTTTTTGATATGACTAAAATCCGTTGGGTTAGAAGAACTTGATTCCGATGGTGAAGTTAATGATCCATCTCCT
The DNA here is from genome assembly GCF_947243775.1 of Saccharomyces kudriavzevii IFO 1802. NCBI lineage: Eukaryota > Fungi > Ascomycota > Saccharomycetes > Saccharomycetales > Saccharomycetaceae > Saccharomyces > Saccharomyces kudriavzevii. Next base: position 332,581 of record NC_079284.1, on the reverse strand, counting down.
TTAGGCGCCACTGGAAAATCTTCGTCAGAATTCCCCAGATGCTCATCGGATTTCAAATGTTTGTCCTGATGAACTGCTCCTGACCGACTAGCTTCGCCTTTTGTAGGGGGGTCGTCCGTGGTCGTGTTTTGTATTCGAATATGCGAAGATCTCAAGGACAATGCGGGATCAGCAACGGATTTTATCTCATTGCGTATGACGGGAGTGGAACTTCTAAATTGCTTCGAAATCGCGACTTCTGGAGATGGCAGTGGTTTCTCGTATACAGCTACGGGAGCCAGTTTTCTCCTGTTTTCTGTTTCCTTCAATTGAGAGGAAAGTTTTCTTATATTATCCATATACGACTCACTTTTCTTGCTTGTCGTGGATGTGCTGCTCATTTGGGCCCAATTGGAACTGGAAGCCATGTCGCCCTTGGAATTCTTATGTCTCAGCCTGCCAGTTCCGTTTTCTTTTGAAAACGTTGATATTTCGTCTGCTGCGGTAAAGGAATTGAGGTGCGTGGTTAACATGTCCATTTTTGTTTGTTCTAAAATATATGTTTCCATCGATGAAGCTGCAAATTGCTGTAATTTCGATTGTAAAAAGGATACTCTCGCGCTCTCCATTTCTTGTAACTCGCACGATAGCTGCGCCCACTCGTGTATCCAAAATTTCTGCGAGGCCTTATATTCCTGTTTCAAAACATCCAGTTGGACGTGGTATTCTTGTGAGTTCGACTCCCACTTCAATAGTTCTCTCTTGTTATGTTCTGCTCTCTTGGCTCCAATCATGTTATTCTCATTCAATTGTAAGTCTCTGGCTCTGATCTGGGCGTCCTGCAGTTTCTTTTGCAGCACCTCACATCCCTTTTTCTTGTTAAACTTGTCCATTCGTAATCTTTCAATCTTACCGCTTAACGTAGTGTATCTTGCTTGCAGGTTACCGGCGAAAGCCTTTGTATCTGTGTACACTTGTCTGAAAAGGATCTCGCTTTGCTTCGAATGCGATTGGGCCCTGGCTTTCTCAGCATTGAGCACCACATTTAGCGCCCCATTCAACTTTCCATACTCCACGTTCGTTCCCATATCTTTGTCTAGTTTCCCAGTGATGGCTCCAAGCCGTCTGGCATAATCCTTCTCCAGTTCACTACGCTGCTTGAAGAAATGTATCATTGATTCGCACGACTTTATTCCCTGAGAAATATGACTCAGGAGGATGTTCACGCCATTGTCGTTTGGATCCCAAAAGCAAGCCTCATAATTATAGCTCATTCTCTCCGACTTTTCAGAATACTACTGTACTCTCCAAGATAACCAAACCGCCTTTGTATACTAAATCGTAATCACTTCCTGTTTCACAAAACTAGGGTATCTTGCCTTGTTTGGCCCGTCAAGCAGTACGAGTGTAGTTTATCAATCGGGCTACACCATTGAATATGTTCCAAGATATTTCACCATCTATTGTTTACAATTTGCCCAAAGAGGAAATCTAATACCTCGGCTCCTCGAGCTCTTCCTGCCTCGGACCGCACTTACCTAAAAGAGAAATAGACTCTTCCCGATACGGCAATCGGCACCCTTCTGGAAGAAAATCGCAAACTGCCGAAAGGGGCACCCTCGAGAGGGGAAGAACTACTGCCACTCGATGGGGAGAACTCCTTGTTGCTTGCAGCATATCACCGATACTTATTGAGTTGGTCCACGTTTAAATGTTCTGCTTTCTAGAAAGCAACTTTAAGAGGAAGGATAGTGCAGTTTAACGATCAAGCGGTTTTCAGTTGCTAAATAGATTCGCGAAAAGAAGTAAACGCAAACCAACCAATGTCTTTAATTTCTGCTGTGGAGGAAAGAGATATACCCAATATAGGCAAGTCCTTGTCCGGTGGGAGGAGCAGGACTTCGTCAATAACCTCGTCGAAAAAATCGCTAAAACACGGTTCAAGATCTCAAAAAAAACCAAGAGTATACCAGACAACGGGCGAACCACTCAGTAGAGAGGCGTTGTACAAGGCCAAACTGAAATACGGAGTTTTTCAGTCACCTGCCCAAAGCTACTCAATAGGTGTAAGCGACGCTCATGCGGCTTCAGATAAAGCTGCTAACCTAGCGCATGACAATCAAACCACCGTGGAAGCTTACAAACGGATGTTTATTGACCCCAATGCCACTAAGGCCGCATCTAAAGTGGGGTCCAAGGTTACTCGTAAAAACTCGATCACTTCCGCTACTTCCGCTACTTCAAAGGAATCTCAGATGAAAAGAAGAGCAAAAGAATCCTCGGGGGCCGCTGCATCGAAAGCTTATTCGATGACGATGGAAACGGCGAGCATCAGTTCGCAAACTAATAGTAAGTCCTATTCTATCACCTCTGCCAGCTCCGTGTTAAGCAGTGCCAGTAATAGTTTGAGCAATGCCGTCAATCCTAGGCCTAAAACTTTGAATTTGGAGAAAGTCTTGATGGGTGCTGAAAAAATGGCGGAATCCCGTATTAAGGAAAGATGGGAGCCTGAAAAGGCCAACTTCCAGTATGGTATCAAGACTGATGAGCATGGTAGACTGAATCAATTCAGTTTTTCTAATGACATGATGAATAATATCATGGCCAAAGTGGATGCTCCAAAAGCACAAGATTTACAAAAGGGCAAGGAATTTGCAGCTGAGCGAGAAGCCAAATCAATGAAATTTGCCTTAGGGGCCGCCCATGCTGTCAAAGATATGAATCCAGGTCAGGATGTCGATAAAGACTTAGCGTTAAAAGCCCAAAAGAGGGACTCTTATCTAAATCAGTTAACTTCTCAACAAGTGTTGACTTTGGCGAGAGCCAACGTCGACAGGCAGTTAGATATCATTGAAAAAAGCGACATGCATAGAAAACTGTTCACCAATATGGAGTACAACAAGGCTGCTGTCGCCGCAGCGCAATCTAATCAACAGAAGAAAACTGAGTTCCATAACAAGATTAACATGGGCGGAGGTCTATTCTTGTCGCCAGAGGATATCACAAAAATTGCCTCTGGATTGATTTCTCCTGTGCTTGGTGAGGTCAGTGAGAGGGCAGAGGCTCAACGTGCTATGGATGAAGAAATTGCAGAAAGGACGGAATCCTACAACAAGTCCATGGATGAGTGGGAGTCAATGGAACGTTCCATCAACTCCAATGACACTAAAGTATTGACTACTACGGCAAATAAACATCAAACTGAAAAGAAGGCCACCGAGGAAAAGATCAAAGCCAGCTACGACTCTCTTGTAACCAGGATGGATGCGAAAGTCACGGAAAGAGAAACTCTACTCGAAGATACGAAGAATAAAGAAATCGACTTTAAAAAGCAAATGCAACAAGAATTGAAAGATGAAAAAGCTCGATTGGACCAAGATTTGGAAGATTGGGGTAAAAACTGTGAACAAGATATCAGCGATGCACGTAAAGAGCAGGAGGAAGTATTGAAACCTTACCACGAAGATTTGGCAAACGTAGAAGCGGAGCACCAAACTCTGCTAAGAGAACGTGATGCTATTAACGCAGAGATTTCCAGATTGCAAGAGGCTATTGTCGATCATAAAAGAAAAATTTCCAACTATGGGAATGATCTTGACGCTCAAAAGAATAGAAATGTAAGAGAAGACGATAAATTGGTGGAATTAGGCCAAACCAAAGGATCATTGGAATCTCATTTGAACGATGACGTTATCATTCTTGCCAACAAGGCAAAGGAACAGGCTGAATTATCAACAAAGGAGGCTCGTTTAAAACAGTTGGAAGTAGATTCGTTGATTAATGAACGTAAAAGCGAGTTGAACACAACTGAAATTGAGTTAAAGAAGGAGAAGTTGAACCTATTGGAAGCTATGAAAGACGTTGCTTCTGCACGTGGTGATGATAAAATTGACGAAGATAAGGTTAAAAGTTTGATCGGTATGACTTCTGAAGAGTACTTGGCAAAAAACAAACTTGTAAAGAAAAACGTTGAAGTCCTTCCAACCCAACTTGAAGAAAAAGAAGAAGAAGTTGACGGTATAAATAAGGAGAAGGCTGCTGATACCAAAAGCAAAGATTTAACTAATGGCGACAGCTCAGTAGAACGTATCGCTAAACCATCCACAGGTGCTGAGTCTGTTGTTGAAACGAAGAAACCAGAAGGGGAGTCTTCACTTGAAACGCCAAACAAAAAAGAAAATACCGGTGATGATGAAATTGCCAAAGATTCGAAGAACTCCTCCATTTCACAGAAAGTAAAAGACAAAAAACCTTTGGAAATCAGCCCTGACAGTCTAGAACATACGTTCAGCGGGTTTTCTCAAGGTTCATCGATTGAAGATGACGGTCAGAATGTAATTGGTAAGAAAAAGTAGCGTGTACTGTGCCTGGAAAATAAACAAACGGTCTGGCAAAGGCAGTAGTCCTTAGAGGGGGGGATACCTTGGAAAATTTTATTACCAGGATATTTTTTTCTGCGCTTTGATCATTGTTTTCTTTTTATTTACAATAAAATCTTTGTTGTCTTAATTCTAATTTTACACTTGTAATTTAGTTAAAATACTTTTGCTTAAGGAATGGTATATATGGTTGTTTTTACTTTTTTTTTATATATATTCAATGTGATTTTATGTATGCAGATTGTAAGCAAGTTTAAATTAATGTGTAGTCTGGTTTTGATTGTGATTATGGGGAGTGCTGCTAATATTATTGCTGATGTTATTATTACTTTCATTTCTGTTATGTTCCGATTCATTCACGCCTGGATCAGCTTTGAAATATACTTCATCCGGTAAAGTATCTGTCGAAATGATTGAGTATTTAATGAGCCAATCCCTCATTGGTTGGTAGTCTAATACGGAAAATGGAATGCTCAAGTCGATGAGGTTCTCAATCAAGTCATTCATCGCTATTTTTGATTGAAGTTCAAGGATGTTCTGCTGTTGTTCTGGCCGATTCGCAAAGCTCTGTCCAGTTTCTGAATCATTTCTCGTAATATCGTCTGCCCGTTTCCTTTTCTTCTCCTTAGCTTTTGTATCTGGTTCAATAAATAAATCGCTCATCAAACTGGATTGATAGTTGTAACATTCCTGGAAGAGTGGAGAATTATGATCGAAAAACTGAGTAAAATTTTGCGGTGTCAGTTGAACATTATGAACTTTGCTCAAGTGCCTTTGATACTTCCTCGAACCATGTTTTTCTCTACTATTCTTATCTTTCCAAATCATTTCTTGGTTACATATGCACTTAGTCCTACAGTCATAAAACTGACAATATGTGTTAATAGTTAGGGGAGATTTAGCAAATAATAATTTAGATAGGTGATTGCCCTTGATATCTCTTCTCTTGGGAACGGGCAGCTCCAAGGATTTCATGATATCTGATCTAAGGCAGAGCATTCCTGAGGACAGTGAATGCATATTCTCCATAAAATCTGCCACTTGCTGCTGCTGTTGCTGCTGCCACTTTATCGCATGCTTGTAGCCCTTCTTACCACTTGATCCTGTGATCCCTGATGGAAGACACTCGTCGTGAGTAACGTTCACAGGTGATGACCCTGCAGATACAGTAGCAGAAGAGAATTCTGGAGAAAAGTTCTCCTTTTGTAAATAATCTGGTACCATGCTCATATCAAGTATTCTTGGAGTTTCCATCTTGTTAGGCGTCTGATTATTCCCCTCACGTGGAGTACTACTGCGGTTACAAGGAAAGTTAGGTAGTGTTCCTATATCAACCATACTCCTACTGTCCCCAGACTGTCCTTCAGTTGTAGTGAATTTCTCCATTTCTAGATTTGGATTGTTCATAACTAGTTGTACTCCTATCCCCTTGTTTTCGAATAGCTTCTCAAAGAGTAAAAAAAAGGATAACAATACAGTTCTTGATCTACAAAGCACCCTTTTCTATCTCTCCACCTGAATGGTTCCAATACGTACTTTTTCAGTGCCAGATGATAGGTAAATTATAGACGCGTTACATCTATTCCTTTTGGTTCGTGCAACGCTGAATTCTTGCTAGATGACAAGCAGTAGCAGCTATTACGGCTGTTTTAAGATTGATCTCCAATGTGCTTGCGTGTTCACACGCCCCGGGCTACTTTTCAAGAATACAAGCTTAAAAGATTGACTTGTCTGATGACTATTTTACGATGATCTACTCTGATTTTCGACTGTTCCCTCTAGTCACCTTTGCTAGAAACGTGGTATAGTGCTCTTTAGGGCTTAAATTTGCGATCTGGCCCGTCGCGTGATCTAGGATAAAAGCTAATTTTAACGATTATAGGTGAGGAGGAATAACATCTGTTGGGAGGCCCGGGAAAAGGAAGTGATTGCAGTTGGGCTAGAAGGCAATATGGCAATTAATCAGACACATGTTCATCCGCACTACACATTGCCTGGCGTAATGCACTACTTGCAAACGGAGTTCACTAAGAATGAAAGAGATAGAATTACTTGGGAGCTGGAAAGGTCGGAAATGAAGGCAAGAATTGCTGAACTGGAGGGTGAAAATAGGGACCTGAAGCGCCAATTGAATCAAGTACAGTCGAAAGCGGCTTCTGCTGAAAGTGGAAGAGAAGAAAAACCTGTATCTGAGTCATTACTGAAATCTAAATTGGCTGTCCAAGAAAATGTTAAGGAAATCATCTATTTGCTAAAAAGCCCCAATGTAATCAATCAATTGGACTCACTAAATAGCAAAGATGCTGGTACTCATTTGCATGATTTGGAGAAACTGAACGTAAATACACCCAAGGAGGGCAGCTCTAAAACAAATGGAATGGATGTTTTGAATAATGCTCTCTTGGATGTCAAACCCAAGCAAGATTTTTCAAGAGGATCATCTCCCACCAAAGTCAAGTCGTTGTTTAGCACCGCTAATAGGCGTGAAATTATCGAAGCAGAATCGAAAATTCACTCGGATTTGCCAAAAATCGATATCATCAGCTGCTACGGTGACCATATGGCACTCTATGATGCAGATACCAAATCATTGGAGATTCACCAAGTGGATACCGGCCTGAATTCCAAATCTGTAAAGAAAATGATTTTAAAGCAAGATAGTCAGATTGCAAAATTTTTTTGGGTCTCATCTTCCGAGTTCTTTGTTATCGACGAGAGTTTTCACTTGAAATTATTCTCTATCTCCAACGCATGCTTGATTTCGGATTTGAATCTTTTCCAAGACACTGAACAATCATTTTCGTATGATAACATCATTAATATAGATTTCAAAAATAAATGGTTGTTGATAGTCGCTAGAAATAAACCGCAAATTAAAATTTGGGAACTAGATAATATAGACATTGCTGGAAACGTCCCAATTACCATAAAGAAGACATACGTCATAGCACACGATATTAATGATAGTGACGAAGGCAATACCACCGATATCCTAGATTGTATATTGGGCATAACAGAGAAATCTTTAATACTACTTTCTTCAAACCCATATCAACTAATTATGTACGATTTCGAAGGTAAACTTCTACAAAATATTGATTTGAATATCGATACGGTATTATCAGGTAAGCCGGATGAAGAAAATTACCATTTATTTTTGGATAAGAGAACTTCTAAACTATTAATTCAACTAAGCAACGAAAGATTGTTGGTTTATTCTTTTGATCAGAAACAAATAATATCGAAAGAACAGCTAACTCCATCATCAACGTTTCCAGTACAACTAAATTTGAATGAAAGCATAATTTCGATATCGTATAGTAACGGAGGTTTCGAATTTAAGAATTTAGAAAACCTGAAGCCATTGATCGACGAATTTTTCATAGCAAACATCAATTCCGCAGAAAAGGAAGGACCTGTGATATTTTCTTCAAATCTGATTGTAGATTCCAAACCAGTGCTAGTCACCGTGAATAAAAATAATGAAATTCTCTTGCACAAGATTAAAATATAATTAATGCAGAAAGAAGGAAAAAAAAAAGGAGAAAAAGAATTCCTCAAATAAATACTTAAATATATCTTAATATGTATATTCTTCCTATCCTCTATTCATAGTATTTCCGCTACCTTTAGCATGACTCTCCTTGAACTCATCCCATTCACGAGCTTTATTGGTCTCTTTATCTTGCCAGTCCATGTTTTCTTCATCCGGTATCTCCTCTGGTTCTTTGCCACCTTGAAGAATTCTGCCATCGTCAAGCTCTTTATCCAAAAATTCCTCCACCGACATTGTCGGTCCATATTGCCCGTATCCTCGTACTTTTTGTTGTAACTGTTGTCTCTTGTCGACAAGAGTGAAGTTTCTCAAGACTTGACCTTTCTTGTCCATCAAAGGCTTCTTAATGTTCTCCAATTTGTCAGTGAAACCAGTGGGATCATCAGTACTTGATTCATTCTGTATCTGCGTACCTGATGATTGAGCTTCGTGAGGGGCATTCTTGAGGAAATTACATAGCATTTCGCGTTCAAATAAATTTTGTTCAATGTTATTGAATGTTTCGAGACTGAATTGGTTTAGCCTCGCCAAATATAGCTCTCTTAATAACTCATCATGATCGTGGTCTTCATCATCATCTTTTAGTTGTGATTCCAAGTGGTACACCTTTGCACTAATCTCTTTATTGCGCTGGAATAACTCAATCTTTTCTTTCCTCTTCAACTGCGCTCCAGATAAATCTTTATCATTCTTAGGCTGCATATACAGGTCGTTTAGCTGCGGCTTATAATGGTCCTTGAAGTTCTCCAATTTTGCCCTGATCAAAGGATCTAAAAGCTTATAGTCCTGCAAAATTGTGAAGAAATTGATTGAAGATTCAATGCTTTTGTTCAAGTAAATCAGTTTTACGGACTGTCTTTGAGCAACATTTGAATCATTGGACTGTCGCCTTGATATCAACAGTCCCAAATAATAGTCAATTGCCAGAAATTTAATAGAAGTTGTGGAAACATCTTCAATGGTTTCATTGTTACTAAATAATGCCAATCTATCAAAAACTGCTGTTCTTAAATTTAACAATTTTTCAATTGTGGAGATTAGTAAATTTTGATATTCCCGTGAATCCTGTCTCAAGGAAGAGTGTTCTAATTTTGTAGAATATATGCCAATAATCTCATTGTACTGTTCTGTTATCGATGCCATTTCTGCGTGTTAGCTATTTTTTCGTTATATCTCTCTACTGTCCTCCTTCGTCATTTAATCCTCCTTAGTTTCTAACGGTTTTTTTTCCACTGGAAGTACAGTAGTGAACGGTAACATAAAAATCTACATGTTTTTCTAAAAAAGTTTGTGGAAAAAATCATATACATAGAGCTATACAGACGGTTACATCACTACTTGTTTGGTTCACCTGAACAAAAACAAACGACTGCCCATTTACCGCTACAACACCACCAAGAACCACGGCCAGGGTTTTCCTTTTCCCATTCTTGACTCAATTTAAGGTCAAGACCGTCAGGCAAAGCAACTTGTACATCGGCTTTACATGTTCTCAAACTTAACGATGTGATACCATTGATAGCAAGAGGTCCAATAGCGGTTTCCCATTTAGTGGTGCGGGGCCATTTTCTATCTCCAGTTAATTTTCTATAGTTTAGATCGCCCTTAAAGATAACCAAATTGGAACTTGTCAAATCTTTATGTAAAGTGGAGCCATGATATTTGACTTCCTTTGCGTCCAGGTTCCAATAATCTAATTCTGTAGTCCAGAAAGAATCTTCGCGGAATTCTAATTTACCACCGGAGACAAACTTTTCCATTTCGTTAGCAAATGATTCAAGAGCCTTGGATTCCCTCGTCGAGGACTCCCCACTTGGAAAGAATTTACGATCTCTAAGGTCTTGAACTAGTATGTCGAAGTCCTTCAACATAACATCGCTAACCATGTATGGAATGTCTTTGGCATGGAATATACATTTAGTAGCCAAGCCACTTTGTAATAAGAAAGCTGCTAACATTAAATCGGCATACAACTCAAAACCTGAATTGTCTAAAACAAAATCAACACGAATTTGTTTGCCATTAGCTTCGGCCTTGGCTTTAGTTAATACTTCCCAGGCCCTGTCGGTGTCATTAACAACTATCTTGGACTCAGATTCGGCCCTTGCTTTGGCTCCTTGAATAGATTTAATTTCTTCCAAAGTTGCATTGGTCAACAATGATAAATCAGTAGCATTACCCCATAAAGAAATTTCGATAAATTCTTTGAAAAGAACCTTCAATATGTCGTCGGCATCCTTTCCGGAATTCTGCTCGATTTCTTTCAGTTGTGGTAGTAGGTTTTCGTATCTAAGAGCCAATTCTACAACGCCATGGAAAGAAGATTCAAAAGTTGATTGCTTTAGCCTGTTGAAAATATCAAAAGTAGCCCACTCGGATTGACGCTGGAATAAGACATTTATTCTTCTGTACAAGTAAACCTCGGAGAATAACCATTCTACCGCTCCCCAATTGGCCTGAGAATGTTCTCTTAAATACTCATTGAACGAAAGCGGCACGTCTGCCAACTTAATCTCCTCTTCAGTGAACAGTCTCAAAGGTGCACGATCAATCACCTCCTGGCGCAACTGCTGCAGCGCAGTCTTGATAGCTTCGCCTTGCTCAAATTTAGTGACTTTACTCTTTTCCAATTCTTGTTGACTGGCCAAATCGTCTATGGCATTTTGAATGATAATGGGCCAACGGGCACTGGCCGTGTATTCACCAAAGGTGCCCTTGTCATTAGTCATAAATCTATCGGGAATAGTCATCTCTTGTTACGTACTTTTTGTTAACGTGATACTTTCTCTTCTGCTTATGCAAAGATCGCAAGTAACCATCAGAAACGTCAGAAACTTCAAACCGAGTTTTAAAAGAACCCAATAAAAAGGAGAAAGATACATTAGTCTGTAGTGGTGCCATGTAATGGCACCTGCAGCTTTACAATTCGTGGGGGTGTGGGTTATATCAAGAAATTGTCGACTTGGATGATCGCCATCGCTAAACAATGGTAGCCGAGCCCAATCGCAGAGGAAGAGACAAGTGATTGAGTGTGGGGGTATACCATCACGTCATTGCAATACATATCAGTCGTAGCTACTGCAATAGTCCATAACGTGATATCTAGGATTCTCGGATGAATTCACACGACGAATAAGCAGGTGAAAAATAAAGCAAAAAGAACGAAAAGAAAAGTAATCATCAGAATTATCAGCTGATGAGCTTTTATTCGAACCTTCCATCTGCTGGCCAATCCAATCAGGGGTCTCCAACAAGTGGTCGAAATGGAGTGGGGTTAGAGCCACTGTATCCGACTATTTTTGAAATAGTGTCATCACAAGAAATCGATTCCTTGCTACCCACATCGATACGGTATCTATTAACAAATCACTTAGTGGCGAACTTTCCTAACAGGTACACTCTGCAGCTGAATAACTACTTTCACGAGTGGTTTCAAGCGGTCAAAGGATTTGTTGAATGGTACCATTTAAAGACATACAATTCTACGTTTATTGACCGATTCTATGGTCTGCAACTATTCAATTCAGCGGACAGGAACCTGGCCTTAACGCAATGTTTGAATCCCCAGAATCGGAATGCGTGGCCTCAAGCTTTGCAACTGACTCAAATGCAGAAAAAAGTGGTTTTTTTGGAAAGGATTATTTTCCCTTACATTCGAACCAAGCTTGACGAAATTTTTGAGAGACTATCTGTGAGCAACATATTTGGCAGTAATGAGACTGAAGAGAAATGGATCAAGAGGGTGTTCCTGAAAATTTATCCATTTATCAAAAAAACTCTTGCGTTATCCAATTTATTTGTTAAGTTATTGTTTTTAACTAAAAGAACGGGATCGGTGTCGTCGTTGCAGTACTTGTGTAATATAGAGTACACAACTATGAAATCAATGTCACCAGCACTGCCAAATTTTAAGGAGACGAAGGAAACGGATAGCAGGTTGAGGAAAACAAACATATCATCAATTGCGGCAGTTCTACAAAGTAAACTATCCATTATACCCCGGATTTTAGCGTTCATGGGTTCGCAATTCTTCCCCACATTTATATTCATGCTGAGAGTTTATCAATGGTGGACTACACAGGATATGACTGCGAAGTTACAGAAGAGACTGAATGACTTAGATAAAGACATTCCAAGGCCACCTGTCTCGTCAGATGGTGACGAAAGGAAGGATCAGAAGGACGTTACTGAGGTATGTCCAGTGTGTGAAAAGGCCATACAAAACCCCTGTGTCTTGGAAACGGGATATGTGGCATGCTACCCATGTGCCGTTAGCTATTTAGTTGATCATGGGGGCCATTGTCCCGTGACTGATAAGAAATTGTTAGGATGCACATTCAATGAAGAATTGAATGAGTGGGAAGTTGTCACGGGTATCAGAAAGCTACTAATCTGATGACGAGGAGACGAAAAAATGGGTATTGTGTAGGTATATATATATATTCTAACTATTTTTTTAATGCGTTCGAGATTTCCCATTGTTTGCACGAAATTTCCAACAGTCTGATTTCATTGATCTTGTTATCTAGTAAGTAATTCATATCGCTTGTTCCGCCTCTTTGTAATTGTGTTACGAGCATTGCTATTTTCCGAAGTATCACGTCTCTTCTGGCGAAGAAGGATTTGCCGTTGGTGTCATAACTTTCTAAGAACTTTATCATTCGATTAATCCTCCCGATCAGTTTTTTTACGGCATTATTATTATATTCTTGAATATTGATTTCTTTGTCTTTCATATCGATTAGCTGCAATTCGCCACAATTCGGACCCATGTCATTATCAGGTATGAGAATCTGGTATCTATCATTCATATCATCGATTTGCACTCTATCTCTCAGAAATTCAAGGGTGATTTCTGCACCTAACTGGACCCGGTTTTTAATTTGAAAGCCCTTCACACTATTAGTAACTTCTTGGTAGGAAGCGTGAGGGGGAGACACGTTATACCTGATCAGGTACCTCAATTCTAAGGGTGTCAATTGGGCAAGGATGTTCTTCGTCACTTCATTGTTAGTTTTTTTGTCCTGTTCCAACTGATATAAATCCAGAATTCCGAGTATATGGATATTTCTTTGAGTGACTTTTGCTAAGTTAATTCTTCTTTCTAGACCTTCTTGATTGATTTGTTCGTTTCCCTGTACCGGAATTCGTATGACCTTTTCAACGTACCACTGTGAGCCTGCTTCATTACTGTTTATCGGCATGTAGACCTCATATTCATGATCCTGTTCGAAGCCTAACAATAAGAACCAGGAGTGGTCTATCGAATCAAACGATGATTCATGCAGGAAATTGGCTTCTGATATGGCTAAGGGACTGAACTTTAGATGATCCATTTGTTTTGTATGAGCTCTTTGTATCGAATGTAGGTTTCTCTCATTATTACCAGTTTTTTTTTGGTTTGCTTGCTTACTTTGTAAGGGATAACACAGTAAAGAGGGAACATTTCTATTCACTTTTTTATATATTTATATACGCATAGGATAAATGCATATTATATATATATGTACAAGAATGTGGTCTGATTCATGAGTTCTTTATTTACAAAAGGGCAAATACCGAACTAAACGACAACAGTACCTGGGTCGATTACTGGCTCTTGCTGGGAAAGAGGTTCGTAGCAGTACCATTTCATCAAGGCATCGGTGGCAGCTCTTGCTTTTGCCTCCTTCAACGAAGAACCGTAGCCTTCGCCCAAAGTTTCTTCACCTGAAAATACGTGTACAATAAAAACAGGCGCTTTTGATAACCTACCAGATTCAGCGACTAACTTCGACACAGGTTTCTCTAATCCTTCTCTGCGACATAACATGGCCAATTCCCTTGTAGGTTGCTCAAACTGGAACATTTTTGTGATGTCCAATTTTCTGCTCATTATATGATTATCGATGAACTTGTAAACAGCTTGAGAGTCTTTTTGCTCTGTCACGGCCCAAACGGCAGCTATTATACTTCTCACACTCATTGCTAGAGCGCTTGTCTCGGAAAAATTCTTTCCAGTGATTAGCTCAATACCGTCCTCAGAGTTCAACGAGTTATTGAAGAATCTGAGCCTCCCTAGGGTGAATTCAAATGGCTCCAGTTTCAAATAACGTGATATGATAGATGTGGTTTCCACTTCAATGCCCCAGTATTTGGCGATATGGGCCAGGACAGCCTCTGATATGTATGCATTGACCGCAGCATTCAAAACAACCGTGGGCAATCTTGGATATATCTGTATAATAGATTTTGTGACGTGGAAAGATAACAAGTTCTTCCCCAAGATATTAAGGCCATGGTTGTCCAGGTACTTATTAGTAGGTACGGTGTTAATGAAAGCTGCACCAATGGAAGGATTGTTGATCTTATCAGGCAGTTTTGCAGAGGGACACGTCAAGCATCTGGAGAGTGTTGAATAGGCAAATTTATCAGGTAATTGCAATCTCTTGTGAAGCGTTCTCAACGCAGGTGATTTTGAAGCTACTGTTTCGGGTATCTCATTTATCGTCCTCTTCAGGTCTTGGTAGTAATCTCTATATTTAGCAAGCTCTGATTCGGGCAGGAGGGGCTTTTGTTGCTGTTTCGACGTTGAGAGGTGTAGGTATCGTTTTGAAGTTAATCTCGAGGTTTGTTGCAGGAAGCAAGTGCCAGACAAACACTGCGAAAAAGGCCTTACGGTTCGGCTCCAATGCCACGTACTCTTTGGAAATGGTTTCATACCTGTTGCTAGTGTTGTTTTCCTCTATACCCGTCTGACGATTGTAGCTACAACTTTCCTCTCACTCATTCTTTTCAAATAATTTTGGTATTGTGCTTTTTCAACAGCGGGAAAATACGAAGTCGCTACCCGACTTCGTATTATAGTGGTATTTTTGTACATTGTCGCACTATGGCCACTGCAATTCACAGCCCATCAGGAACAGATGCGACTGCATGTTGTTGCCGTATTGTTTGAACACATTCTTTGCGCTTGCGTCAACTATTGCTGTCCTTTCATTTCATATCCTTTATCATATGCCAATATTTGGCATCTCCACTGTTGGAACAAGTGCTTTATTATCATCCACGCAAGTAACTACGGTGAGTGTCTGAAACACTTAGAATGTACGGTAACAAACATTTTATGTCTGTTCGCATTAAAGTCGCACGTGTTTCAAGGTGATGGAACGTCAAATTGGCCGCTCGGATGGTGGACATAGATGAAGTCAAAGATCTATAAATTGAACATTAACTCGGAGGTTATATGTAGTGGACATGAGTCGTTATATTGAATACGTTGTGAATTCGCGAACTTACTAGTATTTTGAACATATTTTTGAAGTGCTAATAAAACATCAACATGCGAATTGGTCTTTGTAACTTTCCCTGGCTCTGTAGTTAATTTGAACGATAGAAAACGTGAATGTAGAGTTCTAGAATGTAGAGTTCTAGAACTGACGAAGTTTCAACAAATACCTGGGCGTGTGGCGTAGTCGGTAGCGCGCTCCCTTAGCATGGGAGAGGTCTCCGGTTCGATTCCGGACTCGTCCATTTATTTTTTGGATCTTTCCTCTCTCTGCACAAGATCTTTTTGTCAACATTTGCGATGTTATGTGAAGACGCAAGACATATTACATGTCTGCAATAAGTCCTTCAGGAAGATTGAATCTTCTATATCAATGTATTATTGATGAATATTCTCCTTTCTCTACGACCACAGCTGATTTCAAGATCTCCTTTTGTCAAAAGATCTTTGAGAAGATACTCCGGATTTACAAAGCCTGTAACTTCACAGCTACCGACAATCTACGCATTATCTACACCGGCAAATCAGACCTCTGCAATAGCAATTATAAGGATATCGGGCACTCATTCCAAATATATTTACAATCAATTGGTAAACTCAAATGAGGCTCCACCCATAAGGAAGGCCATTCTGAGGAACATATACTCACCGCCCTCCATCAGTCCAAGACGACCTCATTGTCAAGAAGCAGCGAAAGTACTACTAGACTCGTCATTATTGTTGTATTTTCAAGCACCACAGTCATTCACTGGAGAAGACGTACTAGAGTTACACGTGCATGGTGGGAAAGCTGTTGTGTACGGTATACTAAAGGCCATCGAGTCGCTGCACGATAGAAACAGTGGTAAAGACATTAGATTTGCCTTGCCCGGAGATTTCTCTAGGAGGGCTTTTCAAAATGGGAAGTTTGACCTCACTCAATTGGAAGGTATCAAAGATCTCATTGATTCTGAAACAGAATCTCAAAGAAGGTCTGCATTATCAAGCTTCAATGGAGAAAATAAGGTACTGTTTGGAAATTGGAGAAAGACCATCATAGAGAGTATGGCTCAACTTACTGCAATTATCGACTTTGCTGATGATAATAGTCAAGAACTAGATAATACAGATATGATTTTTCATGACGTAGAAAATAATATCAAATGTTTGCGAGAAGAAATTGTTACTTTTATGCAAAAAGTCAGAAAATCTATCATTTTACAGGATGGAATTAAGCTTGTATTACTCGGTGCTCCCAATGTTGGCAAGTCGTCATTGGTGAACAGCCTAACCAACGACGACATATCAATTGTTAGTGATATACCTGGTACCACCAGGGATTCTGTGGATGCAATAATCAACATAAATGGATACAAGGTTATCATCTGTGATACCGCAGGGATAAGAGACAAAAGTGCCGACAAAATTGAAATATTGGGTATAGAGAGAGCGAGGAAGAAAAGCATACAAAGCGACTTGTGTTTATTCATTGTAGATCCCACCAATTTTCCAAAGCTAGTACCGGAAGACATATTAGCTCACCTATCATCGGATAGTTTCAGAGATAAGCGGATTGTTATTGTGGTCAACAAGAGTGATTTGGTTTCAAATGATGAGATCGTTAGGGCTGTGTGTAAGTTACGAACCAAGGTCGGGATGAAGTACTCCATAGTGAACGTATCGTGTAAAACCAAGGAGGGAATAGAACCTTTAATCGGCATCCTAACAGAAAATTTCAAGCATTTGTCTCAATCGAGCGCAGATTCAAATCCTGTTATCGTTTCCAAGAGAGTCAGTGAAATCCTGAGAAACGACGTCCTTTATGGTTTGGAAGAGTTTTTGAGTTCCAAAGATTTCGATAATGATATCGTTATGGCTACCGAAAATCTGAAATATGCATCTGACGGAATAGCTAAAATAACTGGACAAGCTGTCGGCATCGAAGAAATTTTAGATTCAGTGTTCAGTAAATTTTGTATTGGTAAGTGATGGGTATATAGTCATCGTGTATATAAAATAATATCATTTGATTGAGATGCTAATACATATAGAGAAGGAGCCGAAGACGTCCCGGCGATACTTCAACGTAGCGGAAAGGGATCGAAGCTCCAAAACACCGGAAGTTGCTGTATTTTATTATCGTACTTCGCGAAGACCTCTAGTAAGACGAACGGGTTTATTATGTGACAATTGTTTTCTTTTGTATGATAGATATGCTTATATGTATATATAGAGAAAAGCTGGATGAGAACCGCTGGAAAGCGATCGATGGGCCATGACATCTGGTTTTAAAATCCCAAGGATTTCAAGATGGACAGCTTCACCTGTTTCTCAAATTCTGGTCTATTATCTCTCCATAGGATGCAAGCATCGATGTTAGCACCACTTTCGATATTGGGCTCGCTCAGCATGCTCATAACACTTAACAGGATTTTTTCTACGCTTTGTACAGGTGACCATCTTTCTTCAGCTAATTCGTACATGTTAGGGTCATCACCGGGGGAGTGCAGAATGGATATACACACTTCTCCATTGGGGTAAATATTTGGGTGTAGTATGCTGGGCGTGAACGTGAGTTTGGGCGGAGACAATGGATAGTCCTTTGGGAATTCTAGTTTCGCATTGAAAATACCATCAGCGTATGGCGTATCTGGAGGCCCTTGAATTAAACAGTCCCAAACGAATATGTTGTTCTCCGACTTGGGTCCCGCCACTATACCTGGCGGGGAATCTTTGATCAGCTGTTGCAACTCCTTGAGCAGACGTTTTTGAGCGGTTTTAGACATGATATGGCCGTCCAATTTAGACTATAGCGTGGCAGAATTCCCTTCAGTGCAAACTCCTTATACGCTAAACGCCAGAGTTTACTTTGGCACTTTTCGAACTTTTGGCTCAAAGGCTGTAATCCCGCTTTTCGGGTAATCGCGAAAAGGAGTTATAAGAAGGATCTCGAGATAATTTGCTGTTGCATCTTTACGAGACAAGTGCGATGAGGCATTCTGCTTTAAATTTCAATCAGTATTGTGAGTTTTGTAGGCTCTGCGAGTGATGATAATTTTTAATGGGAACAAATATGCGTGTGCATCGTGTATCAGGGGTCATCGCTCTTCAACATGTAGGCATTCCCATCGAATGCTGATTAAAGTGAGAACTAGAGGAAGGCCTTCTCCTATGGCCATCAGGGACGCCATCTTAGTGGACTCGACTTCTCAAAGCCGAGAATATGAAGATACTGCCCAGATTGAAGGCAGCTGCTGTAATGGAATGAACCATCAACCAATACTGTTTGTACGTGCTTCTGCTGTTAGAAAGGCAAGAATGATAAACGGTAAACTACACATATTAATGGAGGAAGGCTGCACTGCTCATGAGCCTAAAGATATTAGTACATTCACCGATGACGGCAATAGATATATAACCGAAATGGAATTTCTCAGGAAACATTCTCCAATGGCTCCAGCAACAGGAACAATATCTCCAGAATCTAGTAAGTCGTCTTCTTCGAACGAGAAGAAAGGGAGTATTCAGGCGGATCAGGAGCCTATACGGCATATGTCAAACTGCTGTAAGAAAAATAAAGGTCATAATTCGGTTCCCAATGGCAAGATAGACAAGGTACCGTCTGGCGATATTTTTACACCGTACGGTTCTTTAGAATCGGCATCTACTTTTAACGATATGCTACAAGAAAACTATAACGCTGCTGCGCCTGAAGTGCATGATAGTTCTGAAACACTCACTCCACAGAGTACAACAAACGTATCTGCGCCCCACGCAAGTGACATTGCTGCAAAGGTTGAAGTATTAACTCATAAGGGTATTTTTTTGAGTACACAATGCTCTTGTGAAGATGAAAGCTGTCCATGTGTCAACTGTCTGATCCATAGGAGTGAAGAAGAACTTAATTCATACATTGAGCAAAGCGGTGTTCCTTTGACCAATATGGGTGAAGCTCAAATCACAGATAAGATGATGGACTATTTGGACGACTGCAAATGTTCTAATAAGGAATGTTTATGTCCGCCAGATAATTGTACTTGTGACGGTTGTTTTTCACACTCTACAAATGTTATTCCTTTTGAGAAATTTTTCTTCTATGGCATCCTGAATGCAAGGTTAACAAGGAAAACTCAAATAAAATTCAAAGGTAAACTGGTACCGTCAAAATACTGGTGGGACTTTCTGAAACTGCAAGTGCCGTTAATGACAGACGCCCAATTAGAGCTACTTGACATCCATGCGTGGTTTCAAAAACTTGTCTCCAATTATGCACCTCATCTCAACGATGTCAACACCCCGTAAAAACAGGTAAACATAGATAGATATACATATTCAAAGCAAGGGATACAAAGACGTGCGCCGCAACACTATGAACCACTATATGATAATATTCCGATCTCTCGCGTTCACAATTATGAGTGCACATAAACCGCGTTGAGCAAGACGTGTAGATAGATAGCGTTTAGCTTAAACTTTTGAAAAGTTCAATATAAATATTACCAAGATTTTTTATATGTGTCTATATCTTTCTCTAACCGTCAAAAATATAAGTGATTCTCGAAAAGAGATAGGTTCTACTGCAACAAATCGGAGATATAAGTTGCTTCCCGCCTTCCACTTTCCCAGGCACCGTACGCACAGCCGGCACCATCCATAATAGTGTGTTCGCCTGCAAATCTTATGCGAGAGTCTTGGCCGCTGGACATGGCTACGACCATATCGACGGGATCGTCTCCTGGGAAACATGCTGAATAAGCTCCACGGGAGTAAGGATCGCGCGTCCAGTCACTGACAATTATGTTTTTCAAGACTGGTTTATTAACATTTTTATGATGTTCTGTTGAATTCATTCCATTGATAACATCTTGAGAATTTAGGCATTCCATGATTTTATTCAATACAGGTTGGAAAAATTCAAAAATGGATTCTTTGTCATCTCTGATGGATTCAATGTAATTTGTTAGCGGCGCTTGCATAAGCAACATAAAAC
The DNA here is from genome assembly GCF_947243775.1 of Saccharomyces kudriavzevii IFO 1802. Classification (NCBI taxonomy): domain Eukaryota; kingdom Fungi; phylum Ascomycota; class Saccharomycetes; order Saccharomycetales; family Saccharomycetaceae; genus Saccharomyces; species Saccharomyces kudriavzevii. The sequence goes on along the minus strand of NC_079284.1, from coordinate 312,431 downwards.
TTGCCACTCCTGTGCTTTTTGATAAATTTACAAAGAGTAAAGGCTGATCCCAGCAAGTAACATTCGTATGTTCATTAAGCACATCCCCTTCCAGCAAAGAGCTCAAGTCATCTAAATCCTTCGCATCACGTACCATTTTGACAAATTCATCAGTAGAGTTTGCTAAAGTCGCTATTTTTGAACTTTCTTTCGACCAACAACACTTTTCAAACTCAAAAATGACCTTACCCAAGGCCCCAAAATGAATTTTCTCAAAAGCTTCTTTAATTACTGGTTTCAGGGCGGGCTGAAATTCAATTCTTCCTTGAAGGTTTTGATCAGGTGATACAGATAAGTTCAATACACTTTGGGGAACTGAAACGATAACATAATCAGTATGGTATACGCTGCCGTCTTCACAATTCACTATTACATTCCGTGATGCTTCTCGTGAAATCGACTTGACTTCACAGCCCAATCTTAACCAGTTTTGAGGAAAGCTTCGAGCAATTCTTTGAACCACGGAGTCATAGTTCAAAGCAAAGGCGTTTCTTCCTTGATGGCCAAAATATGTATCTTTTGCACTCAAAAGCTTCCAGTCCAATCCATGCCATAATTCCAGATATCGACAAAGTTGTGGGAAATATCTAATTTGATCATTTGTAAGAAATTGGCGTCTTTGTAGCAGGTATTTCATCACCAGCTGAAAAAACGAGCAATCCACAACATCTAAATTCTGGTGGAATTCTAATTCTGCAAACTTGCTCATTTCATTGTCCACAATTTCCAGAAGTAGTTCTTCATCATGATCCACTCTTCCGCGTTCTTCATCGATATAAATAAAGTTATCATCATCAAAAACAAACCTCGGCTTACCATCATTCAAATTTAATTGAGCTTCTTCTAAAAATAAAGGATTTGTCAATGTATCGTGGTGCCAGCTAGCACCTATATCATACTTCCGTCCATGATAACCTGTAACAGTTTGCAATCTGCCACCAATTCTATTTCTAGCTTCAAGTATGATGCAATCTTGAACGCCATTTTGATGAAGTGTAGATGCAGCTTTAAGTCCTGCAATACCCGCACCGATTATAACAACAGTCTTTTTGATTGGTAAAGCTGTATTCATCCTTCCCTGCCCAATCTTAGTGAGTTCACGTACTATCTTGTAATTTGAAAATAAAAAGGCTTAAATAGAATGAGACTTCAGTCAACAACTTTTAGAAAATAGCTAGCACGTTCTCGGAAAGCCTCTTTTATATTTTCCTGGAATACCAAAGATGTTTACTATTTGAAGATCCCAGAGAGTGACATCCATATATGGGTGACCCGAAGTTAGAGCATTTTTTCCTGCCAAACGAGAAGAATTTTGATTGTCATGGTAACAGAGACCTTCGTGAGGTAAAATGTAACTAACGTGATTCCTTGTACACTTTGCACACTCTGTACACTCTGTACAAAATACAATAAGATGTAAATAAAATTTGTTATATATATCCCTACTGAGAAAAGATGGCCAGAGGGCGGTATGTTGATTTAAAACTAAGCAAGCGCAGTCTCCAGGCGGGACGTGGGGTTACTTTTAAGGGCCTTCCATGATTAGCGTCTGAAACTACTTCACTGTGGCTATATAGACAGAAGACGGTATATCAAGAGAGGAAAATTGCTTTCATGCAAAATTTTGGTCAAACCATAGTAAATTAGAAAATAAATCATCGTCAAACACATCCGGAGAGTCTTGTATATTACTGACAGCATCAATAACCTCCGAAGGCAATCCAATATTTTTAGCGACATTTGGTATTCGACTTGCCGGAGAAGTCCCCACTGAACCACTAAAAGCAGTGGTATTATGAGATCTTGTAGCTAATGGAACTTTTCCATTATTCCTCAGTGGGTTTCCTTGTTTCACGTTCACATTTTCTTCCTCTCTTTTATTTGTGCCAACTTCAACGTCGGCATCGTGATCACCGACTTTCTTGAACTGCTCAAATTTGTTTCTGTTAGGGGTGTCATCACCATGGTCAGTGCCGAGAAAAGTTTCCAGTTGTAAAGCAGAATCCCTCAATCGTATACAGAACATATGATTTAGCATCTTCAAACACCATAAGCACTCGGGAAGCATTGAAGGAAAGTTTTTGGGCTTAGAATTTTCTAAAGTTCGCCAAATTTGGTTGCAACTTTGCATAATTGCTTTACTTTGTGTTATGGCAATCCCCGCGTGCATGTAGATGATACAAATTAAATTAACTGTGAAAAGTTGTGAAAGGTTGAGCCACCAAGGAATAAAGAAAACATTGTTTTTTGTAATTTGAACCAAATTTTCAGTAGCAACTTGGCAATGAGATATTAATAACTGGGTATCTACTGCATATTCTAAGGCTAAGGATTTGCTTTTCGCATTAGAGGAAGGGGCTACTAAACAGAATAATTGTCTGATTTCAAAAGTCATACTTATATCTAGGTATGTCATGAGAGGTTGAACCTTGTAGAACCCATGATAAATTCCGCAATATGCATTAATGTCATTACCTGCTATAAAAGTGTCATACCATTGACCGAGTTGACTCCGTAATTGTACAGTCTCGTTCAAACTTAAATCTTGTGCATCTCTTTTCAAAAACCCTGTCACTATTATGGATAAGTCTAGCATTTGGAAGGTTTCTTCATGAAACCAATCGTCTTCGTCTTGTAAAAATTTCTTTGATTTCACTAGTTTCATCTGTTCAAACATCTCACTAGCTGGTAATGATAACTGGTAAAACCGACCCATTTGGAAACTTATTAACTTATCCATAATAAAACAGCACCAGAAGCAGTGCCATGCCTTAGATTCATCGTAGGTAGAGTGGATCTCAGGAAATTTGTTCAAATACAAACTCATTCCATTACACATATTCACCGCTTGGCTTAACGCGTTCCAGCACGCCGTTTGTCTATAACAAGTTCTAAAGTAGAAAGCTATCAACAGCCACGATTGTATCAATTCAAATGATTCCCATTCAAAGGTTAACGTGCTGATTATCGAATAAGCGTATTTGAACATTCTTTCCTCTATTAAAGGCTTCCTGTTCAAGACAGATTCCTCTTCGAAAGTGATATTTAGGCATGAGTCACTATGGTTTTCTTCTCTTTTCCCGTTATTTAAATGACCTTCCATAAATCGTAATGTGGTAGATAAAATGAGATAAAGTATGGAGGTGAATAACTTCGCAGACGAATTATTTTGTTTGCCTTGCCGTAGAAACTTATTGTTATATTGTTGCCAAAATGTTGCTTCGTGAATTATACTGAAAAGAGGATTGATTTTGTCGAAATAGTACCTTAATAATTTATTAACTAGAGATAAATGAACAGGGTCATCAAAGTTGAAGAATTTGGACTCATGCCTTATATGTTCACCTTGACTTTTGAAGTCTGCGTTGTATTTCAAATAATGGCCACCAGATAGGTTCCAACCATAGTTTTGAACTCTTGGCCGCTTCAGTTTTGCTTGGTCTACTGTTTCTGGCGACAAATCTTTCAAGATAGATGTACCAAGATAATAGGGTAGAATATTTTGGTAGCGTCTGTGAAACCTGTACTTGTCTAAAGAAAACGTCTGCCAGGGTGATTGAAGATGGCTATTGACCATGCTAGTGATTTGACAACTAAGCATCTCATTTTTTTCAGAGGTAATGTTGTTACTATCAAGGGCCCCTGAAGAACCGTGCATGTCGTATCCGTGGCTGTTTTTACTGCCTACTTGATTATTGTTCATGTTCACCGTCGTTAGATTTGTATTCATATCATTATCATTGTTTTTGTCGATTTTCAACGATTCATTTGCAGTATTTCTCAGTTTTGAACCTAACTGTAATAGCAATTTAGCCATGTGATCCTCAACAAAGGCGTTGCTATTCTCTCTATTTACATTGGCTGTGGAAGTGAATGTGTGATTGGGCCTTGCATCCATAAAGGGTAAGGTGGATTGTAAATTCTGATAATGTGAATTGGAATATGGGGAGTTCTCAGCAGATGAGGAAAGGCAATCTGAAGGAGGGTTTATGTTGGTATTTGATTTACTAAGTACATCTTTAGGGAAAGTTTCATCGATCTCGGTATACTCTTCATTAACGTTCTGTATAGGCGAAGTTGCCTGTCGCCTTCTTCTTCGACGATTAGTGGCTTTGAATTCATAACGGCACTCTTTTTGATGTTTGAAGCAATTCAAACAAGGCTTATTACCATCACACTTGACTTTCCTTTTCTTGCAGAGTTCGCAAGCTTTTTGGACCCGTAACCTACCTCTACTATTTTCTTTACTTGCGGCTGCAACATTTTGAAGTGCATCATCTGTATTCCCGATAGCTGTCATTTCTCTAAATCGCTTCCTATTTTCGGTTAGCATAAAGGTCATGTCCTATCATTCCTCAGTAATAAATCGATACTGTAAGAGGAAAGTGCGCCGCCAGACTTCATTAACTTTGACAGGTATACAGCTATATTGCACCATAGATTTTCAGTGATTCATCCTCATCTTCAGCCGGGTTACAGGATATCAATGACAAGAATATAACAAGCATTCAGGCCTACTGGTCATAGGCAAGGAAATCAATGTCGTGCAATATCGTAGATACAAAAATACTTGAAAAATAGTTGACATTAGTTACAACGATAGAACTCAAATCCAAAGAAAGCAAGCAGAAATTCCGAAACATTTCTTAAATGATAGAAGGAAGGTGCCCTTTTACTACCTAAATCGTTCTAAAATGTAAAGTTGTAGAAAGTTTGTTTTTCTGAGAGCAATAAACTCACAACATGAGCTAGTCCTTTTTTATCAGTTTTATCATAAAGGATTTCAACTGATTGGGTTGGTTTTCATTTTTTTATATTTTGTTTTTTTAAATGTACTATATAGCAAGAAGACATAGGTCCCCTAACTTATCTTGTTGTATATAGTTTTCAAGGTTAAAATTAATGATTTAGTGTCGCGAGAACTATTTACTAAATCATCAAATAAATCAAATTTTTTCAGAGCAATTAGAGCGTTCTTCAAATTTTGCATAAATTTGTTATGTATCTTCGTGTTGGTATGTTCAGCTCCGTTACTTCGTAATAATATAACTTCAATCAATGTTTTACTTGCTTTGATATAGTCACTCCTATTTAAGTAGGCAATTGCCAAATTATAGCGTGTCCTCGTAAAATTTGGTCTCAATAATTTAGATTTATTATATGCATTTATCGCGGAGTGATATGACTTAGTATTGGCCAGTATAGCGCCATATCTA